>NC_136906.1:51783906-52171714 GCF_949606895.1 Notothenia rossii
TTCATGTTATTCCCAATGACCTCTATCGTTTCAATGCTTTCCACAAAAGCCTTCATCTCAAATCCTGCTCACACATGTACACACACTAATATGCCTTACAGTACACTCTGCGTAAAGTATTCCTCTAAAATAATTGTAATCAAGCAGGTTATATTTAACTACAATACACCTGCGCTCTATGCACATGGGCACACACACACACACACACACACACACACACACACACACACACACACACACACACACACACACACACACACACACACACACACACACACACACACACACAAACACACACACACACACACACACACACACACCATTACCAACTGTGTGATTACAGACAGTGTTCTTTATTATGGCTCAGATAGCAATCCATCTGTCTCAGAGCAGGCTTATACTGTAGTATATGCTAATGCATTACCGGGGGGGGGGGATTAAAGGCTTGGCATTATATAATTTGAGAGCCGAGCACATGACTGCAGTGGTACCTCGTCCAGTTTAAAGGAAATTATCAATCTGAAAATAATATCCCGTACACACACACACACACACACACACACACACACACACACACACACACACACACACACACACACACACACACACACACACACACACACACACACACACACACACACACACACACACACACACACACACACACACACACACACACACACACACACACACACACACAGAGACCCATCTGCTCAGGTGAAAACAAAAGGAGAACTGATGGCCAATCACACAGCCTGATTCTCTCTTTCTTTTCACCATTGTGTTCAATCATTTTCGAAACACAACAACCAACAACAAAAAACGTACATAACAACAATGCTGATATCAATAATGAAATATTAAGGACATAAGCTTACATCACTGAAATAAAAATGAAAGCAGTTAATACAAATGAAATACACATCATGGAAATGTGAATAATGGCCATACAAAAAAAGAAAAAAAATACAGTATATACATAATAATGAAAACAAATAAAAACAACTAGAAATAAAAACAAATATATACAAATGTTTACTTGACGCTGCTTTTCAATTAGAAGGCATATCCTCATGCTCCATAAAATGCATAAGGTGCTCCCAGATGATTGTTTGTCAGAGTAAAACAGGAAGGGATTATTGGTTACATATCCTACCAGATATGATGACTTTGTGTTTTTTATCCAGGTGGATTAAGTACAACCGATAACATCCTGTTTATTGTCCACATGGCTACCATTTATTTAATTGATTTATTAAGTTGTCGGTACCATTATTTTCTAACTAGCAACCTTGTTATTTGACTTGTGTGTGTTTTGCTAGTCTTATGCATGTCAATGTCTCATAAATGTAACTCGACTAATAATACACATATTTCGCTTCACACCACTTTAAAGGGAGAAGTCTTGAGAATTGAATATGAGAAGCAACTGTCATTATGACCGAACATCAGACTGTGTTAGGAACACATTTAGAGCTTTTTTGCTACAGACACTACAGTAGCACACACTATGCATCTTCTTTTAAATCAGTGATGCAGGGAGTCTGAACAAGAATACTGTTTTTATATCAAAGGTTCTTTTGCTCTCAAGCAAATATTCAATATATTTGCAGTGTTCTCTGGCTATGCTGAAAAAAGCATTTAATAAAGTAACAGATGGCATTAATAATCCACCATGTTATTATTCAGTATAAAGTTTACATGCATATAAAAATCTGTTATTTTCTCATTATGGGACAGTGTAAGACAAGAGGTTTTGAAGAGAAGTAGAATGTGCAGTAATCACGTTGGAAATAAACAATCATTATTGAGAATGCATTGAGTCTTTTGCATGCCTTTCCCTATCATTTGCAGAGAGTGTGTTGCTTCTTCTGGGTAGAGGAAATTGGGGTCATCAAAATAATAGGAATTGTTATGCTTGGTTACTTCAAGTGTTGGAGGGATGAACAGACTGTTAGAATATCACTGCTGGCAGGGTCCTGCAGATAAACGCCCAAAGCTTACTTTGAATGACTTTCAATAGTAACTTTCAATGATCAGCCAATATTTATTTTTCTTCAGAACCACAAAACTGGGACATTCTCCTCTGACAGGAAGTCCAGCCCACATCATTCCTCAGTCTGCTGGACCCATATCTTGTATTCCCATCCCTGGCCCTCTGATGGTTGGCCCCCACACGGACACCCTGCCAGCAGCTGCTGTCAGGAGTCAGCAGTGCATCAGTCAGCGTATGATTTAGTTATTAGTTCCTTGGACGACTCAAGATAAACTGTTGTGTAATTTTGCTTCCGGTGCAGTCTTATATTTTTTCCTTCTCTTGGTAGCCACCCCCACGGCTGCTTTTGGCGGGTTGCCTGGCTGTGATATTAATGTTTCCTTTGACTGGGACTAGACATTAATATATGCAGCGGTCAGGGCAACACACTCAGCTCTGTAGTATTTTGCCTTGCCAGTAGGTCGGCTACAGCCAGATTAACCAGTTAGGTGGCAAATATGATATATTGGGTCTGAATTTGTTCTTTTAGCATAGGATGCTTTGACATCTGACCTGGGTTAGTAAAACAACCTTAGGTCTGTTTGCCTGTTAAGTACAATTCATTGGGTTAGTGTGGAAGCTGTCAATAAAACTGGTGCGGAAAACAAATCAACCGAGAAATATTTGGGTCAACTTGGTCTCTAGACCGAATTAAGCTTATTGTATTTGAAAGCACCCTAAGGGTTGGCCGATATATCTGAACAGCTGCTAGCCAGTTGTTCATGTTTATTAAGATATTACACACATTCATTACTACTTTTAAATCCAGGCTGAAGACTTATCTTTTTGCCGCTGCTTTTAATTGAAACTGAGCAGTTGTGTTTTGTTTTTGGTTAATGAACATTTGGGGCTAGTAACCCCAGGGAATCAGTGTCTGGGGACTTTGTCCTGGCTGATTTTCTCTGTGTATGCTGCTTGGGACGTATGTGCCATACAAGCGTACATAAGGTCACCTCATGTTCGGAGAAATCTTAAAGAAAGGCATCAGTAAAATGGAACTTCTGTGTGAACTATTCATATCTTAAACTGCACTGTAACTTTTTATTCATGTATTTTTTCTTTTAATGTTTATTTTATTATCTTGTATTTTTAATGACTGTTTTTAAATGCCTTTGTCTGAATGTCTATCATTTTTGTAAAGCACCTTGAATTGCCTTGTGTTGGTGCTATATAAATAAACTTGCCTTGAAAGAAGATAGACCCTTTTCACTCTGGAACCTCTCCATTGGCTAGCCATGATCTTTTTTCTATCCCTCGATTGGTGTTTTGATAATGTCAGTGGCATGTGTTTTGGAAATTGCAGCATATAGGGGCAGGAGGTGGTACTTGAGACTTTCAACTATTTAAGTTTTATTTCATGTATAGGCCTAAATCAACACAGTTTCTCAAAATGTATGATGATTGTCTGATCAGAAAGGAAGTTACTTCATAATAATACTCTCTCCCTTCCACTCTACAAGAAATACTGAGAGTGTCTGGGGAGAGCGTGCAGGAGAGCAAGCCATTCGTAATTGAGTCAAAAACAATCAAGTCTCATGCGGTTCTTTGTAGCGGCTGAACATTGGCCAGCCAGCTGTGAAACCTTATCAACACGTCCACTAAGTGAATTCCCATGAATATGAGCGTATTTATTCACACATGGGCTTAACACTAGAACCGCCAACGGGTACATTTTACCCGCAGCTGTTCCTTGATTGTATGTAACTTTTTTTCAATAAAATATTCAGGGCTCCCAATCCGTGACCTTTCCTGAAAGTGTGTTATGTAGCACCCTCTGTTGTTAAAAATTGTCGATATGAAGTCAGATTGAAAAAAAGGCCCAAAAAATTGCCATTTATACCCATCAGCGCCAGTGGGTAATATTTACCTTCTAGGAAATGCAGTGATTTTCGCGCTATTGATCTTGCGCAAAACATAAACATGACATGTTGCTATAGCAAAACCTGTTTTTTACTGCGGTTCCTTATAGATAGAGAGATAGATACATATATGGAGAGAGGGGTATAGAGGTAGATAGATATATAGTTATAGATAGATTGATAGATAGTTAGTTATAGATAGAGAGATATTGAAACTTTTAGCGATATTTTATACTTCATGCTATCTGCACACTAGATATAATATGAAAGCTGAGAGTCCACAGATTATATTGGTATGAGTTTCATCACTGTGCGATCAAAACTCACTGTTAACCCTGTGTTCTAGTATGATAAATAAAACAACATTGTACCTTGAAAATCAATGCATTCTAATAGCGGTATTCTAATAGTACATTTTACCCGTTGGCGGTTTTAGGTATACAGCGGTTCTAGTGTTAATAGGACATTGTACATTCGTCCCAAGGAGATGGCCGGTTGAGTCTTTTTGCTGTCAAGCAGTCCATTAGATCAGTCTGTAGTAATTGTGTGCTGAAAGTGCACCAGATTGAAGCATTAAACTTTAAAATGTTAAAATAAATCGCAAAGATCACAGGGCGGTGCCAGGCCTCAGATGATTTGAGGCCAAATATCATATTTACACTTTTTTTAAAAACATTTTTACATATAATTGTAACACAATAGATGCTTGTCACTAAAAGCCTTGTCTCTACATTACAATAAAATATACAAAATAATTGATCATTGAAAATTAAAGTAAAGTGTCCAAACCAGGCTTTTCTGGATAAGCGCATGTTTAAAACATAGTCATTGTCCATGCCGGTTTCAGAGTCCAATAACCATCAAAGTCACCCCAATAGTGCTCCTTAATTACGCTGTCATCCTCCTTTAACAAAATACTTCACATTCATCTAGTTTGTGACAGTAGTTGTAGCATTTTTTAGACTTTAAACTTGAATTACCGCTGTTCTCTTTGGTTGGTGCGCAGACTCAGATAGAGTCTCTTGTCAACACGATCCTCCAATCAACATTCGGCCGGCCGGTGGAAGTCCATTATCCCTCCTCTAGTCCCTACTCAATTCCCTTCTCCAGTCCCTCCTCTAGTTCCTTCTCTAGTCCCTTCTCAATTCCCTTCTCAAGTCCCTCCTCAAGTCCCTTCTCAAGGGTTCTGCGGTCTTCTCCTTCTAGCCCGGCCCCCTGAGTGCTGCGGCCTTCGCCCTCATGCTCGGACCCCTGAGAGCCGCGGTCTTCACCCTCGAGCCCGGCCCCCTGACTTTCCCGGCCGCGGTCCTCGCCCTCGGGCCCGGCCCCCTGACTCTTCCAGCCGCTGCCTTCGCCCCCATGCTCGGCCCTCTGAGTTTGCCCGCTGTGGCCTTCGCTCCTCCATGGACTCTGCCTTGCCCCCGGGCCGTCCCCCCGAGATCCCTTCCGGGTCCTCCGCTGTGCCCATGGGTTATAAGGTCAATCCTGTCCTCCTGTCCCCCTCCACCCACCCTGGTGGCTCTAGTGATGCGTCCCTCCTCCGGACCCCCTCCACCCACCCTGCTAGAGGTTTTGGACTTTTTTTTTAGGGACGTCTGGAATCCGGCCCTTGAGGGGGGGGTTCTGTCACGATTCTTGTGTTTGGTCACGATTTTAGTTTTGTATGTCTTGTAATGGGTTTATTTTGCTGTTTGGTTCTCCCTGCCATGTTTTCCTCCTTGGGTATTGTCTGGTCCCTCTCCCTGTGTTTTTCCTCCCTGTCGTTAGTCTCCCTGGTGTGTCTAGTTGTCTGATTGTGTTCACCTGTGGCCCTTGTGTTTCTCCTCCCCTTCCCGGCTGTTTCTCGTCTCGTGATTACCCCTCCCTGTATTTAGTCTTGTCCCTTCCTGTGTTCAGTGTTGGTTTGTCTTTTGTTGGTGACTGAGTTCACCCGGGAGTGTTCTGTTTGTCCGAGTTTGATTCTTATCCTTGAAATAAAGGTATTATCAGTATTATCTGCATTTGGGTCCTGCTTGCTTCACTCTACCGTAACAGAGTCTTCATCATGTATTCAACATGAGCCTGAGTCTTTATCATGAGCCTGAGTCTTCATCATGAGCCTGAGTCTTCATCATGAGCCAGAGTCTTCTTCATGATTCTGAATCTTCTTCATGTCTTCTTCATGATTCTGAGTCTTCATCATGTCTTCATCTTGAGCCAGAGTCTTCATCATGTCTTCATCTTGAGCCTGAGTCTTCAGAGGGTCTCTGCGCTGTGGAAGACATCCAGCCTTGTTCCTCAAACCTAAATTCTCCCTGAGATTAATTATTTTATTTGTTTTTCATTCCATCAATATTACACACAGTGTTGGCCTTTAAGTACATCTATTTTCCCTTCAAACCAGTTATTGGCAGGCTGTGATTTATCTTCATGCTGAATGCTTCAGTACAACGCTTGAAACTACTTCAAAGAAATGTGCACAGGGAAAACAAATGGGACATTCACTTTGGGAATGCAGGGTCAGTGCTATCTCTGAGTCTGCGCTCCCAAAAAGACTCAGCCCTCTCAGATAATCCCTCCCCTGCACTCTTAGAGTTCTCCACATGCATCAACGCTCTCTTGCTTCTGTCTTAAGGGGACATCGCCACATCCAGCATCGCCCTAAGGCTTGGGTAATGGCCCACTTCAGGTTGTACAACTTTATGAAGTGACTCTCTTGCTCTGATTCTTGTTGATAAAGCCAAGCCTGGACCTGGGGACAGACACACTGTCTCCCTCCTCCACCTCTCCACAGGACTCAAGTGTTGACAGCTTTGCTCTTACTTGCCTGCTCATTAATACTGATGGACTTTTAATCAGAAAGCTAATTGCTTCTCTACTCTCTGAGCGCAGGAGCCCTGTTGAAGTGGGTAAACATTTACCTCAGGAATCAACAGAGCACACAACAGTTGTTCTTTATACAACATAATTCATTACTCCAATTTAAAAAGAAACAGAAGCCGTTGGGTTGGTAACTCAATCCACAGCTGGCGTGTCCTCAGAGGAAGGAGAGGGTTTGTATCAGTGCTTGTCAGTTTTAATTGCATATGGTTAATTCATGTGATTAATGTGTATTTCAGAAGATTGAACATTAAACAGCATTCAATATGTGCTCAGATCTCTAAATGTGTTGATAATGTCCAACAAGAGAAGTAGTAAGAAAGAGAGCATCCTAAAATAAAACACAAATGTTCTTAACCCTTGTAGTATGCAATTTTACATCCAGAAAAGGTCAAAGACTGATTCATCATCCGTATAACCCCCAAAGCCACTCCCAAATGGTTTAAATCGGCCAAGACATCTTTTAGCTATTGTCTGCATGTGCTAATGAACACAACTGCAAATTGCCCAACATATGAAAGTTAGCATCCGGCAGTTTCTTTGTGCTGGGGACCTGTACTATACATTTCCAGCATAGAACGTTGGGGTACTCACATTTCTGGTTTCACAATAGGACCCAACAGTATGAGCTGGCAAATAGATACTAGTCAACATGGTAAAGCTTCCCTGGGCATTACAGAAGCGCATGTCGTATATATGGATAACATTTCAGTTAAATATCAGGTAATCTATATTTAATGCCTAATTTTACTCACTTCAAATGTAAAAATTCAACCCCGTGGGCATAAAGGATTACGGTGACTTCCGTATTGTAATTTCATAAAAGAAGAAACTAATTGCACAATATAAACATTGTATTGTAATACTAACAACAATATATCATGATGTGAAAGTGTTGTATGTGTCCAGACAGTAGTCAGTAAGTAACCAAGAGGCAAAAAAAAGGTATTTCTAAGATACCAGATCCTGGCAGATACTCAAACTCACAGCAAACAAGCTCGGAATATTTTACGGTACGCTGTGAAGATCAAATGTATTCCATGTTCAGCCTGTAGTAGATAATAGACCACAAGCGAACAATGTGTGCCTTGTCCAGAAGTGGTTGTGTTGTTTTTATTTGTTCCATTTTGCTCTCATTTCCTGCTGCTGTCAAAGCTCTGCTAGCTTTCATTCCCAGAATGATGCTTGTTCTCACTCCTCTAGTTTGGCTGGAACGCTCATTTTAAATTCAAATGTTCCCTTACTCGCAAAAAACATTTCTGTCTGTCTCTTCAAAGGCCAGATGCAGAAATACTTAATCAGTGGGCTGACGCTGAGCAGAAATCTAAAACAGTGCCGTGTGTCTGACCTAGAACTACAAGCTAGGGTTTGCTATTTTTACTGTGGCTCTCTGAAAATTGGGTGATGGAGAAAAAAAGAACTTCATCTCAAGCCCCCAGATGCTTTATTTCACACACTCTCACAGGGCTGGGACTCAACCTGTTTGGGTCGTCGCTGCTGGGTCTGATATCCTCCAATTCAAAAAATGCCAATTGGCTTGGCTTCTTTCCAAGAGGAGTTTCATGAATACCATCTACCATTCAGACTGCTGAATAAATGCACCTTAGCCGTTGATTATGTGGTGCTACTTATACAAATGTTTATCTCACATTCCAGATAGGAGATCTATTGTCACCTTTTATAATGGGACCATCACTGTGTCAATCTTACACAAGTACATTGAGACCTATAGGTATGTGTCACCTTCAGTCCTTTATCTGTTACACTCAGATGAAAAGTGAATGCCATAAATAACAATGAGCCGTTTCATTGGAAAGCAGGTAATGGAAATATCCTTGAGGCCAATACTTTTAAATACATAAATGTTACAATTGGTAACTCAGGAAACTATAAACGTGCCGTGAAATGATGTAAAAAATAGTGAGCAGCTAATAATGCTCTAGTGATGATTTTTTTGAACCTTTGTCCTTTCAAAGTCTAAACCTGATATTAACTAGTTACCAAGTAATTTGTACATAACCTTAACCAGTTTAGCCCTAAGCCTGTTTTTCAGGTCTCAGGCTCGAAAATGACATTCCCAGAACCAATGATCATATCTTCCCTTCTAAAATGGTTAAATTAATAATCTTTTTTCTCAAAGTAATGATAAACCTGTGAGTTGGATGTAGAACAGTCAGAATCAATATAGATGTTTTTTATTTTAAAGAAAAGTCAGATTGAACATAGTAAAAAACTGTAAATTATAGTGTCCGTCCAAATATTATCTTTTACTTATAGTGAAAACTACCCTTGGATGATGGTAAGGTAGACTAAAAGCTTTAGGAATCCAAAGTACAACATATAATAAGTACCCTGTATCAAGATTGATGCAAAACAAGTGACATTTTACCTTTTTAGAGAGGTTTAGCAAAAAAACCTCCACCTCTTAGGTGATTTGGGTGGACATGGGGGTTTTACCGTTTCAGTGGAACACATTGGTCGATTTTGATGATTGACATCTCTTTCTGACCGTTAGAGCCAAAAAAATCGAAGGGGAATCTCCTCACTCACACAAACGGTAAAACAAAAACGTGGGGGCTTCGCGGTCGCAGTTTTGCATGAAAGTGAAGCTACAGAGCTATAGCTCTAGCTCTGACATCTGGAAACCGAAAAGCAGGTTTATTGCTCATGGATTATCAGAAATAATTTCAAAGGGACACAGACACATTGGATTAACCCAGTGGTTCTCAAAGTGGGGACCCTTTTCACTCTGGGGCGCAGAGGCATGCCAGGGGGGGGCGCGAGAGACGAGGAGGAAAAATGGCTATAAAAAAGAAAATTATAAAAAAAAGATATAAAAAAAAAAAAACAGAAATTGAAAAATTATTGATTCGAAAATAATATGATAGAGTACCGTGCTATTACGTCTGGGTCTCTGTGTTTCAATAAAGCTCGGCTCTGTGTGTGTGTGGAACGAGCCATTTTGTGTGCGCGAGCGAGAGAGAGAGCGCACCGGTACCGGAGATCGTTGTTGTTAGCTTTTGGTGCTAGCAAGCTACGCTAACGGATATAAGGAGTTTTTTTTAACAACAAAGTGGAGGAGAGTCCTCTCCTGTCAGACTGAGAGGCTCAGTGAACTAAATGACTCTCTCAGTGTTATCTCAGTGGGTCTCAAACGTTTTGGACACCATTAATGTAAACAATTATTTCCGAGGCACAGGTTTATATGATCATTATAGTTATAAAAAAAATAAGAGAATAAATGAAAAACAGGTATGAAATACTATATGACAGTAAAACAAGAATAAAGTTTAAAAGGGTGATTTGTAAAATATCTATAAAGAAAAAGTAAATCTGTTTACAGTTCTGTTTCAAATGGGAGTTGAGAGAGGTATCCATAGAACTCTTAATTTTGCTCTCAAAGTGCACCAGATTGATGCATTTAACTTCAATATTGAAAAGTAATCTTCCCGGGGGAGCTTGCCCCCAGACCCCCCTATGTGAGGTCCACACACCACATATAAAAATAGCACTTTACCCCTGCTTACACCTATATGCTGTGAGCTGATTATCGAGCCTTCATTGTAACAGCCGCAGGTACGTTGTGTGTGTGGGGATTGTTGCAGTGGAAAATTCCACTGTAGCGATCGGTACATTAATGGGAAACCCTAAATGTTTGAGCACCCTCTATGAAACGTCAAGCTACCCCACAGCACCCCCAAAATAAATGTCTGGCGCCGCCACTGAGCCTGACTATTTGTGTTGGGAGGGGCCCAACTTTTTTTTTTCTCTAAAGGGGGTGCCTGAGAGAAAAAGTTTGAGAACCACTGGATTAACCTATGGATTAACTTCAGCAGCGTTTTTATCGTTTTAATGCCATTGAAGACCACTTTTGACCAGACTATGACACAGGTGATCCATGTTAGCGTTTTTAGCTAACTAGCGCCATATTCTTTGATGTATGTTCTTGTTATTATCTCCGCGAGTTCGTATAATTGAGTGATAAGGAGGGTACCCTTCGATTTTGTGTCACCTCACGATGTGAAACGATGGGTTGGATGTGCACCAAAGATAAATAATAAGGTTTTATGAGTGAATTTCGGTGCAGTCATCTGTTAGCATTTTTCGCTCGTTACTAATTCAGAGGCTCAGCGTTAGCATTGTGGGGTTTTTTTTGAAAAAAAAATGTAAAGTATCACTTAGATGAGTTTCTTCCCGTTACATGGATATAAAACATTCATAGTTTATTAAATTAACATGCCCTCAGACACTGTTTCCTGCAAGATGTTGCGGCAGTACCCCGGTACAGGGATCTCTCGGGCTTAACAGGTCCCCTGTTAGGTCCCCTGTTATACTGTTTTTCAACAATATATTATACGTCTCAGATATAAGTAAAGCATGTCTCTGAAGTGTTTGGCTGAAACACCAAACAGATCATTGCAGCATCCCATAATCCCCTCTGTTTCAGCCCTGTTCCAAAAGGGCTGATTCTGGGTCTGTAGCAAGCGGCAAACTCTGGGGAAGAGCCGGGAAGCCAATACGAAAGTGCCACACACTGCAGTTCATATATTGGCCGATAGGGACTGACTGCAGAAATGAGCAATTTCCATAGACCCCCATGTTAAAATGCCCAACTTTACAGCATAAAAACACATGTTTATACCCATGGATGCAATAAATATTATTATGAATATAGTTAGATTCCCCCTTCATGATTAAGGATCTGTGAGTGAATTGTTTTCTAACACGACCCTTTTATTTATATTATGTCTTAAAGTGTTTGCATAAATTAGGGCGTGGTCACATTGAGTGACAGCTCTGTCAAGTGACTGCTGCTGCTAGCTTCTTGTCTCTCTCCTAGCAGCTCCGTGATGCTATAGGGACTCTGCCAGCTCAGTTCATCCAGGGAACGCAACTTGACCCCGGCCGTGTTTGTTTGTTCTTCATGCTTATATATCAGACTATTGTGACTCGCTATGCGGTTGAAACAGACGGTGCATGAATGCGGTTTTGCGGTAAGTGTTAATGATTTTAATCATATTATTTTGATAATAACATATATTTCAATGTTGATGAACTTCATACTGTTCATTCATAATCTGATTGTCTTTGTAGCTCACTGTTGAAATAAAAAAAAACATTACAATTACAAAATATTGATATCTACAGCCCCTAAACACACAAACACACCGCTTTCATAAATAATACACTTTTTCTGCAATAATATGTTTTATGTTTCCTGTAATTTTTGTTAGGAAAGGACATGCCTGAAAAACACGACTCAACATGTTCTCCTTCTCTGAGGGTCAAGAAGAACATCCAAGAGGAACATTCAAAGCTGATGTTATGAGATTTTATGACCAGTACAGGACATTCACTAAAAACTACATTTATTGTGAAAACACAGTCAGCTGATTGAATGCACCTATTTCCACATCTACACTCCATTAGCTGATTATTTCTATTCGTCTCACTTTATGAGCTTCACATCACTTGTGCCTTGTACCGCAGAGTTTGCAACGTCACAAATAAATGGGGCCAATCTTCAGTCAGATGTGAATGTGTGATCTAACATTTTCAGGAGTGAAGATGCAAATACAATTTATTGAAATGTGAACCAAAAGTTAATCAAATGTTTTAAATAAAAAGCACATATGGACACAGTGTTTCCGCCAGAGAGGACGTCCACCCCGAGAGCAGAGGGGAGGGGGGGTGTTTTGAATTTTGATTCGAGCTGTCCCTTATAGATACTGTCTTTTTACGTTAGTGAGCCGGATCATTTGGCTCGGCTCTCTTAAAGCGCCGGCTGTGTCGGCTCCCAAGCGGCTCTTCATGTTACCACAGTTTACCACGAAGCCTCAGTTTCGCCGCTGCGAGGCTCCGGTGCTCGCAGCTCACGCGCGTGCTCCACTAAAACCCCCCCGCTCATCGCGTCCAAATCGCGCACGTTCCGTGTTGTCCTGTGGCAGGCACCTTCGATGTCAGGGCAACGATCTTCAATACTCCGAATAGAATCCCACCAGACTCCTTTGCCACTCCAACAAAGGGACGTCCTTTTTTGAAACGTAATTTCAAGCGATAAAAACTCTCGATCTTCTCTCGAATTGTTAATATTTTTGGACGCCCTCGGCTCGCGTTCAGGGCGTCCCGAGCTGAATAAGGGCGTCAAATGACGGCAAGACGCCCCCCTGGCTGAAACACTGTATGGACAGAAGGTGTAAACCTATTAAATGCATAAGTAAACACATTTAGTCAAATAAAGTGACAGACTAGGCCTGTGCAGTTGGTATCAGCTATGCCCAGCATGGGCTCCTCCATCAGGCCTGGTACTCCTCGCTGATGAAAGACCCTCAGTCTTTTCCGGGCCAAACCAACAGACAGGACGTCCATCACACGGAGGTTTCTCCCTGAAGTCTCTGCAGCTCTCTAGACACCACGCTGTCTTAATCCGTCCACACTGAATATGAGAGGGGGAACATGAAAATAATAATGCTTTAGAGTAGACAATAAGAAATATAAAGTTGACTGTTGAGTTGCTCAGTTTTTTTAGATTGTCAATACTATTACTGTATAACTAATAAAAATCCTTTGCGTCGAAAGGAGCTAGTTGAGGTGGTTCGGGCACCTAGTTAGGATGCCACCTGGGCGGTAACACTTTATTTTTGATAGTCCATAGTTAACACTCTATAAGTCATCAGTTGACATTCAACAACACTGTTTCAACAGACAAGTAACATGCATTTATTCAACTAACTGCCAGTAGAATATACATTAACCATTAGTTGATGATCAACAGATAAGCAACTAAAGTTCAGTCTATTACAGTAAGCATTAGTTGATGATCAACAGATAAGCAACTTTAGAGTTTAGTGGACTATTACATTAAGCATTAGTTGATGATCAACAGATAAGCAACTTTAGAGTTTAGTTGACTTAGTTGATCGTCAACTAATCTAGAGTTGACTATTAGTATACTTTTAGTAGGTTCTCCATTAAGCGTTTGTAGGCATGTGTTAGGACTATCCAATTGAAGTGAAAAACAGTTGAGAACAGTAGAAAGTATATAACCTATCAACAGAACACATACATTCATCCACTAATGATATGCAACAGACATGGGAATAAAGCGAAATGTTTTGCACAACTGATCACGAACACTGGATAACTGAAGTCAATACCAGGATATAAAGCACAGTAGAACAAACACTATACAAAGCAACAGCTCATCCCCTTTTCTGTCAGTTAATTCTGAATGTGGGTTGAGCGTTGTTGTTGTTGTTGTTGTTGTTGTTGTTGTAGTAGTAGGGGGGGAGTTTTTTCATTTTGGAAAGCTACTTTGGGGAAGTTTTTTGGCGACCTGTTAATAATTATGTTTAGATGTCCTTTAGTAGGATTGAATGTGGTTCACAACTTTTCAGTTTTTACTTGTTGTATATTATTAAAATAAAAAAGCTTTCTTTCTCTGATATGCTGTGTATAGTGTTTGTTCTACTGTGCTTTATAGCCTGGTATTGACTTCAGTTATCCAGTGTTTGTGATCAGTTGTGCAAAACATTTAGCTTTTGTCTGTTGCATATCATTAGTGGATGAATGTATGTGTTCTGTTGATAGGTTATAGACTTTCTATTGTTCTCAACTGTTTTTCATTTCAATTGGATAGTCCTAACACATGCCTACAAACGCTTAGTGGAGAACCTACTAAAAGTATACTAATAGTCAACTCTAGATTAGTTGACGATCAACAGATAGTCAACTAAAATCTAAAGTTGCTTATCTGTTGATCATCAACTAATGCTTAATGTAATAGTCAACTGAACCTTAGTTGCTTATCTGTTGATCATCAACTAATGCTTAATGTAATAGTCAACTGAACCTTAGTTGCTTATCTGTTGATCATCAACTAATGCTTAATGTAATAGTCAACTGAACTTTAGTTGATTATCTGTTGATCATCAACTAATGCTTAGTTACTTGCCGGTTTGAACGGTGCTGTTGAATGTCAACTGACACATGTCAACTGATGCACTGTTGACATGCTACTAAATGTCAACTGATGACTTATAGAGTGTTAACTATGGACTATCAAAATAAAGCGGGAAGGGACCCAGGGGTAGACCTAGGACCAGGTGGAGGGATTATATCTCTTCGATGGATGGATGGATGGATAATATAAGAGGCACATTCAAATAAAGATTGGTCTTTAAATACATTTTGTCTCTTGAATTGTTTGTCTAAAGTCAAGGATCTAGAACTGGTACTTAGTTTTAATGATACAGTCTGGTTATTATGCTGTTTGGAGGAGGCCTCACAGGTAAAAGCACTAACTACCATCACATGTACCTTAGCTTGACTTAAATGTATTAAACGTATAGTTAAGTGATATCAAAATATAAATGACTAATGTCATGCAAACATATTATATTTGCTTGATTCCAGTGTTGAATTTAGCACGATTACATACAAACGTTAAGGGATTTTAAGATTCTCAAGTATTAGGCTAAAAACTCAATAACTTAGATAATTATTTATTGTTTTGCTGACTAGATTCATGTCCGCTTACCTTAGAAACGTAAAATGCGACGGCAGTGTGCAGATGGGGAGCATGTTAGCTTAGCTTGGTAGCTTCAGTTAGCTCCTCCCAGTCGTCACTGCGCATGCGGGTGGTGGAGGTGCCTCCACAGACCCGTCCAATGTCCGCCTTTTGAGAGAGGCCGTAGCTGCTCTCAAAAGGGAACAATAGGTGGACCGTTTATTGTTTTTTATTGTTTTTTATTTTTTTATTTTTTTTATTTTCATTTTTTTGAGCTGCGCCCTCGGCCTGAGCCTGGATGCGTCAGCGGAAATGCTTTATACAGAAAAAAACACAACAATATGTGACAGACATGTGTTTTCGTGCACTTGAGGATGGCATTGAGGCATCGCTCGAGGCAACGGGACACATCTGGAGCTGGGGAATGCAGCTCTGTCACAGAAGGGAGAAGAGGAGGCTGTCAGGTTGCCCGCTTCTTTCTTTCCGTCAGGTGGCTGAGGATCTGGGTCGGCTGCGCCTGCACGGCTGCTGCCATAGCCGGAGATCTGGTCGGCCAGCTCGCCCTCGTCTCCTGCCTGGGCTGGGGACTCTGGGCGGGCTGTGGCCTCTGCTGCCTCGGTATTTCGAACCGGGCAGGGTGTGAGGCATCTCGGGCGAAGGACTGCCGTGAAACCGTTGCGGGTAGCGGCTGGACCCTTCGAGGGAGACAAAGGTGAAGGGCCTCGTCTTCCCTCTTTTTCGACTCGCGTCTCCGCTGCATTGAGACTAGAGCGGAGCCGAAAATACCCTCGGGAACAATAAGCATGTCCAATACATCCTCCTTTTCCCGGTCTGGGAGGTTGGTCAGGTCGAGCCACCTGGCTCTCTCCTGCACCACCATTATGCCCATTATTTTGCCCATGGCCTGGACCGCGCAGCGCTGCACCCGGAGGCAAATGTCCGTGATCGCTTCGATCTCATCCCATATGGCCGGCCCAGATTCGCTCGACAGATCCCCGCAAAGCTCTGCATGGTAGGCAGTTAGCAGTGAGGAAATGTTGAGTGCCCTGTCGGACAGCGCTGCGGCCTTGTAGGCCCGATCAGCCAATGCGGACTGTAATCGGTCTGCCTTCACCGGTAGCGTGGGGTTCCTGCTTGGTGTTGGAGCCAGCCTCGGTTGGAGGTGAGCTGCCACCATCGGTTCCATGGGCGGTATGCGGAGCAGGCCGAGCCTCTCCATACCGTCACAGCCCAGGGAGGAGGCACCCTGGATTGGGGCCTTATTGCTGAAGGGACGGTCTCTCCAGGAGACCGACACCTCGTCCAGCATCTCCGGGAAGAATGGAAGGAGTTGCCTCTTTCTCCTCGCTGCTTGGGGCAAAGTTTTCCCCTCGTAGCGGGACCTAGAGGTCTCCTTGGCCATCTCAGGCCATGGAACGTCTAGCCTGGACCCGGCACGTTGACACACGGCCTGCAGGTCCATACCCAGACAGGGCGAAGCTGGTGTGCTATCGCCCGGGGGAGCAGCCATCGCTCCTGGCATTGCAGCTTGAGCTGATGGCGTGAAGATGTCCTCTTCCTGCACATCCGAGTCAGAGAGTAGGAACTCAGAGGAATCCTCTTCGTTCTCCACGCATTCCGACTCCAGGACATCACCCGCGAGCGCGGCCATGGTGAGGTCCAGCTGGGAGCCCCAGCTTGGTGTAGCGTGGGGCCCCAATCTCACGTCTCTAGCCGCTACCGAGTTCCAGCCTGACACAGGGCAGGACTCTGGTTTTGCAGCTGCCGCTGTAGATGAGCCCCAGACCGACACAGTGCGGGGTTCAATCTTAGCAGTGGGCGCCCTCGTGTCCTGATAGCCATCCGGCACATTAGTGTACATGAGGAGGTCCATTCTCGATAAGCTAGCTTGGTGCGCTAGCCGTCGGCGGAGGCTCTTTCGGGTGAAGCGGGAGCAATGTCCGCATGAGCTGGGGTTGCCAATAGCCTCCTGGGCATGTTCCAGCCCGAGGCAGGACGAGCAGACCTGGTGTGTGTCTGTGCCTGAAATGTTCAACCCGCAGTCGCAGAGCCGAGCAACCGAGTTTCTGACTCCTCTGGTGTGAGGGAGAGAGGCGTCCATCTTGCCCGCCGTGGTGACGGCGTGGAGAGGGCCCGCTCTCAACAGGAAAGTTGCCGAGGAAAAAATCTTCCAACCCGTCCTTAATCCGGAGAAAAGCGACGGTGTAGATTTATTTCCAAAGAGTATTAACTGGTGTGTTGATAGTCGTTTAATTCCCTTCTTCTCTGGTGTGAGAAGAGAAGAAAAAAGTCCTCGCCGTCGTGGTGTCGATAGCGAGGGAGACAAGCTAGCAACAGGGTGTGCTGCTGGCTTGAAATCAAAACCTTACCTTTCGATTTTCCGGAGAAAAGAAAAAAGGTGAGGTCGAATGTGGTACTAACTGGTATGTTAGTACCAACAGTCTTCTTGCAGAAGTATATATAAAAGTAGCCGGCGAGCGCCCGTCGATCGAAGTTAGCTTGGTTAGCTTGGTTCCGTCTGTGGACTGTGTGAGCTAGCCCGGCTACCAATATAGAGATGTGCTCTGAAGCGAGAAGAGGTGTTTGAATGACGCATGCGGCGTAGCGAAAGCTACTTATAGGGGGTAGATTCCCTGACGCTGACTTCAAGATCAGCTGCCAATCAGGATTGGAGTAATGAGATTGTGCTTCTGTTTGCTCCGCGGATGAGGCACATCCCATAGTGAGACATCGAACGGAGTGTTATGAATGAGAACTCCAGACTGTTGGGATTAAAGTGAGTTCATTTGTGAATAATTCTTTTTTGAGCTCTATGCTTATCTCCTTCAAGTTCTCCTGTAAGGTTATACATCCTCTGAGGCGTCACCAGCGGAGCGCTGTGCAGCGAGGCTGAGCTTAGAACATGGCCCCGCATTTAACCACAGGCTGTTATGCTATATGCTGTTAAACTCTAAAGCTTCTTTTTGACTCTCTCACACAATCCAAACTACTTCAGGATGATGATAGATACTCAAACAACTTCAATTAAGCTGATCCCCATATCATAGCAGCTTCCATTTCCATTGTTAATCACCTGCCATGAAGAACAATGCAGGAAACGTTTTAAGAGATATACACTGAGTCTCTCAACTTTACCTGCAGAGAGGCTTTAAAAAAGTGTAACTTTCATTTACTTACTACAGTCTTCTTGTGCCTGCTAGCATCGTGACGAGCTGGCCTGATTCAGTCAGTGCAGTCCTGGAAAATGACAAAGAAACTTAATTCCCAGTCTGGCTGGTCTCATATCATATTTTGGGTAGTATACTTATTTGTATTTGTAGGGGTTATTATGGGACTATGTCTTGGTTAACTTTTTGTGTATTAAACAAATACATAAAAACAAAAATAAATCGATATTGGTTCCCTGGTCAAAGGGGAGTGGTTAAACAAGCCACACCTGAGAGCTGGAGGTAATCAAGAGAACACCTCACACCTGTGAGTGGAGGAAGAGATCTAAACTGCAGACAGAGAACAGGAGTGGAAGTCTGATGCAGCTGTTGAACCCAGTTGGACTTTTCGGATCCATCAGGCAGTATTTTGAAGATCACTGAACCCAAGAGATGGTGGTAAACCAATTCACCTTCCAAACCACGACCTGCATTCTCTTAGATCATCCCTGACCTGCTTGGACCCTCAGCTAAGTTTTCTCTGTCTCCTTACACAATTCCCATTTATTTTTGTATCTTTTTATTATATTTTATGGTAACACTTTACAATAAGGCACACAAAATGTGCGAAGTTACTGTGTAGTGAATAAGGAATGACTAGATAGTTAATGAGGAGTTCCTGAGTGAATGCGATTGAAGAACTTACGGTTAGTTAATGAGGAGTTCCTGAGTGAATGCGATTGAAGAACTGACGGTTAGTTACTGGTTAACAGGCTGGGGGTACTGTATTAACAAATGATTAATTAATACAGTACCTCCCAGTCTGTTTACCGGTAACTAACCATCAGTTCTTCTATGGAGCCTCTACATTTTTTGGTATTTCTAATAGTAACTCATACTGCAACAGTTATTTTTCTTTTAAGAAGATTCTACCACACAAAGTTCATAATGCTATCACTGAATTAAAAGTGGATTGCAGTGCAGGACTCGATGGTATAGAAAACAGGTTCATAAAATTGGCGTCCCATATTCTCATGTACCCACTTGCTGATTTGTTCAACCTGTCTTTGTCCACCTATGAGTTGCAGACTATTTGGAAATGTGCACGCATCATTCCACTGCGTAAAGGTGGTGATTTACTTGATACAAATAATTATAGACCAATCTCTATAATCTGTCCTATTTCCAAAGTTTTGGAGAAAATAATTTATAATCAACTGTCACATTATCTCAATACTTATAATATTTTATCCCCGGTTCAATCTGATTTCAGGCCTAATCACTCCACAACAACTGCCCTACTTAAATTTACGAATGACTTGTACTCTGCTGCAGATGATGGTGAACTCACAGGTGCCATTTTTATTGACTTGACAAAAGCCTATGATTTCGTTGATCGATATCTGTTCTTGGATAAACTTCACGGCATTGGCCTTTCTAATAATACAGTGTTATGGTTTAACTCGTACCTTCACAGTAGAAAGCAATGTGTGGTTGTTAATGGAAAACAGTCTGACCTGTTGATCCAACAAAAGGGTGTACCCCAAGGATCAACTCTGGGCGCACTTCTGTTCTCTATTTACCTAAATTATTTATCTTCTTGTATCATTAATTGTTTTACTCACCTTTATGCTGATGACACTGTCATATATACATCCAAATCAGATCTCTCTTCAATCGGATTTTAATATCTTACAGGACTGGCTATCACACAATAAACTACTGCTTAACAAAACAAAATCTTATACCATGGTCTTTGGTACCAGGCAGAAGCTCAAATCCAAACCTAATGTAGTAATAACATGTAAGGATGGCACTTCTCTGCATAAAGTTGATAGCTTTAAATATCTTGGTGTGTTGCTAGACTCTGAACTTTCATTTAAACTACATATAAAGCATGGGAATCTGGGCCGGCCATATGGGACGAGATTGAAGCGATCACGGACATTTGCCTCCGGGTGCAGCGCTGCGCGGTCCAGGCCACGGGCAAAATAATGGGCATAATGGTGGTGTAGGAGAGAGCCAGGTGGCTCGACCTGACCAACCTCCCAGACCGGGAAAAGGAGGATGTATTGGACATGCCTATTGTTCCCGAGGGTAAGTCAATTACAGAATCAGTGTTTTATACCGCTCTTGCAATTGTTTTACGCTCAGTGTCCGAAAGAGAATTGCTTCTCAACTTATTCTTCCGATTATGGACTATTGTGATGTTGTCTACCAAAATGCACATAAATCAGATCTTGCTCCACTCAACATAGCCTACAATAGACTATGCAGATTTGTTCTTGGTTGTCCTTTTCGTACACATCACTGCACAATGTATAACCAACTTAAATAGCCTTCTTTAAATGTAAGAAGACACAGGCATTGGCTTCAGCTGATATTTAAACAAGATGGTGCATCTCAAGGGGTTTATCCCAATGAATAAAAATGTCTATATATATATATGCTACATTGGCTGGCAGATCGATGAGCTCCATTTAGGGTTGGGCAATACTGTATATTGATATCAATATATATCACATAACTGTATTAGGTTGGTTTAAAGCAATACTATCAAGTTCCACCCATTTGAATGTAAGATTATTGCTTTCAACTAACCTAATACAGTTATGTAAATCTGACATAATACACTTCACTAAAGTTAATGCTTCAGTTTTTTCAGTGATTACAGTAAACTGATGATTTTCTGTGCTTACCCCACTGTTCTGTTTTTAATTTCAACTCATTATATCCACATCTAGGGTTATGAAAAGTGTTGTTGTGTTGTGAAACCAAACCAAACCAGTCAGCCGTACAAAATTGTGAAAAACATCAGTATGGAAATCATTGCCCCATGAAGATGTTATAACATCTCTAAGGCAAGGCAAGGCAAGTTTATTTATATAGCATTTTTCAACACAAGGCAATTCAAAGTGCTTTACAAAAAATGAAAGACATTAAGAAAATGGCATTTAAAATCAGTCATTAAAAAGAAAAGCTTATAAAAGAAACATTAAAAGAAAAAATACATGGATAAAAGTTACAGTGCAGTCTAAGATATGAATAGTTCAATTAAAAGCAGCGACAAAAAGAAAAGTCTTCAGCCTGGATTTAAAAGTAGTAAGAGTTGTAGCGGACCTGCAGGTTTCTGGGAGTTTGTTCCAGATATTTGGAGCATAATAACTGAACGCTGCTTTACCATGTTTAGTTCTGACTCTGGGGACAGAAAGCTGACCAGTCCCTGAAGACCTGAGAGATCTGGATGGTTCATAATTTAGCAGGAGGTCAGAAATGTATTTTGGGCCTACACCATTCAGTGCTTTATAAACCAGCAGCAGTATTTTGAAATCTATTCTTTGAAACACAGGAAGCCAGTGTAAAGACTTCAGAACAGGAGTGATGTGATCCACTTTCTTAGTGTTAGTGAGGACTCGAGCAGCGGCGTTCTGAATCAGCTGCAGCTTTCTAATAGATCTTTTAGTGAGAACTGTGAAGACACCATTACAGTAGTCCAGTCTACTGAAGATAAAAGCATAAACAAGTTTTTCCAAATCCTGCTGTGACATTAGTCTTTTAATCCTAGATATGTTCTTTAGGTGATAGTAAGCTGATTTAGTAACTGTTTTAATGTGACTGTTGAAACTCAGGTCAGAGTCCATGACTACACCTAGATTTCTGGTTTTATCTGTTGTTTTGAACATTGCAGACTGAAGCTTAGCGCTAACTTTTAAACGTTCTGCCTTGGGTCCAAAAACCATTACCTCAGTTTTATCTTTGTTTAATTGGAGAAAGTTCTGACACATCCAGTCATTGATTTGGTCAATGCACTTACTCAGTGTTTGAATTGGAGCATAGTCTCCTGGTGAAATTATTACGTAAATGTGTGTGTCATTTGCATAGCTATGGTAACCTATGTTGTTGTTCTTAATTATCTGAGCGAGTGGTAGCATGTAGACCAGGGGTCGGCAACCTTTTTGATATGAAGTGCCATTTAAAAAAAAAATGTTTATCAGCGGGAGGGCGGGGGAGCCTCGCTGCGGGGGAAGCAGTGTGTGGACCTGTCAGCGCAACTTACATGATGCCGAATTTAACAAACACATTTAAATAATTGGTTTAAACGGCAAAATAATAAATACGATCGTCCGTTCTGTGATTCTCCAGAACACACAAATTATGATATTAGGGTCATGCAGAGTGAGATGAGATCGCTGTCCCTTTTAAGAGAGAGAGAGAGGGGTGCGGCTTGTGCATGTGTGTTTGTGAATGGTAGAGCGACAGTGAGGGAACGTGTGTATGTTTCTGGAAGTGAAACGGGAAAGCAGAAAAACAGAGGTCTGTGATGTATTTTGTGAAACAGAAGAACAGCTAAATAAATGCAACGTCCTCCCAAGAACAGCTCGCCTCTCTCCAGTCATTTAAGCTAAAGTGGGTTATTGAACCTGAAGCTTGTTGCTTCTGCCCTCCTCGACTACGGTCTGGGATGGCCAGTCCGCCCCTTTGTAGCATATTATTTCGATGAGAGATGAGCAGATCGCCACTGGGCTTTCAACTAAATAAACACAGCCACGCAAAAACTGCGTCATTTGTACAGCTCCTTATGGGTACTGCAATTAGTGAAGTGCTTTCCTCCGTGGTGAAACGATCAGCACTGCACCACGGAGGAAAGCGGCAGAAAGTCACCTGGAGATAAAGAGAGCGGGGCTGAGTTGCGTGCATGGCTTCCTTCTGCAGGTAACGGGGAGACGCGCTCTGGCGGCGGTCTCGCGTTCAGGATCCGAAAATTAATTTAAATATTTTTGCACACTTATTCCACTTATTCCTAGTGTGCCACTGGTTACGGTGCTGCGTGCCAATGCTGGCACGCGTGCCAGGGGTTGCCGACCCCTGATGTAGACTTTAAAGAGCAGAGGCCCCAAGATGGAGCCTTGAGGTACCCCACATGTCATATTTGTCAACTCAGATGTGTATTTACTAGGGATCCACCGAATATTCGGCCGCTGAAAATTATCGGCCGAAAATGGTTAAAAAGGCCCTTTCGGCTTTCGGCCGAAAGGGTTCTAGCACAGAAAAAATATCACCAAATGTCAGGGAACAGGGTTACGTTGGTAAGCTAACGTGTTGTTGTGATGACGTAATCAAAACGCGGCGACAAGCACGGCACGCGACCATGCTCGCGGCTGGCTCACAGCCAACATGTCTGGCGCTTGGAGATATTTAAAAATATCAGAGAAAGAGGCGCGGATTGCGATTTGTAAAACGTGTTCAGCTGACATTTCTCGAGGGGGTGTAACTGCAAAGACTTTCACCACTTCGGGATTACTCCACCACTTGAAATCAAAACACCCGGACAAATATGCGGAGTAAGATCAAATCACAAGCACTGACAGCGAGAGACTGTTCAGCGCTGCCTCTCATGTGCTTGATGAGAAGAGGAACAGACTTATGGCTGATAAAGCAGAGAAGCTACTGTTCATTAAAAATAACCTCCCACTTTTCCTTAATAAGTAGACAAGGCTGGCTTATCATAAGCTTATCTAGTTCTACATGTCTACTCTATACCCACTTTCCTGAACAATTTTCATTGTGAGTTATAATTCACCATCTCAGGTTATCATTAGGGGGAATTGACAGCAGCACAGTGTTCAATATATTGTACTTTCGGTATCTAAATGATACAATGTTGTTTACATTGCTCATGAGGACAGACCTATGGGACAGACCACCTTATTTGCAGATTCTTGAAATTGTAATTTAATTTGTAATTGATTGTGGATTTTGTATCCAGTTTTCACTGTATGTATCTTTATACAATGTTTACCATTTTGCTTATGAGGACAGACAGCCTTATTTACAGATTCTTGAAATTGAATTGCAATTTCATTTGTGAATAGTTACATTCATGTGGATTTATCCAGTTTGCACATTTGTATGCATGCACTTATAGGTGCATTTGTTGTTGTTCAAGGCCTGGCTGTTACAGTCTTTATTTACACTATTTTGTTGTAGGCCTACTGGCCTAGATGTTTATGCAGTTTTAAAGCACCTTGGCTTTGTTCTGAATGCACTTTGTTGTAGTTATCCTACAGAGAAAAGAAAATGCACTTGACTTGGAATTAATGTACTGTATGAATTCAAAAGTGCTGAATAAATGTTTTATGGACCCATAATAGTGATTATTATTTAAGTTAAGTTTTGCCATAATCATGTCTTTTTCCATAATCAGGTAGCTGAAAAACATTGGTAAAAAATGTATACATTATATATATATATATATATTTCTATTCATCATTTTCGGCCTTTCGGCATTCGGTTTTCGGCCAACTGTTTCCTATTTTCGGTATCGGTTTCGGCCAAGAATTTCCCATTCGGTGCACCCCTAGTATTTACCTATAGAAACAAAGTTGCTTCTGTCCTTTAAGTAGGATTCAAACCAATTTAGAACTGTTTCCGAAAGTCCCACTCAGTTTTCCAGTCGGTCTAGTAATATGTTGTGGTCAACAGTGTCAAACGCAGCACTGAGATCTAATAATACTAACACTGAAGTTCTGCCACTGTCTTTGTTTAAGTGGATGTCATTGAAGACCTTTACAAGAGCAGTCTCAGTGCTGTGGTTTGGACGAAAGCCTGACTGGAACACATCAAAACAGTTATTTAAATGCAAGAAGTTACTCAACTGTTGAAAAACAACTTTTTCAATGATTTTAAATGGGAGGTTTGATATGGGCCTGTAATTGTTCATTACTGAAGCATCTAGATTATTCTTTTTTAAGAGCGGTTTAATGACTGCAGTTTTCAGGGCCTGTGGAAAAACACCTGAGTGAAGAGATTTGTTTACTATATGAAGTAAATCTGAGGCCAGGCAAGGCAAAACATCTTTGAAAAATCCTGTTGGAATAATATCAAGGCAGCAGGAGGAGGATTTCAGAAGTGGAATAATGTCCTCTAGGTTTTTATCATTAATCTGATGGAATTGTGTCATGGTGTTTGAATTGATATTAGGTGGACAGAGGGACAACACATTTGCTGTACCTGATACAGAGGCACTGAATGCTTGTCTGATTTTCTGAATTTTGTCAGTGAAGAAGGAGGCAAAATCATTGCACGCCCTGGTGGATAGAAATTCAGAGGCTACTGACACTGGGGGGTTAGTTAGTCTGTTGACGGTAGCAAACAAGGCACGTGCATTGTTTTTGTTTTTGGTAATGATGTCAGAGAAGAAAGACTGTTGTGCGTTTTTAAATTCCAGATTATAAAGGCCAATTCTCTCTTTATAGATTTCAAAGTGAACCTGGAGATTTGTTTTTCGCCACCTGCGTTCAGTTTTTCTACACTCTCTTTTTTCTGTTCTCATGGTCATGGCCTTTCTCCATGGAGATATGTTCTTCCCAGTCACTTCCTTTACCTTAGTTGGAGCAATGGCATCTATAACATTTTACATTTTTGAATTAAAATGATCTACTAGCTCATTTACTGAGATGTTAGCAGGGGCAAGTGTGGAAGAAAAATTCTGAGTAAACATTTCCCTAGTATTTTCAGTTAAATATCGCTTTGTGGTTACCTCTTTTTGAACATTGTTGTGGACAGAAATAGAGCACTCAAAGAAAACACAGGAATGGTCAGAGAGTGCAACATCAGTCACCACAACCTTAGAGATATTCAGACCCTTTGAGATAATTAAGTCCAGAGTGTGCCCCTTATTGTGCGTGGGCTCCGTCACATGCTGTGTCAGTCCATAGCTATCAAGAACACAAAGCAGTTCTTTAGCCCCTCTGTCCTGGGGCTTGTCAACATGGATGTTAAAATCACCAACAATGACTAGACGGTCAAAGTCAATACACTCTATAGACAGCAGTTCGGTAAAGTCATCAAAAAAGCTTGCACAGTATTTGGGTGGTCAATAGATATTTAGGAACAGAGCTTGAGAGGAGCATTTCAGCTGAAGGGCCACATATTCAAAAGAAGCAAAGTTCCCATAAGATGTCTTCCTGCATTGAAGGGAATCATTGAGCAGAATAGCAACTCCACCCCCTTTCTTATGCATTCTTTCCTGACTCATAAAACTAAAGTTGGGAGGGGTTGATTTGATAAGAACAGCTGCACTGTTATTTTATTCAATCCATGTTTCTGTTAAAAATATAAAATTGAGATTGTGCTCAGTGATAAAATCATTGATTACAAATGTTTTTCCTGCCAAAGACCTGACATTTAATAAAGCTAGTTTAAGTTTGTTAAACACAATATCAGTCAGGTTTGTTGTGACAAGCTGTGGCTGACATGGAATCACTGCTACATTTGATAAACTCACACAAACGTTTGAGCACTTCCTGTTTCTAAGCTGATTCACCGCTCTTAATCTATTACAGCAACACAGATATCGGCAAAGCTACTGGCAGGCAGGGCCCCTGCATCTCCTGGAAAGAGTTGAGAGTGCCATAAGCCCTTGAGCCTGGACCCAGCAAATATCAGTTTGCAGCGTTTTGTACACACACATCCCTATAAGGCTTTGAAGGGGAGGGAGGACCCACCACCCTGCTCCTCTCATCAAAGGAGGGCAGGGTGAGGTCTACACTGTAGAAAGGGGGGTTTGGAAATATGCTTCCATCTTCCTTGTATTGTTTTTGTTTGGATGATTGTGGTAGGCATGGTGATGAAGCCGGGGGAGATGGTGCGCGTCTCTGCTTCGGTGATTTTGGTGGGCGTCGTTGAGGGGCGGGGGTAAAGGACATGCTGCCAACCCTGCGTATCGCCTTCATGCGGTCATCGAATTCCAGGGGGGAGGGCGAGGGTGAAAGGGTGAGCGGAGAGTACACTCTAAAAACAAATGCCTTGACTCAACAAAGAAAATCAACGCAACAGTTTGCATCGATGTTTATTGAGTTAAGACAACTTCTAATGAAATTGTCTTAAAGCAACAAAGTTATTTGAGTTAGGGGAGAAGGCTTTTCCTCTACAATCAGAGGTGTTTTTAATTACCACTTACTTAATAATTGGTAGCATAAACACAAGTTTTGAAGTTGATTACTCAAAAGATTAAGTTGTTCCGACTAGTTTTACCACATGATTTAAAAGGAATTTCAAGTTGTATGTACTTAATTACCATCATTGTGAACACACGTTTTTAAGTTGACGAACATTTATAAATTAAGTTGCTCCAAATATTTTGTATTCAATAGTTTTTTTTCTTAGCTTTTTCATGTTTTTGCCTTTTAAAGAAATAAATTAATAATTCCACAACAAAAATATTAGGAAATTCACTTTTTATTTTGAACTGCAGTTGTTTATTTCAACACATGATTTTTCAATCAGGAGGGAATTCATTTAGTTTCAACATTTATTGACACATGCCATATGATAAGGTCCTTGAACACCTGAAATCACACCTGCCTGTAGGAGAGAGGAGAACCATTTTATAGTTTGGCTGCACTGTGATTGGCTGCTGGAGAATGAGGTGAAATCTAATAGGTTAAAGAGAATGCCTGTGATGAGCTGATTATATGCAGCTGCGGAGTGAATGTATATACACCCAGTCTTCCTGAAATAACTTGCGCTGAGCTTCATTTAAATCTTGAAAAAAAAGATAAATAACACAAATTTAAATTGCCCCACAAATAATAAATAAACAGGTTATTTTGCATGGGAAATGGGGACAGAGCAAATAAATGCTGCCATCACAACGAAGTCAGAGGCCTTTGCATATTTAAAATCAGTGCCAAATATATAAAATCTGTAAAGTTTTTGTAAAACTACAGTAACAAACTCTCAATGGCCACCAATCTGCAGATCACACACATCCATTTTACAAAAGATGTAACAAAGATGTTTACACTGCCGACAGTCAATATTACATGTAACTATAGTTTTCATGCCTGTGTGTGGACGGGCCACATTATGGTGTGTAAACCAAAAAAGTCATTACATCTATTTTTATCTTATCTTGCAAAAACATTGAGAACTTTCTTCTTTTGTTCTCAGAAACTTTGTAGTGTTAAACACAAACATAGTTTCTAACAGCCCAGGAGCGTTCCAAAACCCTGCCTTCCTTTAAGTGCAGCAGCAGGCTGTTGCATTTGTATCAACTACAGCAGAGCACAGAGAATATTGCTGGATAATTATTACATGTTACTTGTTAGACGCTTTTATCCAAAGCGACTTACATACTCAATACTGTGGACAATACCCACGGGAGCAATTTGGGGTGAAGTGTCTCAGGGACACAACGACATGCTGGCTGCAGTGGGGTTTGAACCTGTGCTCCCCTGATCCGAACACCAACGCACTAGTCCACTGCACCACACACCTCAATACAGCTTTATTTTTATTTATTTTTGTATGATTTATTTATGAGATTTTGAGCACAACAGACATACAATACACCTCCTACATGGAGTGAGATTGATACACAGTTGAATACTGTGGAACAAGGTATCAACAAAAAGACAGTTTACTCCCACCCCCTCCCCCCCTCCCTCCCTCCCTTCCTCCCTTACAGACAAGCATCAATGAAATAGGATGCAATGGATTTTGAAACAGGTAATAATGGTAATGAAAGACCAATATTGGCCATAACACACACATTTACATATGCATTCTAATCATACATGCTTATATACAATTATACATGTTACAAAGACACAAACAGAATAATAACAAAACACTAACAGCACACAGAAAGAAAAATAAAAATAAATAAATAAATAAAATAAAATAAAAACACCTGCTACTGTACTACAAGCTGAACCTTTTTTTGGGGGGGGGGGGGCATAACCAGGTTGTCTAGATGTCAGGGTCAACATCTATTTGGAGAGATCTGACATGCTCTAGGAAGGGTTGCCATATTTTATAGAATTTCTGTTCCGAGAAACGAAGAGAGTATTTATTTCTCCAGTCTCATAAAATGAAGGGCATCCTTTATCCATTGAGAATGAGAGGGGGGCAGGGGCCTTTCCACCGCAGCAGAATGGCACGTCTTGCTAACAATGTGAGAAAGGCAACAAGCTCAGCAAAATAGGACGGCAGTGAGAGGCCAGTGGGTAGGACACCAAACAGGGCGAATAATGGTGAGGGTCGGATATTGGCAGATGTAATGGCTGAGAGCGAGTCAAAAACGCAAGCCCAGAAAGGAGCAAGGGTGGGGCAATACCAGAACATATGACTGAGATTGGCTGGTCCTTGATGACATTTGTCACAGTTTGGGTCAATGTCAGGGTAGATATGAGCTAACCTACATTTAGACCAGTGAACTCTGTGGACCACTTTGCACTGTAAAACTCAATGGCGAGCACAGATAGACGATGAGTGGACCCACCTCAGAGCATGCTCCCAGGTGGCAGGGTCTATATCCTCACCAAGCTCCTCAGACCAAGCATTACGCAAAGAGTTTTTTGATTTTTGAGAAGAGTATTATACAGTATGGAAATTGAACCTTTGCGATTAGGCTTAACATCAAGTATTGTATCGACAAGAGTAGAAGGAGGGATGGCAGGGAAGCCATGAAAATTATTGCGAACAAAATTGCGGACTTGCAAATATCTAAAGAAATGAGTTCACTGCAAATTGAAAGCTTGAGTTAGCTGGTCGAAGGAAGCAAATATTCCACTGATGTAAAGCTTTTTTATTGAAACAATCACTAGGTCTTTCCAGATCAAAAAAGCCCTGTCAATGACTGATGGAGTGAACAGAGAATGTACTGGGGCAGAGACAGGTGTTATCTGTAGCCCAAAGTGCCGCCTAAACTGATTCCAGACTTTCAGGCAGCTTTTCACTACAACACTCCTGGAGTGTGAAGTTGGTGACGATGTTGGGGGGAGGCACAGCAAGGACAACAGAGAAGAGGGACTACATGAGGCTTCTTCAACCTGCAGCCATGATGGAGGCTGGCTGCTGGTGTGACACCAGTACAATATTGTTCTAATGTTTGCAGCCCAATAGTAAAGCAAAAAGTTGGGTAGAGCAAGGCCACCCAACTGTTTAGGCTTTTGTAAAATCTCTTTTTTTATTCTAGGGGTGCTTTTGTTCCAAATAAATTGTGAGATTACGCTATCAAGAGAGTGGAAAAAGTGTTTGGGGAGGAAAATAGGTATACACTGGAATAGATATAAGAACTTGGGCAGCACATTCATTTTAATACAATTTATATGACCAGCGAGAGACAGAGGCAAGAGTGACCAACGATGGATGTCTTGGGACAGCCTAGCTAAGAGAGGGGAAAAGTTAAGTTCAAATAGTTCTGAATAGTTTTTAGTTACACATACACCCAAATATTTAAAGTGCTCCAGCGATGTTCTGAATGGTAACTCGGAGAGAGGATGGGCTATGGCTGCCGCATTAACTGTCACAAGTTCGCTTTTATGCAGATTCAATTTATAACCTGAGATTTGCCCGAATTCTTTCAACACGGTCAGTACAATAGGGATAGATTTGTCTGGGCTAGAAAGAAAGACCAGGAGGTCATCGGCGTACAGGGATAGTTTATGTTCTATGCCACCTCTTGAGATGCCCAACATCTGACTGGCCCTAAGAGCTACTGCTAGAGGTTCAATGGCAATGGCAAAAAGTAATGGAGAGAGTGGACAGCCCTATCGGGTACCACGGTTGAGGGAGAAATAGTCAGAGTAGTCATTATTTGTGCGAACACAATCAAGGGGGGATGTATACAAAAGCTTAATCCAAGATATAAGTGTATCACCAAAGCCAAAATATTTCAGTGTGTAAAACAGGTAGGGCCACTCCACACGATCAAATGCCTTTTCAGCATCCATTGAGATGACCAGCTCCGGGTCGTCAGAGGTGGTTGGTGAATACAGAATATCAAACAGTTGTCTGACATTGTGAAAGGAATGACTGTTCTTTATAAACCCTGTTTGGTCTGAAGAGATGATAGTTGGCAGGATGCACTCCAGCCACCTAGCCAACATTTTAGCCAGTATTTTGACATCAGCACAAAGCAGAGAGATAGGGCGATAATTACTACAATACAATGGGTCTTTATCCTTTTTCAATATGAGAGAGATAGTAGCCTGACACAGCGTGAGAGGAAGTGAGACATTTTGCAGCGATTCGTTGAACATGTTAAGTAGAAGCGGTGATAGTGTATCTGCAAATGTTTTAAAAAATTCAGCAGGGAAACCGTCAGGGCCAGGGCTTTTCCCATTCTGCATAAACATTAAAGCACTCCTAAATTCGTCTATTGTAAATGGTGCATCCAGATTAGATGCCACTTCAGAAATGATAGAAGGGATATCTAAGGAACTAAAAAAGTGTTCGTATTGTGTTTCGTTGTCTGGGCACTCAGAGGAGTATAATGACGCATAGAAATCCCTGAACTGACCGTTAATGGATTGAGGGTTAATGGTTGGTCCAATATCTGTGTTAATTTGGGCGATGTGCAATGATAAGGAGGATTGCCTAATCTGGTGAGCAAGCAACCTACCGTAATTTTCGGACTATAAGGCGCACCTGAATATAAGCCGCAGGTGTTTTAATGTTTAATTACCATATGTAAGGGTTCGTGCACAGAGGGGATTGTCGGGAAAGAGATGGCTGTTTGAGGAAGCTCCCATTTATTAACATTTCAACAAACAAGTTGCATATTTGCATAACGTATTCAAGTGTTACCATTTAGTGCAATAGTAGCTACAGAACATGTACTGTGCTGTGTAAACTGTACTGTATCACATAGCGTTTCAGACACATAAACTTTTCAACTTTCAAACTTAAATGCTGCGCTCCCAGCGCACGTTTAACACCTTTGCACAAACTGTCTCGCTCTCGTAATGTCTGTCTTTCTTGCTCTCGTTCTGTCTCTCGTAACACTCTCGGTTCCACTTTTACTTTTGCGCGCTACCTGTCTCACTCTTTTCCGGCCTCCAGCTTTTCCTGCTGGAGCCCGCCGCTTAAAGGTGTGGGGCGTGGACCGGCCATAGAGCCCATAGAGTTAAAGGTGGTGGACTGTAACCTGTAAAATCCATAGATTTAGGAGGTCCCCTAGTGGCCGTTAGCTGTACAAATCCATAGATTAGCCGCACCGTTATATAAGCCGCAGGGTCGAAAAATGGGAAAAAAGGCGCAGCTTATAGTCCGAAAATTACGGTACTTGGTTTATCTCCAAATTCATAATAATTATGGCGTGTTTTTAACAGGGACTGTGCTGTTTCACTGGAGGTGAGAATGTCATATTCTGCCTTTTTTGTGAGTAAGTCTTTGAAAAGATCAGCATCAGGTGTGTCTACACACTTTGACTGCAGCTCTGCTATATCCTTGGAGAGAGTGGCCTTGTTTTCCATAGCAATCTTTCTCTGATAAGCAGAGTAAGATATTATTTCTCCTCTTAAGTAAGCTTTACATGACTCCCATATGGCTGCTGCAGATATATCTGGATTGACATTGGTAGATACGAAAAGATCAATATGACTGTTAATTGTGTTAATAAAGTTGGTGTCAGAAAGTAGCAATGAATTAAAGCGCCAGGGAGAGCGGGAAAGCGATCTGCCTGGGAAGGAGACATCCATGACGACGGTTGCATGGTCTGAAATTACAATGGGACTGTAGGAACAAGACATGACAGAGTAGAGGAGTTTACTATCAATGAGAAAGAAATCTATTCGTGAGAACGTTCCATGAACAGGAGAGAAGAATGAGAACTGCTTGGTGCTAGGATTAAAAAAGCGCCAGGCGTCTGAGATGGCATATTGTTCCATGAACAGCTGGATTACTTTAAATGATTTAGATGAAGCATAAGGCCTGTTGGATGAGCGATCAAGCGAGGGATCAAGACAGCAGTTGAAGTCACCACCAAGGATAAGCTGGTGAGAGTTTAGGTCAGGGACAAAGAAAAAAAAGTTCTTAAAAAAGTTCTCATTATCCCAATTTGGGCCAAACACATTTGCCAACACCAGGTTATTAGCCCCAATTCTACCTGTAGCAATTATAAAGCGTCCATTAGGGTCTGAAATGACAGTGGACATTGAGAAGGAAATTGATTTATGAATTAGAATTGCAGCCTTGCTTGAAAATGAGGAGTGGTAAAGTTGGCCTACCCAACCTCTCTTAAGTTTAACGTGATCTAACGGCTTAAGGTGGGTCTCTTGTAAAAAGTGTTAAGGAATATGAGATGGTTGATCACTTTGTCACGCTCAACAGGAGAGTTTAGATCTCTAACATTCCCACTAGTGAATCGAACTGCACCGCTTGGTGCAGACAATGAGACTGTACTAGCCATATGCAGGGATTGACGGTATGGTTGGAGATGCATCCTCCATAAATGCCCCTGCCCATCCCGACCTATGACTCAGAGCCAGAACCAGAGAGAGAGCCATATGGATTGTAGCAGTAGCACATAAATAATAGTAGAAAAATACAGTAACAGAACGCACAATAAAACAACTAAAAAAACAGTGACAAAAACACCCCACAAGCAACCCACGCCCCAACCCCAAACCCCACTGCTGCTGCAAGAAGCAACAGCGTGAAACTCACTGATCCACTGATCAGCATCATTTGCTACTTCCTAAAATCCATCACGCTGATCCCACGACTTAATAAACTTCATAAACTTAATAAACTTCAAGAAAAGCATTGTATCTTAACCTCAAAAGCCACATAAAAAACAAGTATAATAGGCATTCCCATGAATTGTTTTGAACACATGTCTGCCTGTGAAAACGTGTCAGTCTGTTGGAAATACGATGAAAAAGTGTAACACGAACACTATACATGTCAGCCTATTAGAAATACGAAACTCTTTGATGAGACAGTGGAACATGAATATCAAACGTTTATACTCTTAACAATAGGCTACTGTAGACAGCCCGTAGCTGTGGAGATAACATTTGGGAAGGTGTACGCTAACCGCAAGCTGCAATCAACGCTAGCGCACAGCCGGCATTTATGATGGGAAAACGCTAAAATGGAAAGAGCGCGCCTCGCCATCAGGCACATAATATTGACATTAACGATGGCGTTAATTGTACATAAGTCACTGGCTTACTTGTTCAAGTTCTGTAAAAACTTGTCAGCCTCCAAAACAGACCGGATCCATGTCTTCTCGCCGTTGGGAAGGGTAATACGGAGCTTGGCTGGATACATGAGAGCCGGTCTGTACCCGCGCTTGTAGAGCTTTTGTACTCTGCTCTTTCCTTCAACACATTGCTGCTGTAATCCTCGTAGAGTCGGATCTTGTGCTCCTTGTAGAACAGCTCACCACGTCTATGAGCCTCACGGATGAGCAGGTCCTTCACTTGGAAGCGGTGTAGGCGTACGATGACAGGTCGTGGCTTATCTCCTGAAGCAGGCTTGGGTGCGAGGCTCCGGTGTGCACGATCGAGCTCAGATGGTGAAGAAAGAACCTCCTTGCCAAAGACATCCACAAGTAGTTGGGAAAAAAACACAGTTAGTCGTGGACCTTCAAGCCATTCAGGTAGGCCGATAATCCTGATGTTTTGGCGCCTGCTGCACCCCTCCAGGTCGGCTAGCTTAGTTTTCAGCAACACGTTATCTTGTTGGAGGGTAGAGCATGCATTCTCTAAATGTTGGAGACGACGGTCCACCTCATTAGAGTTGTCTTCCAGAGAGCCGATCCTTTCCCCATGGCCCGCTACAATTGAGTTCAAGCCGTCCAGTGTCGTTGTCAGCGCCTCAAAAGATGACTTAAAGTCGGCAGATATTGCTTTCCTGTGCTCAGCTAACAGGGAGCTAAGTTCTGCTAGCGTAACACTAGCAGACGAGGAAGACGGGTCTCTATCCTGCTTGCTTTTCGTTTTAGACATTGTCGAGGCCAAAAAGGTGTTCAGCACAGTTACACTAAACTTTTGAAAACAAAAATACTTAAAAATGAGACGTTTAAAAGGTAAATCTGAAAGTTAAGTCATGGGAGCGAGCCGCCTGCACGTCTACTCCGCACACCTCCTACCGGAAGTCCAATACAGCTTTATTAGGAGAGATCTGGGTTGTCCTCTTTGGGCCAGGTCACAGCTGCTCCCTCCTCTTATGGAGGGGCCCGGCGTGGTGATGGAGACCACAGGTTTCACACTGACCCCTCTCATGCAGAGTAAGCAGAAATCCTTCCTCTCTACATGCTCACCAACACAAAGGTGGAGCATTATTTGAGTTCATTCACACACTGCTAAGCCTTTGCATGGCGCACTCTAATGACAGCATTAAGCTGTGACTGCACATCTGCCAAAATGCCAGTTTTTCTGGTGGCTGTGGTAGCTGGCAGCTGGATTAGCGTGATTTCTCCCAGGAGCATCTTCTTTGTTTACTGTCTCGCAATATTCCGGACTGCATTCGTGAAATCTGTAAGACATTTTCTTTCTGTAAACACCTTTACATTTCCATAAAAGTCTTTTGTATCCTAACTGCAACAGATTTCGAGCAGATCAAACAAAGTGGCCATGGCTGTGTTTAATGTGGACAGAATAAAGGTTTTTCTGTCCACTCCTTTTAATACTTTCACTGTCATTTTCCATGAGTTTAGGACAGCACAAGTGTTTTTGTGTATGCCCAGCAACAGAAGGACACGTAGACATTTGCATTGCCTGGGCCCTGTTACACTACTTTTCAGCTTTGTATTTTGTGCTTCTACTGTGATAGTTTACAGGCTTTAATGTTCAGACCATACATGCACAAAAACCTACATAGCACACTACAGGTCTATGATGTATTTTATAATCAAAAAAGTACACACAAGAAAACAAAATATAAATGTTGTGGTTGTTAGCTTAGTATTATATGTCAGGTGCCACATGTTTAATTCATGCATAGCCCTCACTGCCTCATTCATTAACTGTTACACTACCAGTCATTTTAAAAGAAAACATTGAAAAGAGGACTCGGCACTTGTTGAAACACAGTTAGAAAGTACAAAAACAGAAAACAGTGTGCAAAATAAAATGCCACGGAATAATAAACAGTTCTGAGTTTCAATTATTTTAAAAGATGTTAAAAAAGACGGATATTACTTTAAATGCCATTTGTGTCGAGGCCTAGACCATGGAAAACCTAAAAGAGAAGCATCTGAGGATGCGAGGGAGAGAGAGGGGACACGAGGTAATAAACATTAAGAATATAATTTTATAATTCTGGGCTTTAGAGGTAATGAGTAAAGATGTGTGGCCAGTGTAGGGGAAACTCTATCAGTGAAATGTGATCATGTACCTTTGTACCAGTTATAATCCTGACAGTTTTGGATGAGTTGTAGGCAGGAAAGATGTTTTATTGATCCCAGAAAACAGGTAGTTACAGAAATCAGGTGGTAAAAGAAGGTGGGATTAACAGTTTCCATATTTTTGCAGACAGAAATAGTGTAATCTATAAACTGTTTCTCAGCTACTGATTCCATTGATTGAAAAAAGGCTGGAACATGATTACCTGAGCTGAGGCTACAGTAAAAAAGAGGACCAAAATGCTTGATGTGATAAGAAATCTAACACATGGGTATTTATTTCAGAATAAAATATAAGTGACAAAAAAAGCATGTCAGGTAACCAATAATTTGGCTTGCTAGTAATACCACAACAGGAAGACACTGTTTTTTTCAACAACAATATAATAGGTGATACAGGTGTACATGCAATATACTGCATTCATATAGCTTTTAGCATAGCATTAGCATTGATCCGTTCACACACACATTCGTACAAGAATCAGGAGTGGTAACATTCACACACAAACCATTAGATGCATAAGTGGGTCTCTTTTGACCTGTTGAGGTGGTTTTCTTGAAGTATCTTTGTAGTTAAAAATGTTATCATTTGGTATCATGCCATTCACATTTTAAATTTACATTTTAAGAAATTATAGTTTTTGTATTACTACCCCAAGCTTCCATAAGTGGATCAAAAATGACCCGCATGCATTTTTTATGGGAACCTTTGATTCTTATCACCTGTGGCTGTCAGGAACACATTCACTGTAGACCACATCCCAAGTGACACCTCTCAGGAAGATTATTTTACACAGCAAGATCTGAAACCTGTCAGTATAATAATAATAATAATAATAATAATAATAATAATAATAATAATAATAATAATAATAATAATAATAATAATACATTGTATAGGGCTTTTCAAGGACTCAAAATCACTTTACAATATAAGTGAGGGTTAGGGTGGGGGGTATAGGACTATCAAACTTGATCAACCCGGCATGGATTGATGGGGGGTGCTATGAGTAGACAAGAGGAGAATAGATGAGTTTTGAAAAGGGACTGGAATACTGTGAGGGTCTCAGAATAGCGGAGATCTTTGGGACAATATGTTCAAAACGTTTTCAAACTGTAAAAAAATGTCTTAAATTATGAAAGATTAAATATAAAATATTTCTATTGTGAACCAAAATATAATACTAAATATTATACAAGGGATTTTTCTTCACCAAAATTACAAAAATGGCATAAAAACACATATTATTCTAATACGGGTCCTTTTTGACCCACTTATGGAAGAGTGTAGGGTCCAGTCACTCGTGCATCTAAGGGTTGAATACGGTTGGCCATGCCATCGGGAGAAGTTTTGGGTTCAGTTTCCTGTCCAAAGACACTCGTTACCAATCATATAGTTCCTAGAGTTACAAAGGGTATAAAGACTTCAAACTTTTTCACAATTCCTCTGTGAATTACAACCCTAAGCTTTTAGTACAGATGAGGGCTGAAATTGCAATGTAACCTCAAGACAAGCATCAGTCGCAATAACTTCAGAAACTTACGAGCAAGATCAACTGTAGAGAACATTTCTATGAAGCAAAACATGGAGGGAAGAGTGCCTGACTGGAATACATGTGTTACCTTTACAAAATTAACTTGAATTTGGAGAAAGGATTATATAAATATATTTGAGGCTTAGACTTGTGATTAGCACACAATATCGCTCAGGGGAGTTAAGGACACTCATGTGTTTTGTGGTATCCATAGACTTACAGCATGGCTAGTGCTAGTGGCAATTATTAATAAACACAAGGATAAGTATGTGTTATTGTTGAGTAAATGGAGAATTGAACAGGGGAAAATAACGTATCTATGCCACCATTTTAGATGCGGATTTTGTTAAACTAATACGTTTGCGCTGTGGAGCAACACTATACATGGACGGGGAAAGGGGTAGCAATAAAGTTAACACCATTAAACAGTTACACAACATAACAGAAATAATATCGATAGCAGCGTCCCTAGCAACCACCTTGGTAACAATGAAAACGTTGAATGGAGACAATTTCCTGAAGTAATCTTCGTAAAAACTAGCAAACTAAAGATCATGTGCATCCACTTGTTAGAAATTAAAATCAATGTTGATATGGCGTAATTTGAATTAAATACACTATTTGATTTAAATCAGTTTTATTCTGAAAAACCGGAAGTTCTCACTATTAGCTTAACACTTTTATTCTGAAAATTCGTCACTTCCGGTTAGCATTTAACATCTGGCGGAATCATACGATTTCAAACCTTGAACCAAGGTGAAATGACATGTGATGTTGTACACTGAGCACACTGGGATTAGCACTCATTTATTGACGCTGAATAATGTGTAGCAGGGAATGTTTAAATAACCACAGACGCCAGAATGATGCAATTTAGCTACAGAAAAAGGCAGGAATTGCATTGGACCCGCCCCCCGACAACGCCGGCCAATAGGAGAAGACCTCAGATGACAACAGGAAGAGCAAGCCAAGAATTGATCTCTTCGACCCCCTGACCTGAACTGACCGGTCGGATGTGGAGAGCGCCTCCACTCGCAGATTTCATTTTGTACACCACCGCATATTTTGTGTAATTAAATGCTGTTAACTTTTATAAGCTTCCCTTGACTCTTTTCAGTCTCTTTTGCCTTCAGGGTTCTAGAATTGCTTTCAATTTGGCGTCCCTGGGTGGACTCTGAAGCAGGATAGAGCTGAGTAGAGGGGAAGGCTGCAAGCTAACTAGCATCACACCAGGCTGCACAAAGGGAGGACAGACTACAGACTCACTGCTGGAGTTTTTGGCTGGGCCTAAAGGAAAGGTGAGACAGTTACCTGTTCAATTCAAAAACTGTATAGTTAAATAACTTACATTAGGTGCAAGCGTTGGTAGTGATCTGTAGATTGATCTGTGGTGATAATGTGGTGATTGCGAGTGGTGTGGAGATTGTATATAGTGTTTCTATTCATCTCTGTTGTATCCTCGGCGACGCCCGATTAATGTGAATATTACATAGTATTAAGACCTTCTGGGGAGGTACCAGACTTGATCTGGTTTACACTGGACTGGGTCCATTCATGTTAGTCTATATGTTTGATGTGTTAAACCGGCGTAGTCTGGTTTAATAAAGTATATTGTGTGGAGTTTTTAAGCCGAAAAGTATATTTTTGTGCAATGTTCTAAGCCGAAACGATTGTGTACAAGATTGGTATGAGATCAGCTTTTAAGGTCAGCATCGAAAGAATTTAGAGCTAAGATAAATGAAGATTGTGTTGTTTTGTATTGTCAAGCAGTGTGGTTTTAATCTGCACATGTTGAGTGTTCCCCTTCCCCCAGTCACATGAGGTTTATGCTATACTGCTAAGCTAGTTAGCTAGCCAGTTGGCATTACTAGATGATGAAGTAGTTTGAGTGAAGATACAACTGGTAATTACTGATTAAATACACAGGGATGGTGTAGATCAGGGGTTCTCAAAGTGCGGCCCGCGGGCCAATGGCGGCCCTCGCAAATGTTTCTGGCGGCCCGCGATAGTTAACCTGTTAAACCCCAAGTACAGTAAAAAAAAAAAAAAAAAATTTTTTTTTTTATTTATTTTTTTAACAGACATTGCTCCAGATAACAAACCGTACATCAAAACATGTAACAACAAACAACTAAACAAAACGTAACGGGGGAGGGGGGGGGGGGGGGGGGGGTGGATGCAAGGATGACTTCCTAAGACAGCTGATTGTGACATACACAGGACATTACATACACAATACATTATACATTACACAGGAGATGCCATATTGACAGGGTTAGATAGGAGAGCTGCGGACAGTGAACCGCAATCCTCCTGTCTCCCCTCAAAATCCCCCAGCAGAGAAGCTGCACGCTCCATGTTCAGTAGGTCCAGATACTCCCTCAGCCATGAGTCCCTAGTAAAGCAGGCTGGTTTGCGTTCCTTCCAGTTTAATAGGATGAGTCTTTTTGTGGCTAAACAGGCCAATGTCCAGAGCCGATCGGTAGTCCTTGCAGGATTGCCATCTGGCTTAAGACCCAGTAGACATGCAATGGGACATGTAGGGAAATTAACTTTTAAAGATTCAGACAATAAGGATATTACTTCTGACCAAAGTTTTTTTACCGCTGGGCATTCCCAGAGTAGGTGCAACAATGTACCTCGCTTGCCACATTCATGCCAGCATAAATCTCTGTGTTTATTGTCCATCTTGGATTTTGTAACAGGGGTGATGTAAGCTCTATTGAGAATTTTGAACTGTATGATCCTGAATCTTACACATTTAGAAGAGAACATAGCTGACTGCCAAATGGAGTTCCATTGCAAAGCAGACAGAGAGATATTCAAGGTATGCTCCCAGGACAGTTGGACAGGAGAATAGGTATTCGGGGCAGCCCTAGATAATAATTTATAAATGTTAGAGACCACACCTGATGATATGATTGCTTTCTTGAGGCGCTGGTCCTCTTCCATACATGAAGCAGGCATGGCTTATTTATTGATGGTCCATCAATCCATTTTTGTGCAAAAATCGGAGAAACTAAATGATAGCATTATGGTAGCCACCGGAGGCTAGCGCAGCTTCCGGTTCCTCTACGCGTCACTCTCACTCCTTATTTGGTAACCTGAATCTCGCAAATCTCGCGAGTTGCAGTTAAGCGGAAAATCTGTTGTAAGTTATCAGAAACGGGAGTTAGCTAGCGATTTTAGCTAGTCACTGTCTGTAGATAACCCAACTTTGTGTCCTCTGAGAATGAAGGAGATGTTGCATTGTTTTTGTTGCCTTCGTTGTAGTTTCATGTGTATTTTGGATTTAATTTAGGTTAACTTCCAGTTCCGTTTGCATGCTTTTATTTTGAAGGCGAGATAACGTGTTTGACAGGAAGTTGTGGTGGCATCGGAGACAACTTGACAGATAAAGTAGTGTCTGCTATGTAACGGCAGAGAAAGAGTGTGTGTGTTTGCGTGTGTGGTTAAGTATATGAACGCACACAAAAGTCCGGTTATACAATAATAAAACAACAAGCTGTCTCTCCCAACGTCCACACTCAGGCACACTGTTATTTCCACTGAATACCCCCAGCGCGAGCATCCCCAAACTCACTCCCTGATTGGATGCACGTCCCAAAGGCGGCAAAGTGTTCACGTGAACAGCGGAAACAAAATTTGTTGGAAGTTTTCGTTGTGTAAGCGAGATGGAGGAGCCAGGGCCGTCGCGTAAAAAACGTTTTGTCAGTGAGGAGAAAAGGAAGTTCCAGGAGAAATGGAGCAACGCTTACTTCGTTTTACCTCAGGGGTCGGATAAAGTGATATGCCTCATCTGCAAGCAGGTGAATGCAATGCTCAAGGAGTATAACATAAAACGCCATTATGATACCAATCATAAAATGTATGACAAGTTCATGGGCAAGGAGCGCAGAACTAAACTTGAAAGAGGTTTAACTGCCCAGCAGTCAGTTTTCACAAATCTTGCAAAATCCGGTGAAGCTGTAACACAGGCTAGCTATGTGGTAGCTCACGAAATTGCCAGGCGGAGCAAGCCGTTCAGTGATGGAGAATTTGTGCGAGACTGCATTTTGAAAGTGGCTGACATTGTATGCCCTGAACAAAAGTCAAAGTTCCGTGACATAAGTTTATCGAATGACACAGTGACACGACGAATCGAAGATCTGGCCAATGATCTCAAAGAGCAATTGGGACTACGTGTGGAAGGCCTAGGCAAGGGGTCCTTTTCTATAGCACTGGATGAGAGTACAGACATTTCTGATACTGCACAACTGCTGATTTTCATTCGAACGGTCACGGAGGACTTTGAAATAGGCGAGGAACTGCTAAGCATGGAGAGTATCAAAGACAGAACAAGGGGAATCGACATTTGTGATGCTGTGTGTCGTAGTCTCGATGCATACAATGTGGAGCTGACATCCATGGTCGGTGTCACAACAGATGGAGCGCCAGCCATGGTCGGGAGAAAGGCGGGCGCTGTCTCTTTGCTCAGCGACAAAGTGGCCAATAACGGAGGTGAGAACCTAATCAAATATCACTGCATAATTCACCAAGAAGCCCTTGCTGCTCATACGCTTGAAATGAAACATGTCATGGACATTGTTGTCAAGACAGTGAATTTCATAAAGTCCAGAGGTCTGAATCACCGTCAATTCAAAACTTTTTTGGTGCAATCAGAGGCTGAATTTGGTGACGTCATATACTTCACTGCTGTCAGGTGGCTGAGCAGAGGTGCCACACTGAAGCGTTTTTTTAATTTGAGGAAATAAATCGCTGAGTTCATGCAATCAAAAGGACAAGATCTGCCACAGTTAAGTGACACTGAATGGCTTTGTGACCTAGCGTTCCTTGTTGACCTGAACACCTTTCTCAGCGATCTCAATGTGAAGCTGCAGGGCCATGGGAAGCTCATTTCCACATTGTTTGAAAGCGTCAAAGCTTTCCAGCGAAAACTTCAACTAGTGCAGGGACAGCTCAGAGAGGGGAATCTAACCCATTTCCCCGCCTGCAAGGTGCTCGCAGGTGAATGTGATGTTTTACATCACCTGTGTTCAGACAAGAACCACAACCTCATGGAAAAACTCCAAGAGGAATTCCACCACCGCTTCTCGGACTTCAGTGACCACGAGAAGTCATTCAACCTATTCCAAGATCCCTTCACATGTGCACCCGAAGAAGAGCCTGCAGAAATGCAGTTCGAGCTCATCGACCTGCAGGAGAGCTCTGAGGCCAGAGCAGCATATCGAGACAAGAATCTCATCGAGTTCTACAAAGGACTTTCCCCATCTACGTACCCTGCACTTTGCCAACATGCCATCAGAATGGCCTCTCTGTTCGGAAGCACATACATTTGTGAGAAAACCTTCTCCACCATGGCCATCAACAAATCCCAGCTGAGATCGAGGCTGACGGATGCCCATCTACATGCTGTCCTTCGTATAGCAACAACGGAGATGGAACCGGACATCAAAGGAATAGTAGCCAACAGACGACAGCACCATAAATCCCATTCAAAGTAGGAAAAGGTATGTTGATGACAGGCAATAATAGCCGATTTGTGTTACAAATACAACAACAATAATAATAACAATGATGATGATGAATACTGTGTTATTGTGGTCTTTGGTAAGCTTCTATTTTAAAAGTCTCTTTCTCTCCCTCCCCCCTCTCTGTCTCTCTGTATTTGTCTTGCAGAGACTATCCTGTGGTGCTTGAGTAGCTGGAATTGGTTCTGAAACAGGGTGTGTGTGTGTGTGTGTGTGTGTGTGTGTTTGTGTGTGCAATAAAGAAAATATTTGTTTTGGAATTTTGTGTTCCGTTTTTTCTTGGGCGGCCCTCAATCCAATATTGGGTACCTAAATTGGCCCTCACTCATCAAAACTTTGAGAACCCCTGGTGTAGATGAACGTTGAGAGTAGATTGAGTTGTTTTGTTTTTCATGCTTTTCAAAGAAAGTCATTTGAACTTTATTATTTTGGGGAAATAAACAGGAAGTAGGTTTATGAACCGGAAGTACTAGTTGATACATTTTGAGAGGAGTTACAGTTAATACATTCTTCACCACACAGATAAAGATTACAGGAGGTTTCTTTGAATTGAAGTATTGTAGTTGACTCATTTTATGACATTTGCATAATTTCATAAACTTGAGTATACACTGTACACGGTTTATTTGGATTTGCACCATATTCCTATTTTCATATTACTAAGTCAACTCCTGTTCATTTTTATTTCTTTATTCAGATTTTTAAATTTGCATAATTTCAAAATGTTAATTTAATTTGTCTAATTTTGATTTTGATTTTCCAACATTTTAATTTATTTAAAAAAATAAATAAAAAAAACAACAACCAGATTTTAAAGTTAAGTTCAGGTGACATAGGATATCTTTATAAAGAATACAAAGGTACTATTCAGAGGACTGTTTTTTCATCTTTGATAACTTAATAATATTATCCAAGTGCTTAAACATGTCGCCAAAAGACACCAAGTTGAGACCAGACGCAGAGCCAGGCTCAACTGCAGATATCAAGGAAAGGGTAAAAATCAGATCAGATGCTTTAACAGTTTCAAGTAAAAGACAGAGGATATGGAACCAAATGGAGAAACTGTTAGAACAGTGGCAAACGAGAGGATTGATTCCAGCAGATGATCAGCCTGGACCAACGGAAGCCCATAGAAAAGCTGAAGTTGAACATGAGAATGCTGAATACCTACAACAGGAAAAAGCATGGATCAAAGCCGGACAACCCTCTTGGTATGGACCTGAAAACATTGCTATGAACAGAGCTGAGAAAAAGAAAAGCTATGGTTGCAAGTCTGGTATTCCATCTGGAAGATGCCAGCCAAGGATTGACAAACAGCTTACATGTGGTAGAACTCAGCAGAAGAATGGAAGCAGAACTCTGCAGAAGAGAGGAAGAATCCAACAGAAGAATGGAAGAACTCGGCAGAAGAATGGAAGCAGAACTCTGCAGAAGAGAGGAAGAATCCAACAGAAGAATGGAAGCAGAACTCTGCAGAAGAGAGGAAGAATCCAACAGAAGAATGGAAGAACTCGGCAGAATAATGGAAAAGGAACTCAACAGAAGAATGGAAGAGCAGCTCAACAGAGGAATGGAAGAGAGACGAAAAGCAGATGAAGCACATAATGACATTATTGAAGAGAGACGAAAGGCAGTTGAAGCCCATAATGACATTATTGCCGAAAGACAAAGGGAGGAAGATAAATACCAACAACTTCTGGCGGAAAGACGACAAGAAGATGTAAGATTTCAGGACATGAAGGCAGATAGACAACAGAGAGAAAGGAGAGAACAAGAAGAACGAAGAACTCAAAGAAAACGCAGAACAAACTACTCTCCTGACTATTCCGAAGGACAGGGAGGTGAAGATGACGACGGCGGTACACAGTCTGAAACCAGTAGACACTCCCCATACCATGAACAGTCACAGCAACAACGCGGTTTTGCATCTCCTCCTGAGAATAATAGTAGCGACGAAAATGAGCAACATTACCCTGGGAAATGCCCCAAAACGAGAAGAACCAAGAAAACTAAAAGATCCAAGACCGGTGCACATACCTCCATGCCATTGATAGCGGCTGGAAGAGGAGGATTTCAATACCAATCATGGACTCACAGGGACATGGAAGCATTAGTGTCAAAGCTACCTCCACTCACGAAAGGAGGTCAGAAGTGGGTGAATGATCTGGAGAGATACACAGCCCAAGACCACCTGTGCTTGGGAGACATGAGGGCCCTGCTCGGACGGATTGAAGGACGACTCGAAGCAAGAGCAGTAGATTCCGAGGCCAATTGCACGCACGACCCAGATGACACTTCATTCAACTACATCAGGTCGAATTATTGGGCTGCTATTCGTCACATCTACCCGACAACACGCAGTTTACATGCCCTCACCGGCCTGAGGAAAGGCACGGAGGAAAACATGCATGCCTTCCTGAAGCGATGTGAAGGAGTGTGGGAGGACTGTACTGGAGAACGACATGACGTTTCGCCGGCTGTCACAATGCTGTGGAAGGACGCGGTCATTAAAGCCCTTCCCCAATCAGTGTAGGCACGCCTTAGAGATGTGGTGGGGTTAGAAGCTAAAATCCCAGAAGAATGGAGACTACATCTCATTCACCATGACATCAAATGCCAGGAAATAACAAAGGAAGATGATGAAGAAACAAAGAAACTGGAAAAAATACTTTTGAAGATGCAGGTGGCTGAGAAAGATACTGAAGCTAATCAGATGGCCATACTAGCAGAGAAGGCAGGGTGGACACCTCCAACAGTTCAAACTCAGGAAGAACCAGAGAATCAAATGCAGAACCAACAAAGCGGAGGAGGAAGTGTATGTCCACAAAACCAAGTTCAGCAGATACTTGTGTATCTTCCTACGCAAGTACAGCCACAAGCACAGCAGTATCTTCAACAGCAGACACCTGTGTATCTTCCTACGCAAGTACAGCCACAAGCACCGCAGTATCTTCCCACACAATTCCAGCAACAGCAAATACCTGTGTATCTTCCTACACAAGTACAGCCGCCAGCTCAGGTATACACTCCCATACAGCATCAACAAAAGGGACAATGGAGAGGAAAGCAACGCTCAAGAGGAAGAAGAGATGGCGGCTGCTTCATATGTGGTGATTGTAGACATTTGGCCAGAGATTGCCCCACTCAGCAATATCCACCACAAGGTATCCCCTCACAATACAGAGGAGAACCAATGTTAGATATGAGAAAAATTGAGGCGGAAGCATATGCCAGGGCCATGACGAATATTTCTGTTGGACCAGGGGATTGGGTAAATGTAAAAATCCACAAGATGAAGTTGTTGCAACCTGTATGGAGTGGACCGTGGGAAGTTGTAGAACGCACTGCAGATGCACTCCGGATCAAAGTTAAAAAAGGAACATGTTGGCACCCACTTACACAGTGTGTAGCCGCACCGCTACATTTGCAGAAACGGCACGGCAGTTAGAACTGATTTTGGAAAACTGGTTCAAAACAATAAGGAATCGAACCTTTTTACAACGACAGCACCAGGAGATGAGTAAACTCAAGAATCCGTAGAGTGTAAATACATAGAGAAAAACACATTTTTACACTCAACTGTTTGCACATCATAGACAAGGGATTTAGACAATATAAATAAATGTTCACTAAAAGTAATAAGTATAATGGAAAGTAGACATAGGCCTACACTTGAGTCAAATTTCATTACTGTAATCTGATTAGTTTGCTCTGCAGGGTTACTATTGTTCTAAGTAACAGTGGGATTTAAAATATTGGAGAAAGTATGGAGATGTTCTTTCGTAGTGTGTGGGATATGTGATGCTTGAAACAGGTGTTTCAATTTATAGGAGAAAATGGTTTCCTGAAAGAGTCAGGTTGGGTAAATATGTAGCAATGAATGAAACAATTTTTAGAGGGAGTATTTGTAATATCATTAGTAGACATTCATTGTGTTGTTTAGATGGCATTTAACAACTAAGACGGATAGTATGATTAGAAAGGGACAGAGTGGAAAGGGTTCGATTTATTTAACCTCAGTGTGCTAGATTTCTTATAGATAATGTGTCCCGAGACCTGGACTCCCCCTCTGAGTCAGAAAGGCTACGACCCCGTCCCGCCAAGCAGACAAAAGACCTAACCCAACAGGAGACTCCTCCTTCTCCATCAAACAGACAGAGAACCAGAGCTGAAACAACAACAACAACAACAACAGAACTGCAGCCAGAACTATCTCCACCTGAGGCATCCAGAATCAAACGGCTTGCTGACATACAGAGATACTCTCATCAGTCCCTCAGACCGGGCATGAAGTTCCAAGCTGAGCCACGAGATTTGGCAAGAGCAAAGTGTGAAAGTTGAGAGCAGAATCCGCCCTCCATATAAACAGCGAAGAGACTGTAAAGGAGGAGATGACATATAAAAAGCAGTGCAAGAACAGTGGCATGATGTGGGCTGCAGATGTAACTGGGCCAAAGGCTGCCTAAAAGAGTTACAGCGGATGGATTCAAGAGCTGATGGACTGAAGAGAAGACAGAATCAGAGGAGTTGGCATGGTCGATTAGAAGTGAGGAGGCCGGGGTCACGGCTTGAGACAACCAGAGGAGGAGAAAAGGAAAACGGGAATGAGTGAGTTTACACATAAACACACTTATTCACAAACGCACATAAAAGAGACCACATTTAAATAACTTGAATTCACTTGATAAATACGTAAAGACAAACAGATTTATTAACCATGAATTAATCAATTTGTAAATTAAAAATAGCAGTAAAGAGGAAACTATTAAAGTAAAATGAGAAAATCACACTGAAGGAGACATGATGGAAATATTCACTCCACTTTAAGCAGTGGGTGTTGTGGAGTACAGAGTAGAACCATATGCTTCAATCTTTTCATCATGTTAACAAATTATTCTTTTAGAGATTTTTATTCACGTGTGATCTCATTTGTTACAATATTGATCACCATTAAAAGGATAGTTTTAGGAACCACTCTATAAGACACATCTGTATTTGTATGGATCATGTTAAAGGAAGAGCTCGTGCCAAGCCAAATATAGTATTCCAATCTGAAGTGTTGATTTCTCCATTGTAGCATACTTATTACCATAGGAGGGCTTTCAGATGGAAATATGAAATGACTTCTGTTTTAAAATCCTTGATAAAGGAGGGAGTAATTGTTACATGTTCGGACACCCAAGGTTCCACACACTGCTAAAGAGTTTAACGTTGTTTTTTAAGTGGACCAGAATTGAAGATAGATGAGCTATGAAATACATAGCAGAGCTACACAGATCCTAGTAATGGTTTGACTCAAGATAATAGTTATGTACACAAGTTTCTGAATTAGATCTATTAGACATTGTAATACTAATTAGGTGTAAATGAATTGCAGTAGTAGTAGTACTATAAGGAAGTGAGTTTTGTACCAAGTTTCAGGAAAGATGGGAGGCAGAAGTCCAAAAGGAAAGTTAGAACCATCTTGAAAATCATAGTTCAAATCGTGAATGAATAAGGAATGGCGCTCCACATATGACATATTTTTGTAGATAAAGGGAACCCGCCTATGCTGAAATACCTCTGAAAAGACTCTGCAGAGCACGACATGGCCAAAAGACTGAGACCAAATTACCTTTGACCCTGACTGACAGTGTGACAAAAGCACTGTCAATGACTGACCCTGGGGTCAGTCACCGAAACCAAACCTGACTTGACAACCAGATAGTGTGAGTGTGAATGAATGCCGGCATGTGATCAGTGTAACTGCATGATTCTAAAACAATAACTAACCAAGCATGTTTTTGGACTAACATATTATTGTGGAGCTCCAAGGGAAACGAGAGGTTTCCTAAAAATTCCATAAAAAGGGGAAACCGGACATGTGACCCGTTTCTAATCTACTTGATGATATTTTATTCCCACAGGAGTTGGCGGTTTGCAAATGTAAAACTCAATCTGAAGATTTTGTTTCTTTTGGGCCTGAAAGATGGAGAGAAACACTTATTTTCACTGAAGTGTTTACTGTGGAAATAATAATAATGGATCTAAAATTGTAAACAATGTTCGTTATGTCCCTAACCAATATTTACCTGAAAGTGTTTTCCCCCTCCCCATTACAGGATTTTGTTACACATGAGTTCATGTGTAAATAGGGGGGAGTGTGTATAATGTATAATGTCAACATGTAAATGTAAAATTCACATTTTACATTTTTTCTTTAAGGATTGAAAGAAACTTTCCGCCCCAACCCAGATGTTCAAACTGAGCATTGAAGATAGTTTTAGGATTAACCTGCTCCATATCTAGGGATAATATACTGTTTGGTGAATGTTGACATGTTTCTAATATTGATTGAGTTATAACCGGTAACACAGATGCAGAATCAGTGGCCAAGGGGCTACTGTGAGAGATCTAATTCCAGAATGGAATACTGAAAAAGTTGACCTGTGATAATGAAACAATTTTGTAATATTTCAACAGATATTAAAGTACCTGAGGTTTGAAATGTAGAAAGAACATATTACAGTTAAGCTGAAACATAGTAATGTAATGAGACAGAATTTAATTTTGACAACATCTTGTAACTAGCCTGGTAAAAGAAGTAAAGGCCATAGACTTTATTGTTTAGGTTATTATTATCATTATGGGGATATACATTTCATTTAAATTCATAATAGAAAGACATTTGATGACAGTATGTTGGATTTCTGTATTCATTTTTCAGCTTGATAATAGATAGGTAGAAGCAGTATTGCCAGGTCCAATCGATGGGATTTCTGCACACGATCCAAGCAGAGAATGACGTACCTTACAGGACAGACACACTCAGGAAATCATTCACTCTGACATCATCATGACTTTAGTTGTTTTTGAATCATAATGAAATTGTATTACATAACGTTAGTGTGTTTTTACCACAAACAGGAATAGTTCATTGTTATATTAGATTTGAGAAAGATTACAAGGATTTTATTTAGTTCACCAAGAAGATGTTTTTTGTTTGTAACATATGCCAAGTAGTAAGATTCAAATATCAGCAGGTTCTGAATTATTATTCCTCTGTCCCAGAACCAACAAGAATGTGGATGGAGAGAACTATATCTACTGGAGCCAGCAGAGATTCGTAAATTGCACCAGAGACACAGTAAAAGGATGACACAAACAGTTAGATAAAAACAGACCGATAGAATGGCGCTAGAATTGTTTAAATAAAGAGTAATATTTAGCTATTTTTAGTTGGTTTAATCCTTCTTATACTTTGTAAAGGAACAAGTGCCTTTACACCAGATACAGTATGAAGATGATTTATGATGTGAAAGGAGGGCGTTAGACATTTTCCATACCAAGCTAATTGCTGCTATTTTGCGAAGTGACATTAAAGGTTTAAGATAGAAGTTATGTACAAATGAAAAACTTTATATTTATGATGAATATGTATTCTTATTTGTATTTTTGACTTTTATGAGTTATGTACCATGCAATGTTCGGATGAAGAACGCATTGATTTCAATATTATTTACATACCTTAAATGGTATGTAAGGAGGGATTGTTAGAAATTAAAATCAATGTTGATATGGCGTAATTTGAATTAAATACACTATTTGATTTAAATCAGTTTTATTCTGAAAAACCGAAAGTTCTCACTATTAGCGTAACACTTTTATTCTGAAAATTCGTCACTTCCGGTTAGCATTTAGCATCTGGCGGAATCATACGATTTCAAACCTTGAACCAAGGTGAAATGACATGTGATGTTGTACACTGAGCACACTGGGATTAGCCCTCGTTTATTGACGCTGAATAATGTGTAGCAGGGAATGTTTAAATAACCACAGATGCCAGAATGATGCAATTTAGCTACAGAAAAAGGCAGGAATTGCATTGGACCCGCCCCCCGACAACGCCGGCCAATAGGAGAAGACCTCAGATGACAACAGGAAGAGCAAGCCAAGAATTGATCTCTTCGACCCCCTGACCTGAACTGACCGGTCGGATGTGGAAAGCGCCTCCACTCGCACATTTCATTTTGTACACCACCGCATATTTTGTGTAATTAAATGCTGTTAACTTTTATAAGCTTCCCTTGACTCTTTTCAGTCTCTCTTGCCTTCAGGGTTCTAGAATTGCTTTCACACTGCACACATAATCTGAAATAACAACTCATATTTCTCGCATCAAATGACATCAAAACGCATTTTAATGGCCAAACTAACCTTATAGGCATTTTCCACAGAGAATAAAACGAATGTCGGCCATGTTTTTTTTTTCTGCAGGGAGAAATTTGAAGGTTACGTGACATAGACGCCAGCCATTGGAAATAAATGGTGAAAAAAAACGAGGCGTTTTTGTAGAAATACTACGTCCCAATTTGTGGACCAACGTAGTTATTACACGTTTTTTTGTGAGACTGGGTTGGATTATTTCTGAAAAAGTATGGAGCTCAAAGGTTTTCTCTCTTGCCGGTTATACCACAAGCCGTGTTCTTTTTTATTTCCTGCTTCTTCACACACATGCTCTCCAGTACAGGTTAGCTCTGAGTGTTAGCGATGCTAATGTAAACACCGACCATATTACGACCAAAACAGTCGGGCATTGTTTCTGATAGCAACGTTTCTGATAGGCCCGTGGGTCCACATTTCAGATATTACGTCATATCGGACGCAAATCTGGATCAGCTCCGTTGTACCCCCGTTTTTAGAGATTTGGGTACGGTGGAAAAGAGAGAGGGTTTTTATTTGCTGATGCTGTGTGAGTTCCCCGACACACTGGGGACACATCTTTATGTATAAAATACATCAAAAAGTGCATTTTGCATAATAAGGTAGTGAACTGTGAACTTGTTCATTTTAAGTTCAGTGAACATCTTAAAATGTGAACACTCCTATTACAACAGCTATCAGGATGGGGTTTGGGCAGTGGCGAGCCGTCTAAGATATTCAAAAAATTAATATTTGAAAACATTAAAAAAATATATATAATTTAAATATTCTTTTAGTTATTTAGTTTTACCAAAATAACTTGATTTTAATTGTATTTAAAATAACATTTCCAAAGAAATAAATCCTTCAAATCTGCCTGTTCAGTTTCTGTTGGAATGTGAAGGGTTAAATGCCGTCTCTGCGAGTTACTGTGAAGAGAGGAGAGTTTGTTGGTCCCTCTGTAGATTCACAGAGGGCCCGCTATAGTAACTCTGAGAGAGTAATGTCAAATGACAGTGCAATTGACCAATCATATCTTCCCTCTAAATGGGTGGGCTTTATTTTCGCGGACTTCATGACAAGTTCCGCCCGCTGTGAAGTTTCTGTATGTGTATAAAGTGGTGCAGTGACGCGTCCTAAAACCCGGAAGTAGGCTGCGCTTGGGTTCCCTCGACAAAAAAGCAATGGGATTTCTCCATAGGGTTTTGGAAAATAGCTGGAAATAAGGTCTGTGGAAAACGAACCTGTTAGATAAATACACGTTTTGTTCAGCCAGCCGGATAATATCCACATGTCTACCCTACTTTTATAATTTTCGAATCATAAATCTAATCGATAGAATAATGATCGATATATTTATGATTAGCATAAGTTCGTTCATGATGGCTCATGTCAGTGATAGTGATGAAATTGTTGCAAAATTATTAACCGAGTCATTTTCAAGATTGAGTTACAATGATAAATTGGAGTGGCAAAGGATCAGCTGCATGACCCGCCATCAAGTGCTTCATCCAAAAGGATAGGAGGATGGACTTTGTGTTTCAGTGATTTGATCATCAAAGGTAGGCCTAAGTCATTTTCTTTCGATGTGGGCCGCCGTGCCGACTTAATTCATTTGTAATTGTTACTTGGCTGTGGGTGCTCTGTCATGATAGGTGTTTATATACATGGACTGGTGTTGTTTTGTGTGGCAAAGCGTCGCTGTCATTGATGCGTTTTGCACCCCGGGCCGTTGTTTTGATATTCCGCTGAAGTTTACGCTGTGACGTAATAACTCTTTTCGAGGGAAGGGGGAGGGGGGTCAGAGGGCCTAAGTATAAAAGTCACGACTCGCCACTGGGTTTGGGTCAGTGTATGTTTTGGTCATTGGATTTTCTTTTCACAAAAGGATTTAAAAAAAAAAAAACACGAGTGGATATTTAATTTTCGTTTTAAAATTGAAAAAACAAAATTTTAAACACAAGGCGTTTTTCTTTATCATGGTCAAAAAATAAAATCACTAGAAAACAGAAACAAAAAAACTACTGGTGTTTCGCTACCGGAAGTTACCTTACAAAATAAGAGCGCAGATGAGGTCAAAATAATCTGTGTATCTACCGTCCAATTGTTTTTCTTTATTAAACACGTAAACGGAAGAACGTTTGAGAGGCCTTTTTGCTTTTTGCTTTTTACCTTACTAAATGGTCTAATGGTCATTGGAGTCAGGGGCGGGGCGAAACTCACGGAAGTGATTTCAAAACAAAAGCGGTGATAATATTATAAACAAAGGGAAACAAGGTGAATTTCGCGATCACAACGAAAACGACCAAGACACATATTGAGCCCAGAAAATTGATGTTATTAAGGGCTGTAAATATAATAAGCATGTGTCTAAAATGGACAACATTGTTAGGAGATTTAAACTATAGACAAGTTTACGCGCCAAAATACGGGTAGCGCCATAACCCTACACAAATGCACTTAATTTCCGCCGGAAGTCTTTTGCACAGCGTCTGTCGGTGTAAACCGGTGTAAACAGTCAGACGGGCACTGGTGTAAACACAGCGATTTCGATGCTAACAGTGATGCTAGCTTGGGAACACGATTCTACTTCTTTGACTGGAGATGGCGTTACTCTCCCCCACCCGAATTCAGTGCAAAACTGGGAGGATAACATGACGACGTGGCCCAGCATAACGTACAGCAAAATTTGCTCCTACTTCGTTCAATCCATGGCAATAGATGGAAAAGCAATGGACAGTCTGAAGGCATATCATAAGGCTGCGCACATTCTACTTTGCCCACATGCTCCCGAAAATTGTTGACGATTTTGTTGAGGGAAGGTTACAGTTCTGCAGTAAATATCTCAGCATTTTAAAACCAAAATAAACTGCCTTATTTAGGTCATGCCCACAGGAGCCAACAGTTGTCTGTTGTTTACATAATGCACAATTTACATGATCTCTTTATGCTGTGCAATATATCATATGTGCCTGTACTGTTTGAGTGAAAATAAAGTTTGATGTAATTTAATTTCATTATTGCACTGTTATTGCATTATTGCATTTCATATGTTCCTTAGAGTGCTACAATTTCTTTTAACACAGTTCATCATTCATATTAAGCTCATACTGTACATAAATAACACTGAATGAATTAATTGTTGAGAGGAAACTAAAGAAATGGCTTCAACAAGAAAGATCACATGTTTAATCCTAACAGGTATTACAAATTAAAATATAAAAGCAGCCCACACAATTACATCACTATGAAAATATTCATATATAATATTAAAAAATACAATGCATGCAGTATTTGTTGTGTTTATCTGTATTTAATGAACAACATGGCTGGGTGCTGGGTGCTGGGTGCTGGTTTGTGGTCGTAGCACTCTCTATCTAACCACTCGTTCAGGTGCTTTCTCGAGTGATTGCAACCAACTACCGCACACGTAGTTCCCGAACCACTTTTCTTCATGTTGGAATTGTTATATCCTCTTTGTCTCTGCGATATCAGTGCTTTGTCGGCACAACGGAGCTAGCTAGCAAAACACACCCAGTCCGCCAAAACGGAAGTGCATTGCATCGAAGGGAGGAGTTCAGGATGTAGAGCGGAAACGGCTCAATAACTTGTGTATACAGCGATTCTGCACTGCGGTCAACTCAGCCGCCTCTCGCGTTTGTTTGTTAAAATCAGCTGCTCTTCATTATTCCTGCTATATTTGACGAGTGATACAAATATGTTTTACCACAAGTTCTTAAGGAAACTGACACTGTTGGACTCGGTTCTAGTTTGACTTCTACCAGAAATAAAATGAAGTACTTTTAATGTGTACTTTGTGAGTAATCCTCTGTCAAAGTCCCCTCCTTACATAATGCATGTTTTTCTGCTATATTTGATTAATGATAACAAATATAATTTTACCATTAGTTCTTAATGAAATTGACACTGTTTGACTTTGTATTAGTAAGCCTACTACTTACAATACATTGAAGTACTTTTACTGTGTATTTTTTGAGAAATACTCTGTCAAAGTCCCTTGCTTAGAACAAAATCAAGCCACTTCTGCTAAGTTTGATGAGATAATTCTTTTTTTGTTGCCATTAGTTCTTCGTGAGATTGATCCTGTTGGACTCAGTACCACTGAAAATACCCCCACAAGTACTATGAAGTACTTACTGTCAGTGTTGGGCAAGTTACTTCCAAAATGTAATATATTACATATTACTTATTACTCTCTTTAGAAAGTAATAAGTTACATTACAATATTACTGTCTCTGAAATGTAATGAGTTACACTACTTTAGTTACTTTTTAGTTACTTTCACCAAAATAACCGCAAAAGAATAGCTAGGTATTTTAAATGCTAAAATGTAGTTTAGTGAAGCTCATTATGCATCCAGTGAAGGGCAATGTGGTATAGCATAACAACTGTGTAGGCCCTTAAGGCTACTAACAACTTGTATTACACGGCTTAGTGGAATACTCCATTCTGATTGTAAATTCTTAACATGTGACACGTTGTTAATACAGCAGTACAAACCGCTGTCAAGGACTATAATGAAGGTTAACATATTGTAAATCAAGGCAAATGTTATTTAAACCATGCTCATGGTTTGAAATGGCAAACATTGAAAGGCAAAAGTATTATTAAAACCATGTAGCCTACTACATCATCACCTTGGTCCCATCATATACGCTGGGAAGAGAATATTTACTGTGCTTGAAAACTGGTATCACATCATCATGTGAGGTTGACTTTGTGACCTGGAGAACATTTCAGCTGCAACATCAGCTCGTTGATAATAAGCTTAGGATATGAGATATTTTTGTAGCGATTCGTGGTGAAGGCATCTGTGCTATTGTATACATTATTTTTGACCCAACATTTCTACAGGCATGTCAGAATATGGTACTATTTTCACATGAATATTCTAGCCATTGTCTATTTTTATACCACAAGCTGCAAAATGACCGCCTTACCCCACTGTACAGGCGGGTAGTTGTTTAAATATACCTGGCACCTGCGGGCCGCAGAGGGGCGGCGTAGTTTCGGGCGACGAAGACTGCTGCTCCGGGGCTGGCGAGTCAGGCGGGAGTAAGCTAGTGTCCACAACGGAGGGTAACGTGATGTCCGCATCTGACCTGTTGCTACTGTCTGCAGTAGATGCAGTGTTGCTGGCGTTTAGTGATGGTTGCTTTGACCATTTTCGTATAAATGATTATCCACAGATCAGATGTGTGTCACTGCTGTGGAAGCACTTTGGAAATGATGCACGCGCAGCGGAGCAGGTCACGTGCACCTGACACAATTTGCTGTTTGTATTTTTCGCTACGTTCTCTTTTTTGAATGGTTGCATAACGTTCAACTTCCCCGAAGATCTCGACGCGAAGCCTGAAGGGTAAACACCAGGTTTACTAATCTACCCGCACAATTTGTCCGGTGTCGGAATGTCTCGCTATGTTAGTACATTCTTAAAAAACAAAACACCATTTAATTTCGGGTTAAAATCAGTTGTAACTGCGTTACTGAGCATTGTAACTGGTAATATATTACCCAAATTTCATTAGTAATGCGTTACATTACTTCGTTACAGCAAAAAGTAATATATTACTGTAACTCCGTTACTTTTGTAACGCGTTACACCCAACACTGCTTACTGTGTACTTTTCCAGTACTCCTCTGTCAATGTCCCCTCAGAACAAGAATGCAGGTTTCTCTGCTATTTTGAATAAGCGTTAAAAAAACCTTTCTTCATGAGACTGATATTGTTGGACAGAGTATTTTAAGAGGATGGTAGACTTGATATCAGCAATACTTCCGGTCAATACTCCGGCAGCAGCATTTTTACCCCTTGGAAAGTCTATAGAGTCTGGCCTGGATAGCTGGTCACACTCTGTCACTCCTGTTGGCCTCTTATGAAGCTGCTGTCTTTTAATATATGATTATTTCTCAGCCGCTAGTTCATTCCTCGCAGATTCTTCAGTCTCATCAACCTCATCCTTCCATCAGTCTCCTGCAGTCAACGCATCAGCCTCCAGCACACTTCCAGTTCTTTAAGTATAATACAATGCACCATTTTAAGGCTTCAAAAACAGGCATTTTTACTGTATGTGTTAGGAGAAATTACACAATAAATGGCCAATAATTGTACTTTATAAACTCTGAATCTTGTGGTGCTTGAAGAATTACACACTGGTTAAGCCGGCCAGGTTATATGCCTTTTTTGGAGCCATTTTTTGCAATATTTTTTTAAATGTCACTAATTATTTAAACAAACCACTATCTGAGGATTATACAAGCAACCATAAAACACCCTTTACTAGAGACATTGAAGCCCATGAAGAATTTATCCTTCCACAAATCTTTTCAACTGCTGTAAGTTAGGGCACTATCTGTGCAGACAATTTAAAATATTCTTCATTTGCAGTATTTTTTTTTTAAATCAATGATATGCTATGTATACATATAGAATATCAATATTTGTATTAACCAACCAAAGTCAATTTAAATAACGGGCACAAATGGGTTAATTGCCATGCATGTGGTGTTTGATATAGTTTACGTTCAATTTCAACTATTTTAGGCAGAAAAACGTTTATTGACTAAAACCTTTTTTAGTGAATTACTATAATTTAGATAGGTTTTTGTGAGAAATCATTTCAAAAGTAAACTTTTTTTTCATTTTATATTTAAATTTGAAATGTTTCCACACAACATTATTAATTTATACATTTTTATCAATTTTTTAAAATTATGAATCCATTTATTTTTAATGTAGTTCCTTGAGGCTGGGGAAGATATATCAGCATGTAGTTCAACATGTACATGTTCTAATGCAAGTATAAGTATAACATGGAAAAGGAAATAAAATAGGTTTCATATGAGGATGTGGATTTATTTTCTCTCACCTTGTAATTACACAATCAAACAATGTAATGTAGCTCTGTTCTAATGCAAGTATAAGTATAACATGGAAAAGGAAATAAAATAGGTTTCATATGAGGATGTGGATTTATTTTCTCTCACCTTGTAATTACACAATCAAACAATGTAATGTAGCTCTGGCCTTCACTCACAAAATTTTTTTTTGTTGAATTGGACACATTTTTCGAAGCTCTATTGACTGACATGCAATGACTGGGACTGATGGAATAATCCGCGAGGAATGAACTGGAGCAGAGAAATAATCATATTTTTAAAAGACAGCAGCCCCATAAGAGGCCAGCAGGAGTGACAGAGTGTGTCAGTGTGCCGAAGGAGTTGGGACCAGCTATCCAGGCCAGACTCTAAAGACTTTCCAAGGGGTAAAATGCTGCCGCCGGAGTACTGACTGGAAGTATTGCTGATATCAAGTCTACCATCCTCTTAAAATACTCTGTCCAACAATATCAGTCTCATGAAGAAAGGTTTTTTTAACGCTTATTCAAAATAGCAGAGAAACATGCATTCTTGTTCTCAGGAGGGGACATTGACATAGGATTGTTGGAAAAGTATACAGTAAGTACTTCATAGGCTACTTGTGGGAGTAGTTTCACTAGTACTGAGTCCAACAGGATCAATCTCACAAAGAACTAATGGCAATAAAAAAGAATTCCGTCATCAAACTTAGCAGAAATGGCTTCAGTTTGTTATCAGCAGGGGACTTTGACAGAGTAGCCTATTTCTCCAAAAATACACAGTAAAAGTACTTCAATGTATTGTAGTAGGCTAATACAAAGTCAAACAGTATCAATTTCATTAAGAACTAATGGTACAATTATATTTTTCTCACTCATCAAAGACAGCAGAAACACATGCATTATGTACTAAGGTGGGAACTCTGACAGAGGATTACTCACAAGTAAAAGTAGGCTACTTCATTTTATTTCTGGTATAAGTCAAACTAGTACCGAGTCCAACAGTGTCAGTTTTCTTAAGAACTTGTGGTAAAGCGTAATTTCCACTGGGGACAGGGGGGAAATGTCCCCCCTACTTTTCAAAATCTCGTTTGTGTCCCCCCCACTTTTCAAATGTGTTTTTTTTTTTACGCAAGTGGTCATCGTCACGGAGGAGCGTCTGTGTGTGTGGCAGGAGCGCATTTTGCGTGAGCGAGAGAGACAGAGAGAGTTACGGGGGTTGTTGTTAGCATCTGGTGCTAGCTCGGAGCTAACGGAGATTAGAAGCTGTTTCAACAATAAGGAGAGGGAGAGTCCTCTCCTGTCGGACTGAGATAACGTCAGCTCAGGGAGGTAAAGGTCTCGCTGAGTGATTATATTGTAAACTTTAGTCTAAGTTATCTCAGTGGGTCTCAAACGGTTTGGTCTAAACAAATATTTCCATCTATTTAATATAGTTGTTCAAAATAAGTTAAAAAATAATTCCAATGTCAGTAAAAATTAAAAACACAGTTTTTAAGGGGAGTGAATAGTCAAATATGCATAAATAAAAAGAAAGAATGCAGACTTGGTAAGATAAAGATAGGAGAGGAGTTTATCAATGATGTGTTATCAATGTTGTGAGCATATTCTAATGGTTTTTGGAGAATTGAAATGTATCCAGTTCTGTTTCATATGAGTGTTGAGAGCTGTATCCATAAATCTCTTAATTTGTGCACCACATTGATGCCTTTAACTTCAATTTAAAGAAAAAAATCGTACCGGGGTGCATGCCCCCGGATCCCCCTAGAGGATGTGAGGTCATCACAAATAAAACAGGTTCATGGATAGATAAGTTTGAACACTCATTATATACACTACACATTTTTATTGGATTAGTTAACACCATAGTACCTAATATATTTGTAGAAAGGCAGGAAATGGAATTAAATCGAGAACAATGTTTCATTGCGGAGGACCCCCTGTTTTGTGTCCCCCCCACTTCTCAAACCAAAGTTACACCCTTGGTAAAACATATTTGTATCACTCGTCAAATATAACAGCAAAAAAAGGAAAAGCAGCTGATTTGAAAAAACAAACTCGAGAGGCGGCTGAGTTGACCGCAGTGCAGAATCGCTGTATAGTTTAAATCTCCTAACAATGTTGTCCATTTTAGACAAAGGCTTATTATATTTACAGCCCTTAATAACATTTGTTTTCTGGGCTCAAAGTGTGTCTTGGCTGTTTACGTTGTGATCGCTAAATTCCCCTTGTTTATAATTATCACCGTTCCTTCAACAGGATAATGTAGTGATTACAAGTGTGATTTCAGTATACGAGTGCTTTAGTTTTGAAATCACTTCCGTGAGTTCCCACGGAATATGAAAAAACTGTCGTTTTTTTGTTTCTTTTTCTAGTGATTTTATTTTTTGTTTTGAGAAGTAGAAAATGAAAATCATCCCGTTTTTTAAGTTTAGTAAATCCCTTTTTGACCATGATAAAGAAAAACGCTTTGTTTTTCAATTTTGGTTTTTCAAATTAAAAATAAAAATAAAACTTTTTTTTTGTTTTTGAATATCCTTTTGTGAAAAGAAAATCCAATGACCAAAACATACACTGACCGGTTTGGGGTAGTAAGAAACTATTCACCCATCTGAAACACACTCTATTGTGTGTCACAGAACTGCTTTCAATAACTTGGGCATTCATAAAGTTACTGCTAAAGTCTATAGGGAGCATTCAACATCTTTGTCTTTGTGTCCCCATTAAATAAATAATTGAACAATGAGTCCCTGCAGTGACAGATGATGAGCAGGGGAGTGGGATGAGATCGCCATATGCCTTCATTTCTGTCTACAAATCGATATCCTGCTCATTTCTGACCTTCACTGGGATGTGCTGTGAGAGCCTTGGCTTCCGACCGCTGCCCGGTTGACAGTTTGATCAAGTCTAATGAATTGAGTGTTTAACTGAGGCCAAGACCTGCAGGCCTGGCATTCTGGGACTCTGCCACACTTCGACCAGAGAACTATGGGAAGCACTGCAGACTATTCTAAACATTGCACTAACCATGGAAATAACAAATCAGAGAGAAAAACCTTTTGCCAAATGTTGTAATTACTCACAAATTAGCATTATATGTTTTAGCTGTATTAATCTATAACGGGGTTCATTGCGCGACTCGCCAAGCTTTAATTGGTGGCTCGCATGACAGTAGGCTAAATAAAGGTCCTGCATTCAAAATGTGACTCAAGTAAAAGTAGAAACGTATTATCATCAAAATATAGTTAAAGTACCAAAAGTAAAAGTAGTCATTGTGCAGATTGGTCCATTTCAGAATAGTTCCCATTTCAAGGCCATTTCCACTGATCATAATTCCATTGTTGAGGTCTACTAGAATAGATTTATATTGTGCAATTTTCCAAAATCAATTTGGTTTCTCATACAGCATCTCTGTAAACTACGTGTATTCACTGAATTTCACTCTCTGCCTTTAACGGCTCGTTGTAGCTCCAATAGCTCCAGCCCCCACCCTCCCTGTGACGTTGTGAATCGCGCTGAGCTCCGTGGAGGTGTGGTTTCCTTGTTTAGCGATACACATCGAAACACAGCCAAACTCACCCTGAGCACACACAAAGTCACAGCCGAAGTAAAAACAATAAGTGTGGCTTGATATTGAGTAAGAAAAAGGTTGATAAACGCTGTGAGAATGGGTCTGCAGAGAGAATTTTGCCGCGATCCCAACTGTCTGTTATCAACCTGCAGCCAGGGAGGAGAGATTAGCAGAGCTGCATGCACTGAGTGTGTGTGTGTGAGGAAATTCGTGGATTGGTCAATTTGGACCAATCAGCGGGGGCTTAACGTAACGGCTCCGCGAACGTAACGTAACGGCTCCAAGGATTGGTCCATTTGGTTCCGGGAAACGCATGACATCATGAGTTACCCGGAAGAATCAATGGACAGTGACGTATCTGCAACGAGGCGTTTTGGGGAGGTATTTTCTGTGTTAAGAGTTTTACTCGCTACAGGGTGTACTTTGAGGGTTTTGACTCTGCAGACCGTTTACATGCATAAAAACCTTCATAACACACAGGGGCTCGGGTAATAACCGGAAAAGCATGACATGGGACCTAAAAGTAAAAGTAGTCATTGTGCAGATTGGTCCATTTCAGAATAATATATATGATATGTTTTATAATGATTGATCATTAGAGTGTTCTCAAAGCTGGTAAAGGTGCAGCTAGGTTGAATGACTTTGTATACTGCAGGGTAGCTTGTGAATTTACTCCAAGTGGAACTAAAGTCTGATTTAAAACTTGATTATATTTCACATCATTCATCCACATCTGTAAAGTAACTAAAGGGATTAAATACATGTAGTGGAGGAAAAGTACAGCATACCTCTGAACTGTAGTGGAGTAGAAGAACAAAGTTGCAAAATATTGAAATACTTAAATAAAGTACAAGCAGTGGCGGCCGGCCCATAGGGGCGCTAGGGGCGCCGCCCCCCCTCTTCCCACATGTTTGATTGTCATTAAAAATTAAAAATAAATAAAAATATATATTTCCAAAACATTTTTTTTTTAAATTTGTATTTGTATTTTTAAAGAACAAGGTAAATATGATATAGTTGGTATCAGTAAAATGTATAATCTACAATAAAATCTCGTTTCAAATTGTTTTACGATGTCTAAAGTTACTGATAAGTCACATGTTTCCTGCCTGGCCGCAGCGTGTATCATTACCCTCTCTCGTCCGGGCGGTAGAAAGGAGCCCTCAGCCAGAGCAGCTGCAGCCAACAAGCTGACTGTTGCTATCTGTAAACTATGCCGTCGAAACATAATTTCAGCCAATCAGCCTCGTCAGATCTGATGCTCAAAGGGTGCCCTTTCAGCGCCCTGACCTGTGAGTTGTTTAGACTCATATCCAAGGTGACGCTACAGTACGGGATGGCTGCGTCTGCAGGTGTAGACTCCGGTGCTAGTGGATCGCCGGAGCTGTAGATTAACATTTGCATGCTTATTGTAGTTGTAAGGGCAATGCCTGTGGCACCATGGAGCATATGTGTGGGCTGGACCTGTATTTTACAGGAAAGGAGTGATCAGAGGGTCGAGTTGTCGATTCTTGTTCAGTTTTCATTTTCCTCACCCTCTCAGACTTTGAGTTGCGCGCGCTGCTAAAGAGACGCGCTACCATGGAAACCAAACAATGGTGTAGCTGTATTAAAGTCCGAGTGGAAAGTAAATCTGAGTAAATCTGGTGAGTAAATCTGATTTTGTCAGAAAATCGGGAGGGTTGGCAAGTATGACCACACACACACACACACACACACACACACACACACACACACACACACACACACACACACACACACACACACACACACACACACACACACACACACACACACACACAGTTCGTATTTAGTCTCCTGATTTTAAATGCCTTAGTATGGTTTTGTCACCATTTCCATAGCCCCACCAAAAATATTTTCCACCAGCCGCCACTGAGTACAAGTATCTCAAAATTGTGCCCAAGTATAGTACTTGTTTAGTTTATGAACTTAGTTACTTTACACCATGTGGCTATAAAGATAGAAAGACTTAAGCCTTGCACAGAGGCATGAAAATACATTTTCAAAATGCTCAACAGTGCTGCCAAAATTATAAACTGACTGCTACACAATTTAAAATAAATGCTTTTATATATTTCTATTAGATGTGACTCTTTGGAGTTTCTGTTATTATTAACACTGCTGCTTTAGTTGTTCTGACTGATAAAATCCTCTGTTATTCCGTGGGGTGGGGGAGCCGGGGGCTCGGATCCTTGTCACCTTTTTCATACCTGATGAGTTTGCATCCCTGTATGTTAAAAAGCCTCAGTCACCTTAATTCATGTAATAAAAACATCTCAGGTCAGTAACACTCAAAGCTAAATGTGCAATACCATGTTCAGCTATGTTACTATTTATAATGTTATTGTTGTCACATCAGAAGATGTACATATTGGAATGATGTCTTAACTTACAGTAGGCTATTTTTTACAATGTGTGTTGGAAGAATTTATTAAATTACTATGAATATTGTCATTGTTGAAGGCTTTTAAAAAAAACATTTTCTAAATCCATAAAAGCATTTCAATTAATATTGGGAGTCATGTCGTTACTTTGTTGAGAATGTGGCCATGTAATAAGCGGGATAATTTGCAGCGACTTGTTCCTTATGGGGAAAATAACACCCTTCATCCAGATGAGGATCCCCCCGCTACACTTTGGGATCCCTATCGACCGACGAGGCTCCATTAAAATATACATATTTTTGGTGAATTACTGAGTTTAGGCACGTTAATAACGTTTTAATGAAGTTGAATACAGTATATTCATATGTGTCAGTGATTTCATGTCAATTCGGCGAACATAAACAAAAATGATCGTGGTGAAGATGATGATTAAATTCGGATTAAAAATCGAGAGCCGGGCTGCATTTCCTCCCGTTTGTTTTTTCGAGTAACAAAATTATTTTGTTAAATAACAACATGGTGATGTTTTGTAAATGATTACATGTCTCTTATTTAGCACAGAGTATGATATCCGTGACATATGGATCTTAACAAAGTTCCGCTGTACATCCAGCGTACTGTATCTGACTTTATTTCACATGAGCTCCAGTGTGGAACCCCACTGCACCCCCTGGTGGATCAATGATCCATTGCAGCTGGCTTCATTATAATTACATTTATCTATCACGGGGGCGGTCTCAAGTCAAGCTGGAGGTTTTCCCTTGAGCGAGGGTAGATCACGTACCAATCAAGGCCCTCACGTTTCAAACTGTCTGAAATGAATCGCTACATCTTTAACAGGAGAGTTGTTTAAAGACAGCGCGTTCAAGTGTTTTTGACAGGAACGGGAGGAGAGAGACAGGCCTGTAGTTTATAACATCAGACGGGTTGAGAGTGGGTTTCTTTAGGAGAGGGTTTACTCTTGCCTCCTTGAGACTGTTTGGAAAGTGAGGCAGAGGTAATGAGGGTAAGAACCTCACTTGGAGAGAGAGGGGAGAAGGAGGTCAGTGTGTGGGTGAAAGGAGGGTCTGGTGACCCAGCGGTGAGTAAAGGTGAGTCAGAAAAAGAAGAGTGAATATCAACAACCTTTTTTTCAAAGTAGTTAACAAAGTCGCTTGACAGAAGGGAGGAGGGGGAAGGGGCTTTGGTTTTTTGGGATTGGAATAGGAAGATTGGATCTTATCTTGAAAGAAAGTGCTTTTTGCCTGAGAGATCGAAGCAGAGAAAGAGGAGAGGAGAGCCTGATAGGTTAGGAGGTCGTCATGGTGTTTGGATTTCCACCATTTCCGCTCTGCTGCCCGAAGGATGGTTCTATTAGTATGCAGTGCGTCATTTAGCCAGGGAGCAGGAGGGGACTGACGAGCCTGCCGAGATGTGAGAGGACACAGAGAGTCCAGAGAGTATAAGAGAATAGAGAGGAGAGTTTCTGCAGCAGAGTTTGGAGGCAGGAGTTGAAACGAATCAGAGGAAGGGAGGGCGCACCGATGAGGCAAGGGTAGAGGGGGAGAGGGAACGAAGGTTGCGGCGGACAGGTTTAGAGTTAGAAGAGATGAGTTTGTTATGTTTGGAAAGGGGTAGAGAGAATGAAATGAAGAAGTGATCGGATGTGTGAAGCGGGTTTAGAGAGAGGTTAGAAGTAGAGCAGTTCCTTGAGAATATGAAATCAAGGACATTGCCAGCGTTATGAGTTGGTGGGGATGGAGACATTGAGAAAGCAAAGGTGGTTAACAGAGATATTAGTTCGTCTATCTTCCCTGTCTGGAGGTTGAAGTCTCCGAGAAGTACAGCGGGAGGGCCAGTTTCAGGGATGTGTGAGAGGAGATTATCTAACTCCTCCAAGAAGTCCCCCAAGGCGCCTGGTGGACGGTAGAGAACAACAATGGTTAATTGTATAGGATGGGTTACTGTGACGGCATGGAATTCAAAGGTGGAAGGAGTGAAGTTAGGTAGCTTGAAGAGTGAAAAGCTCCATTTGGGAGAGAGCAGGAGACCAGTGCCACCTCCTCTGCCAGTGGGTCTGGGTGTGTGGGTGAAGGAATATGCTGTGGAGATAGCTGCTGGGGTGGATGTGTTGGATGGAGTAATCCAGGTTTCAGTGAGAGCAAGGAAATCCAGAGACTGCAGGGAGGCGTAGCCAGAGATGAAGTCAGCTTTAGGAACAGCTGACTGGCAGTTCCACAGGCCCCCTGAAACTAGATGTTGGATCTCAGTGGAGCATGTGGGATAGACGAGAGCAGGCCGGTTATATCGATTAGGAGATACACGGGGCCAGTGATAATTGCGATTATATTTCACATCATTCATCCAAATGTGCAACGTATAACTAAAGGTATTAAATAAATATAAAAGTACACAATTTACCTCTGAACTGTAGTGGAGTAGAAGTACAGTACAAAGTAGCATAACATAGAAATACTCAAGTAAACTACAAGTATCTCTAAATTGTACCTAAGTAGTACTTGAATAAGTGTACTTAGTAACTTCCCACATATGAAATCAGATATGACTTCAAGTCCTGTGATCATTTCTTAGTATTTGATCCTTCTACTTGGCCTCAGGAAATACAATGACTTCACATTTTTGGCCACAAGTTTTGGAGGAAGCTAATTGGAGGCTTAAAAAGAGACAGGGAGACAGTGAGGAAGACTGCACTTATTAACACCACGCTTTGTGTGGGGTGAGTACCAAACGCTGTCTCCTGGTACTCATCTGAGTAACTCACTAAGAAAGTTATGTGCACCCCTGCTTATTAATAATAATAATAATAATAATAATAATAATAATAATAATAATAATAATAATAATAATAATAATGCATTTATTTTATATAGTGCTTTTCCGAGTGCTCAAAGACGCTTTACATGACATTATTGCAGTGACGAACCGTGTCTATCAGAACTGGACCTTCTGTAGACACACACACACCCCCCTTGGTTGAAGGATATTCTACCCAGAGACCCAGAAAAATATCTGATTGGTTGTATTTTTTTTCGAACGCAAAACCACTCAAATGCGTAGTGCATGAACTGAGAAAGACAAACAAATCAACGTAACACTGTAATATTACAGATCAACAACACAGATACGATTCTCATGTTTTCATTTTATTTACATTTTATTGAATTGTATTTATATAATTAATTTTTTTTTATCTGAATATTCCAGGGTATTCTCTGAATACCTTGAAGGCCCTGGCGGTTCACCACTGCAGTATTGGCTGGCTGCATTGCATATTGTATATTCTGGGTGGGATTACAGATTAATAAGCAGACATGCTTTGCGGTATAATGGCACATTTCCACTGCAGCGGGGTAGCCCTGTTTAAGCATCCCTAAGCGTCCACGCTCAGGCCTTGGGCTGCCTCGCTGGCCATCCGAGGCCGTGGCGCATTTCCATTACAGTTTAGGACCTGGAGTAGCAACGCAGTATAGGCGGGGCGATCGGCTTTTTTTTGGCCAATGAGATGTAGGAACGTCGTCACCTCCTCGGTCGACCACAGTGTGCTTTTCTTTGACGTTGCCATTTTTGTAGCTCCTCCGTTGACAAAAATGCTGTGTATAAAAATGCTGCAAGCTTGCTTCTAGATATAGTGTATATGCGACGCTAGGGATGATCTCGCAAGCGATCTTGTGACGATTCTCTCTGACCAATCAGCAGTCGAGAGAGTTGACGTCACTAGTTCAGCCCTGGCCCTGGCCTGATAGAACCACGATTTTATGGGGCCGGAAAAAGAGGGAAAAAGTACCCGCTAGCCGGTGCTACGCTATATGGAAAGGCCACCAAAAACTGGCCTGGCCGCTTGAGGACGATTAAGGATGCTTAAATGGGGCTACCCACTGCAGTGGAAATGCGCCATAAGTGGCTCTCCTATTGACTTTGTCCTATCAATGCGACTCGCATGTAAAAAATTGTGAAGACCACTGATCTATAATTTAAATACAAACAGCTCCAATTCACCAGTCAGAATAACAGTGTGTTTCCTCTTCTACGATGAGATACAATAATAACCTTTATTGTCAAATCAAGTCTGAAATTGGACATATATTTAATACAAAAAACAACAAAACAGACTTTAGTCGGCGTGTGTCAGTTTCTTGATCTGTTGACGATCAACCACAGCCTCCCAGACACTGTTCAGAGAGCTATCTTCCTTCACCGTAAATCTCCCGTTTAACCTGTTCAACCCGAGCCTGTTTTCCAGGTCTCAGGCTCGAAAATAACATTCCCAGAACAAATGACCATAACTACACTTCTAAAAGGGGAAAATTATAATCTTTTTTCTCAAAGTAATGATAAACCTGTGAGTTGGATGTAGAACAATCAGAATCAATATAGATTGAACATAGTAAAAAACTGTAAATTATAGTGTCCGTACAAAGATTTGTTTTTACTTATAGTGAAAAATACCCTTGGATGATGGTATGGTAGACTAAAAGCTTTAGGAATCCAACTTACAACATATAAGTGCCCTGTATCAAGATTGATTCAAAACAAGGAAATTTGACCTTTTTAGAGAGATTTATCACAAAAAAACACTTCTGGGGTCATTTGGGTGGATTTGTCCTATCTCTGGCCTCCCCTTGGTCGATTTTGATGATTGACATCTCTTTCTAACCGTCAGAGCCAATGGAATCGAGGGAAGGTTCCACATACACACACAGGTTACCAAATAAGGAGTGAGAGTGACACGTAGAAAAACCGGAAGCTGCACTAACCTCTGGTTGCTACCATGAGCAGCACATTTTTATTCTCCGATTTTTGCATAAAAATTGAATTATGGATTATCAATATTTTTTTCAAAGTGACAGACACATTGGATTATATGGATTAACCTTCAGCCGCGTTTTTTCTCGTTTTATTGCCATTGAACACGACTTTTGATCAGAATAACAGCTATGGTGCATATCTCCATGTTTTGCTACCTAAAGCTACGTTGTCTGTATTTGCTTCCCCTGTCACGAGTTCTGATCGCTCAGTGATTATCCTTATATTTCTATAATCTGTGGAATCTCAGGATGTTAGCTAAGCTTGTTTGTGCAGATCCAATAAGTATATCGATCGGTGTAGCTAGAGTTCTGTAATAACGGCATTAAGATGTTTCCTCTCAGGGCAGATTCAGAGGCTCAGCATTAGTCTTGTGGGGTTTTTTGGAAAAAATTGTTCATATCATCAGTTAGCTGAGTTTCTTCCCGTTACATGGATATAAAACATACATAGTTTATTAAATATTAAGAAGCCCTCAGATGCTGTTTCCTGCAGATGATGCGTTTTTCCGCCCTTGGGCGGGTCGATGGGGTTCAACAGGAAGAAGGGCCACACAGTCTCAATAGGGTCAGGTGAGGAAGGGGTACTTCGATGCATGCAATGGAGCATTGTCCCTCATAAAATCATTATTTTCTTGACATATGCAGACCTTTTCTTGTACCACTGCTTGATGAAAGTGTATTCTAAAAATGTGCAGTAGGTTTGGGAGTTGATTTTGAGTTTTTAACCCGAAAAGGTTTAACTTGCTCATCTTTAATATGACCAACTCGAATCCCACCTCCACCTTGCTGTTGTCTTGGTCGAAGTGGAGCTCTGTGCCTGTTACTGGTCCAGCCACTGGCCCATCAATCTGGTCCGTCAAGAAACACCCTCATATCATCAGTCCATAAAACCTTTGAAAAATCTGTCTTCAGATATTTCTTGACTCAGTCTTGATGTTTCAACTCATGAGTCTTGTTCAGTGGTGGTTTCAGCCTCCCACACCTTGACCATGTCTCTGAACAGCTGAGACTTCTGGGCCCTCCAAGTAGGTTGTAGTTCTGGAATATGACAGCACTGGAAGATAAAGTCTTCCTGGAAGCTTCACGTTTTATTCTTCTCCGATCTTTGGCCGTTCATTTGCGTCTTTTAAAAAAAAATGTTTCTTGCGACCCTGTTTACTATTTGAAACAAAACATTTTGAATTCATGATTTTAAAGTTTGCCAAAAATGACTGTCACTGGAAATTTAGCTAAAAAAAAAAGTGTTTTATTGGCTCGTTTTAACCATGTTATTGCATGTTTCGATAATATATGATTGCAGATCTGCTTTAAGCTAGCGACTGTAGCTAACAAAGCTAACCGAGTCATTTCAAATGTACTGATAAAACACTTACAATTATGAAACAGGCTAACTCTGCCAACAGAGACAGTCGGTCAACTTTATAATACCTGAAGGCCAACAAGCACTCGGGCCCCAGCTGTTTGCATCTCCTTCATCTTGCAACGTTTTTTTTATTTGGATAATTTTTGAAAGTGTAAACGTTTCTCCTAATGGAAGTGTCTTCGGCTGTTGTAGCGCAATTGCACCCCCTGCCATCGTAGAAAAGTGTTCTTTAGTCTAACCTTTATGAATCTGAGAAAATAAATTCTTTGTTTTGTCCTTTTGTAGACGTATCAGATTTGGTCTTTCAAGGATTGATCTTTCGAAGCAGTCATCCAATTTTTTACTAATTATGTTCAGGCTGCAGGTTTGTTCACAGCAGGGATCATTTTATGAGGGAAATGATGAATCAAAGCAACAGTGCATCAAGGTTGCACTTTGTTTAAAAGAAGCTGGGCTCTGAGTTGATGAATGAACCTCTTTAGCACCTCACCCTCATTACTTTAGGAAGAAGACATTGAGGTTGGAGGACTGTCTGCTTCAATTGTGGTAGGCTGTGTCGTTGCTATTAAAGGTTGCCTATACTGCAGCTTCATGGTTAAGATCTCTTAACAAATATAAACCATGATCAATATTCTAGTGCAAATGCATGAATGATTCTCGAGACAGTCCTCCTGAATTCTAATCAGCTCCGTTGTTGGCAACCCTCACAATTACCCCAAGTCAACAATCACGGGATAATCAGCATGCTGAACATTGTGCAGCAGGCCTTTTCAGAGTTTGAAAGAGCTACTTCAACCAAAAAACTCAAACTAATTGGTTATGCAATCATCTCAAAATGTATCAAATCTGTTGACAGTCTGAATCTCAATCTTTGGCAGATAATAAGAATGCATTTCTCCTCCAACTAATGTCATCTGGAGGACATTTATTCCGTGTAGTGTTGAATAAAGCTCAGTGGAATGAGGAAAATTAAAGTAGCACAGAAACTCGTTGACACAGTGCTTGGGAAAGTGTCATTTTTGAATTACAATCAATGAGGCCATTGAACCACACTTAAACCCCTGTCAATACCTCTACCTCTCAACAGCAGACAAGTAGGTTATGCGACCTTTGATAGCATCAAAGCATTCCCCTTGTGAAGCAGCAGATTTTTGCATTTGTTAAGTACAATGAAACAATTACATCTACATCCCTGCCAGTTATGGAATATCCAGCTAAAAAAAGAATAATCAACCTATTTTTTATGGAGCTATTACAGGGTCATAAGTTTTGATCATTCAAAAAAATACAATTTATTTGAAAGTCCAAGTTTTCATCCTGAACTTTGATAATACAATGTTGTATTCAAAACAAAAAAAATTATTGGAAATAATTTTTCAGGTTGAATATTATTTTGATTCAGTTCAGCAATTTCTTTTAATAAAATATTTATTTTCATATTTCACTTTTATACATATTTTGATATTTGAATACTTGTTTTTTTCAGTTTCAGATTTTACGTTTTCAGATTCAAAACAATTATTTTTTCAGTTTCAAATCTTATTTTTTCAGGTTTCAATCTTTTTCTTCGCCTTCAGATCGTTTTTCACTTTCAGATCTTTTTTTTGGCTTTCAGATCTTTTTTTTTGGCTTTCAGACCTTTGACCCTGATATTTACGGTGGCCGGCAGGTGCAAACGCGGAACAACGGCCCAAAACGCATACATTAGCAGGAAACACCTGCAAATAATGAAATGAAAAACAGACAAACCCTGAAAACAAATACAACGGAAAAACGCTGCATTTACAGAAATTATGCAAACTAAATACAACACACAAACCCCGAAAACAAACGCAACAAAAAAACGCTGCAAATACCAAAACGAAATGCAAAGTCCAAAGCACGTACAAATCCCAAAACACATACAAAAAAAAAACATTCCGGAAGTGCTCCAGGCCTCTAGGGTGCGCGCTACGTGGAACAGATTGATGTCTGACCAGATATAGAGAGAACGAACAAGAGTGATGGAAATCGGGAGGAAAGAAAGTTCATTTAAGCTGCGAAATATATAAGAAGGTAAGTTTTGTTTTTATACATAGAGCTTCATATTTATATAGCTAGCGTTAGCGTGCCTAACTACTACACCAGCTGAGGAGAGGAGAGCTTCACGTGAAAAGAAGATAAAGTGAGGGAAGAACATTGTTAAAAGAGATGACAAATCAAGTGCAGCCAAATAACACGGGCCATAGTGAGTACTGCGGAAAAAGGACATTTGAATTCTTAGCAGTTTGTTTATATGTATGTATTTGTGTATAGATGTTGCAACTATATAGAGCTTTAGCAATTGCCTTTAACTATGGTCATGCTAATAAAGCTATTGAATTGAATTGAGAGAGAAAGAGAGAGAGAGAGAAGTGACAACATGTGAAGAGGGACAAAGTAATGACAGGATAGTAGTTTGTATTAGACATGTTCAAGAACAAATATAGAGAAGACATTCAAGGAGAGAGAGAGACAAAACACAGATTCAACGGTAAACATGATGTATCTTTCTATTTATTTAGCTAACCACTATTTAGACTGTGTGTTTTTGATTGACTTGATTAAATGGATTTACTACATCAATGTACGTAGATGCTGCAGTGTCAGAGTAAATACAGATTGAACATAGTAAAAACATTTAAATTCTAATCTCCGCCTAAAAAAAACCCACATTATTTCTAGTGAAAACCACCCTTGAATGATGGGATAGTAGCCCAGAATCGTTAGGGATCCAAACCATAATATATCGTAAGTACCCTGTGTCAGATGCTAATTTATTGAAACTTGAATTTTTTTTGAGAGGTTTAGGTCCAGGCGGACTCACCTTTGGGTACATTTGGATACCATCAGTGCCATTTGACCTCAGGTACCACACTGTAAAACAAATGTTATTTCATTGAAATATCACTATAGCTATTCATTCCACCCAAATACAACAGTTTTTTACGTTTTTGGAAAATTCACCATGACCTCTATACCTTTTCGCCACAAAGCGTTATGATGCGCGAGCTGCCAGTGAGACCTACGTATATGCATTACGCAGGGCTGTATCTCTGGAACCCGTTGGTCAAATCTTTTTATAAAACGGACGAGTCAAATCAAGCAATCTGATTTGGTTCTTAGCCGTGATATACTGAGCGTATACCACGGGTAGAATTGTAAGTTACTTTTCACAACAAGTCAGTATCCCTCCGCGCCTGAGAAACACAGTATACAGTTGGGCTGAAAAGCAAACTGCCTGCAGTTTGCTTTTCAAACTGGAACAAGAAAGCAGCAGGGAAGTAACGGGGCAGAAACCCTCATTTTTACGCAGCGGCCCAGACATAGACATCAAACGGCAAAACATATTCAGTGTGCAGGTCCTTTGGCATTAGGGCAGGGATATCTAGATACTCTCCAAGGTTTGACATAATGAATTGTGCTACCTTTTAAAGCAAGCAACGATGTTTTCAAATCTGTAATCAAAGAGGTCCACAAAAACGCTATCGACCAATCAGATTGCTTGATTTGACTTGTCAGTTTTATAAATATATTTAAATTTCTTCCGTTACGAAAAAAACTTACAAAGCATAAGATGGAAACATTTAAGATTAACTTCGACCTCCGGGGGGTTCTTACTATGGAGGAGTGGATTGAGCAGTGCCTATCTCCAGAAAAAAAAGCACCTCAACGACGACATGCAGAGCTACGTGAAGAGCAGGTAGACCAACTGGAAAAGTACCACCATTCAAAAGCTTTCTGGTGCGGGTCTTGAAACAAAGCAGAGAAATGATGACCGTTAGTGGCCAGAGGTGCGAAAGCTCTCTCCAGAGCTACTGGAAGCCCAATCTCGGGAACCGGAGAAAGTGGAGCAATATTCTCGCCACGCCAAGCAACAGCCTAGACGAACCTCAACCTAGACAAGTCACCACGTCAGCCATTCTACTGATGCTGGGCAGTTTTTCAGTGGCTGCACAATAAACGGCAACATAGAAAAATGAATGAAAATAAATAGCCAAATAATGGATCAACGCTCTCTGTCTAATATGTTCGCAAGCTGTTAGTGTTGTTGCATAGCAACCACCTCGCCCTATGTTTTGTGCATAAGGCAACGGAGGGACTTTTTTATTTTGAACATCATTATTTACTAATAAAACTATTTAAATTAGAGTGTGTATTTTCCTTTCATATTGCCACACTTGGTAACCGTTTTATAAAAGCAATAGCTCACTTCAGGCCGTGGTATATGCTCATTATATCACAGCTAAGGGGTGTGGTTCGGCCCGACGCGAAGCGGAGGGTCGACAACCTCCTTAGCTGTGATATAATGAGCATATACCACGGCCTGAAGTGAGCTATTGCTTAAGTAACCGTTAGAGCCAATATAATCGAGGGGCAGTTCATAAATCCATGTAAACATTACCATTGGTCAGTTAGAATGACTCACACACAGCATGCCCTAAACCAGACGCCCCGACCTGCTCAACAATATATGGGATGGTGTTTCTTACAAAATGCTGCGTCTGCCCCTGGTACCGGGGGCAATCGGGCTTAAGAAGTTAATTCATCCTAAAATACAGTGGACTACATTTTTTATTATTCATTATTATTTTTGTGGGGAGCACGAAAACGTTGGATTCGTGATGGCTAAATTGTCCCCAGGAAAAGAAAAGAAAAAGAGAACAAGAGAATGAAAGAGGTTCAAATACAGATCACTGGACGACATAAAACAGCAGAAGAAGACAGACAGGAAGCAAACACTAACTGGAACATCAGAAGTAGATAGACAGGAAGTAAACACTAAAGGGAACAGTAGAAGAAGACAGACAGGAAGTAAACACTAAAGGGAACAGCAGAAGAAGAGAGACAGGAAGTTAACACTAAAGGGAACAGCAGAAGAAGAGAGACAGGAAGTTAACACTAAAGGGAACAGCAGAAGAAGAGAGACAGGAAGTGAACATTAAAGGGAACAGCAGAAGAAGAAGACAGACAGGAAGTAAACACTAACAGGAACAGGTATGAGCTCTGGCAGAGTTTAAAGACTGGTCAAAGGAAAATAAACTGTGAACACACTTGGACATTTACAGAAAAACCTTGATCAGTGCTATCGTAATTTTAAGTTAGGTTGCTGTAGACGCAGTGTCAGCCATGGTCACACTCACGCAGCCGAACAAACTATTTTCTTTCCTAGCAGAAGCAATACAATAATTTGTTATCAATAAAATACTTATCAACATTGTGAATAAGTGCGTTGGGTTATTTAGTAGGTAGTCGCTCATTACACTGCTACCTACCTATTTACCTTGTGTTATATTATTAATTACTGATAGTCTTACTTCCCATTATCCCTTACTTTTGTGTCTCCATTTATCCGTCAAACTTTTGCAACACCGTATTGCCTAGATTGGACTGAATGTGGTGATCCTTATAGGGATGAACAGTTGGTTTCACTTATACTTACATTTTTTGGCTAGTAATTCAATAAATGTAGTCTTCGTTTTGATACCATCATGAGCCGGCAGCCACTTCTGCATTTCTGCAAGTATCCAGAGATATAGTTCTAACCACTAAACCAAAGACACACCTTTGACTAACAATATTGTGGCATCACGTAACATTTGTTTGGTGATACACTTTTATGAGAATTAGATGTTGCTAAACAATATTTTCTGGATGTCATATACTGCATCTTCATGTATGTTGGTTGGCCTTTCACAGATCAGTACCAGCAAGTTTCTGTTGTGCATGTTGACATATTCATCAATATGGATGGATTACATATGCGTGGCTTATTTTGAGTTGCTCTCCCTTCCCTTTAGATAGCATGTTTTTGCATGACTGAGCTTGCAGTGAAGCCTGGAGTGCATCAGCTCTCACGGATGGCAGGTAGAAGGCCAGGCAGCATTTAAACAGTGGTTATCTTTTAGCAGGAGAAAATTGAAATTGATGTGAGATGATGTTTGTGCTAACTGTGAACTTTTAACCTGTGTTAGCTTTTTATGATGGCAGGAATGGGTAAAATGATAACATCGAGGAGAGAAGAAAAGTGTTTGGGATGGCAATGAACTGCTTATATTCATGTAAACAAACCCACATGTAGGGTTGGGTAAAGTTCGGTTGTGCTTATTGAGTTTGCTTCTTTGAGATTTGTAAAATAGGTCACTTGCCAACTTCACAAAATAAAACATATTTATAAAAGAAACCTTCAGCAACATTTGAATTCATATTTACAAATCACTCCACACAATTTAATTTGATTGCTGTTGTTAAATAAAATGGTTTAAAAATACTCTCTGCATTGTTTTTGTATTCACAAGTTAGTTTTAAGTGGTGCAATTTGAAAATGTACAATTCCCTGCGGTGTGAGCTAAAGTCGGCTAATATTCCATTGATGACGTTGATTCTCATTTGGTCACTTAACCAACCGCCAGTTCACCAGTGGGGTATTTACTGACATATTTTAGGTCGAAGAATATGAACATCTCTTTAGCTTATTTTATGCACCTTATTTCAAGGAAAACTAGAAGTCCTAAAATATAAACTAATTTCCGGGTTTAAGGACTCATTCCTGCACCCCTTTATTGTGGTTTAATTGACTTGAAAATGTCTTCCCAATTTTTTTCAATGATGTTGGAAACAATCCAGAAGTTTGGAGGGTACATAAACTTGTCCTTCAGTGATGTCACTGCTGGACTAGTAAAGGTCTACCTTTCCATCAGTCCGTCTGTTATTCTCTCTGGCCCCAGCAATGACTACCTTACTGCACGACATCAGCACCCCTCTTACAATTCATCAAGTCCCAGACATTTGACAAAGTCCAGCTTGCCGGGGCAGGCGGTAGCTGATGAAAAACGAGGTGATAAAAAGCTCTGCCAGGAAAGTGGGTCAGCCTGCGCCTGAACACAGAGGTTAGTGCATCTGATGGTCTGGGCTGCTGATAGGCCTCATAATTAATGAACCTTCCTACTTTATGCTGTGTGAGAGGTTTAAACAGCACTGTAATCCCTCTATAAATGTTGCAGCTGCAGCGCTTTGTCTAAACCTCACACCTCAGTTGAAACTGCTGCTGCACAGTTTCAACTAACAAGTCATCTGAACGTCAGTGAAATTACCTTTTTATTTGCTTTGCCTTTTATGGAAGCACATTGGTTTCATTTGCAGGGAGAAATAATGATTGTTTCCTAATGCATAAGTAACTCGAATAAATATGTAAATTACCTTTTAAATCATAACAGTAATAACAGTTTCTGTTCTGTGCCACAGACGGGGAATATTATACTGTGTTTAAACAGACCACCGATTAGTAATAATTAGGGCTGTCAACGTTAACACATTTACTCTCGCGGTTAATCTGGAAACCTTAACAAGTGACCCAAAGTTCCTCACTTTTTTTAAGTGCAGCGGATGTTTACCATGAATTACAGTGAAGAGGCATAAAAAGAGGAGGAAATGGCACATGCTACATTTATGCACTGACTAGAGACCAGTGGACATCAGTAAGAACCATCACTACTTCGCTGTAACTGCACAACTGCACCCATTTAATTCAGGTGTGGTGAAAGCTTTGCTGAACCATGCTCCAGTTTCTTGAATTGTCACAGGAAAGAGAGATAGCAAACAGGGTCACCACTGTAGGAACAGATAGGGCTTGAGTATGATAGCAGCAGGGAGAATCTGCCCTGTTTAGCGCACATTACACAGAGGGCAGTTAAAGGCAATGTGAGCGTCCATTCCCATTGGATAACGGAACATTTCAAACCCGGAAGTAAGTAATCTCCTCACTGTCGATTGATTTTAAAGTGATATCTGCAGTACTCATCAACTCAAAAACACCAGATTATCCTTGTTAATTACACAACATTGATTGGTTTAAATTGTTTACAATGCTTTTGTGTTTTAACCTTCGATTCGGAGAAATAAATATTTTTTCGGAGTTTAGGATGGCAGAAGACCCTACACTACCCAGAATCCTCAGCTATCGTTTAGGATTACACCATGCGCCTTGCTTGACAAACCCTGTGATTAGTACTCAAGCTCTGTGATTGGATGTTGGAGTGGCAGTGCGCGAAGTTCACGCTGAGCCTCAAACAGCACTTTGAATTGGAATGAAACCCATCAACGGCGCACTATCCAAAACAGGACTCGAACGTGTCCACCCTCCCCCCCCCCCCCCCCCCCCCCCCCCCAGAACTACACATGCTGGCTATATGTGTGTTTTGCAACATGTTCTATGGCGCGTCTCTACTGGGAATTGTCGTTTTAAAAGACGTTTTAGTATTTCCCATAATTAGAAGTTGCCAGTATTAAACTATATAAATCCCTGGAGGTTTAGGGGATGGGAAACACATTGGTGTCATTAGTGTTATACAAGTCATTGGAATATGATATAAATCATTTGTAAATTGCAGCCATATTAATGTTGTGGATGTTGTTTCAAAAGTTCAGGTGTTTAATAGTCTTCTGGTCTGTGGGAGGAAACTGTCCCTGAGTCCGGTGGTTTTAGTCCTGATGCTGCAGTACCGCCTGCCAGACGGCAGCAGACAGAACAGTTTATGGCTGGGGTGATGGGGGTCTTTTGTAATCCTGATGGCTTTCTTTAAGGTTAACCTGGTATTTTTACTTCACTACATTTATTTGAGTTACTTTGCAGATTCTGATTAATGATGTGAAATATAATCAACCCTTAAATCAGACTTTAGTTACACCTGAGTAAAATTCAGGGAAAGTAATTTTCAAGTGCCAACAATCAGGCGAGATATTTGATAGTGGGTGCTTGAGAAGACAAAAAATGTATCTGCAGATCCCTATAAAGCATATTCATTACTCGTTATTGTCTAATTGTTCATTAAAAACTGTATATAATGGCTATTTTGCACATCCCTTTCAAGATTTCCAAAGGCATATTGACATATCATATACACAACTATGGTGTAGTTATGCAATGAATGATAAACTTGGGTCGCAGGTTCCTCAAGAAGAGATCTATCAATATGTGTGTACCTCCACCATTAAACTATCTAACAGACCTAATTAGTTTGTCTGTTTTGCACATCCTCCTTTTAATATCCTTGTACATCCGGCACTAAATTGTTTTTATTGTAGATATAATTTACAGTATCTTCTTGATATTTTCTATTCTATATTTCTATCATTGACCTTCTACTTTCCCCCTAATTTGTATGTACTCTTAATATTTAAATGTTTTCGTCAAATATAACGCATTCAACAAAACATGCAGCAGACCTTAGGCAAGGCAAGGCAAGTTTATTTATATAGCACCTTTCAACACAAGGCAATTCAAAGTGCTTTACAAAGATGAAAGACATTCAGACAAAGGCATTTAAAAACAGTCTTTAAAAAAGCAACACAATCTTCCTGCATTGCAATGACTCTAAACGTGTAATAACGTGCTTTAACCAGTAGGAGGTGCGGGTTAAAAAGCTCAAGTCAAGTTTACAGTGTTGACACAAAATATACTGCTGTTTCCGGTTTAGTTTACCATGGATATATTTTGTGATCCACAGACGATTACACACATATTGTTTTGATATTTGTAACACAAAAGTGATGGGAAAAACCCACAGCAACACAGAAAAGATGGTCTTAACATGACCCAGCTGTCTAGTTAATAAAAAACAATAATATCAAACAAAATATTCCTACTAACTTTATTGTGAAATTAAAACAGAATGGTAAAAGAATAGTTTCCGGTCTATTCTGAGGCACGATCTCTGTAGATAAATAAAGAACTACGACAGATGTGTAATATTTAATGCAGCCGAACCATTTATTACAATGCATTCATGATGACTTTCAAAGAGTAAAGCAAGCACTAGCTGAATAAAGTATTTTATCTTTTACGAAACGTTTATTTTCATATGGAATACAGTCGGATGTCAACCAATCACAGAGCTTGAGGACTAATCACAGAGTTTGTTGAGCAAAGCGCATGGTGTAGTCTCAAACGATATCTGAGGATTATGGGTATAGTGTCTTCTGCCATCCTAAACTCCGATACAACTATATGTTTCTCAGAGTCGAAGGGGAAAAATACAAAAGCATTTTACACAATTTAAACCAATCAATGTTGTGTAATTAGCAAGGATAATCTGGTGTTTTCGAGTTGATGAGTAGTGCAGATATCACTGTAAAATCAATCGACAGTAAGGAGAATACTTATTTCAGGGTGTAAAATGTTCCGTTATCCCATGGGAATAGATGCTCACATTGCCTTTAACTGCCGCCGACATGGACCGATGCGATGCTTCCATGAGCGTCAAACACCGCCGCCGATGGGAATACATTGCAATCAGTTGAAAGGTCTTTGCCTCCGTTTATGAAGCTGAAGAAGACTCGGCGCGTCACAACTGCACGCCAAAGGACCCTGACCAAGCGTCGCTACTGGACCATCAGGGAGTGAGACTGTGTTGTCTCAGCGGCTCTCTGTGACAGCTGCTTTGTCCATGATTTAGTTAGGTGTCATAACAATTGTCAGCCAATTATTTAGAAATGTTATAATAAAGTTTTAAAAAGAACTCAAATTTGATCTCCACCCAAAATACAAGTAAATAAGTGAAGTATTAAAGTTAATAGTAATACAACTGAACACTATTACCACTGGCAATTATACATAATGTTTTTACTTTTTCCTTAATCATCCAATAAAGGGGAAAGAAAAATGTAACCCTGCCCAAAAGTAAAAATAAATGTCCATCTGTTTAAGGACATAGCTGAGACTTTTTTTTATAAAAGAAACAGCACATTTGGGAGCTATTTTAAAATGTACATTTTTAGCACAATCTGTAGAGCGACAGTTGACTAAAAATATATATAGAAAGGGCAGCAAACCTCTGACTGCTGCTCTGTGACGAATACAAGAGAAGAAGAACTATAGTGTTCTAGTTTACATTGAAATGAGAGGTGAGGTGAGAGCAGCGTATACGTCACTGCCTGGCGTAATAAGGGCCCCGTCCCCTTTGTATTGTCAAACAACTAAATGATCCAGGATTCAGATGAGGACAGTAAAATAAACATATCTGTCCCATTAACAGAGTGGACGGAGTTAGTAATACATGGGATACAGTCAGTCAACACTTCATCACACACTGAAAAAACTGAACCGTTGACTTTAATTAAATGTACTATGTCAACAGATTTCACATACATGTATTAGGTTAGTTGAAAGCAATAATATCAAGTTCAAATAAAACATATTAGGTTCAACTTAATATTATTGCTTTCTAAACACCTAATGTGAAATGTGTTGACATAAGACATTTAATTGAAGCCTATATATTTTTTTTTCATGCAGCTACACTGCTAATAAGGTTAACATCAATTGTCAAAGTTAACAGTTATAGATATCCTTTATTGATTTTAATGTAACTCTTTATCGACGCTGATCATTGATCTCCAATAATGTCATGTAATTATTTGCCCGACTGACCTTCATAATTGGGCTCCTTGTAGATTAATACATGCACGATATTCTTAATTTTTTGATCTGATTGATGAAAACCTCAGAATGTCACATAACCTGACATGCCAATGTTTTCACACAAAAAGGGGCGTGGCCATGAAGTAGAGGTACCTGGGTGGCTTTCTGGCATGAAGGCTATGTCAAATCTGAACTCTCGTCATTTCCTCAAATGTATGATTGCATGATTAATGGTGCAATTTGAATTGAATAGGATAAACTGGAGCTGAAATAAATTAAATAAAATAAATAAATAAAAATTCAGACGAAAAAAGTGGATGTAAAAATCATATATCTTATCCTTTAAGATGTAGTATATCTTTAACAGCTTGAGAAAACTTTGGTAAAAAGTCAGGGAGAGATTTAGGTAGCAGTCCTGTGGATTCTCAGCAGCCATTGGGCCTTTAATCACTTTTCCAACTGAAGCATTTAGCTCGGTGCAGAAGGATTTCCAGCTGCTCGCTCAGGCAGCTGTGGTCAGCTGATGACCTCATTTGTTGTAATTACAGCTGGGATAAATGAGCTACAGTAAGTACAAATTCAGAGTTAAACAATAGTTTTCGTCTGTCTATCTCATTCGATTTTCAGTCATTGATCTGCCACTTCTTAGAACTGCAAGGACTGACAGATCAACTGAATGGACTGATAAGTACGATAACCTTATCTTAGCATTTTAAACAAAAAAGTAAACAACAGAATGTCATGGCCTTTCTTAACTCGAGTATTTCCGGCACACAGAGGAGATGGTATTCCTTCAAGGCCGATTTGAAATCTCCTGTGTAAAATAACAGTGAAAGACAGCAATAAAGACAATCCCCAAAGCGGTCTCCTCTAAGGAGTGTGTTTCCTCTCACCTTTGCTGTCACTGGTCTTGTTTATTGGACCGCTTGTCTCCGGAGTCTGAGGCCATAAAGTGAGGAGAGAGAGAGAGGCTGAGGGAGCTGAATTATCCAGGAGAAACCGATCCGGAGCAGGGTGTCGCTGTGCTGACTCCGGGTCAGCTGCAGCCTCCGGGCCATTCTGTGTGATTATTTGTTTGTGCCACAGGATGGATTTACTGTCAGACACACAAGCACAGGTAAGTAAGTGCAGAACCAGGCACACAAACACACCTGAACCAAATTATTTACCCCTCTTGTTATCCTCAGATTTATTTTTACACCCTTTATCCTCTGGGGTAAATTTGACCCCAGTAGTTTTAAACTCAAGACAATGATCATATTCCACATTTTAACCAACATGTATGTCTCTGGTGCTTTAGGTATCTTAGTTTACTACCTAAATAACCATTTAAATGAAACATTACCCCAACCTTCCCCCCTACAGACCCATTTATACATCCAGAATTCCTATTATGTGACTATCGAAAAAAATATAAATCACCATAAAATCTCACTGACTGAAATAAAATGTTAAAGTAAGATCTTTTTGATGTTGTTAAAGGACCAATAAATAAAGCAGAGGGTATTTTTTTACAATGATACATTTGCATGTAATAGTCACCTCAATATCATCCTACACAATCAATACATCTAAAATGTTGACATTTTTATATGTTTTATACTACTAACATAGCCTGGGGTCAAATTGACCCCAGGGAACACCGATGCGTACAAAGTGCGTACAGGACATTTAAAAAGTTCTTCATGTTCATTTTATGTTTACCCATTATTCCTCACTAAATTATGAAAAAGTCATGAAATACTAAGCAAAAGTTAATTTCAAAAATACATGTGCAGCAACAACAAGAGAGTTTTTTTTTTTATTGGAGTTTAGGAATTAAGAAAGGAACTAGGAAGGCTGAAGAAGCAAAGAAAAGATCTTAACCTACATTTACACAGATTTATAACACAACGTCACCTTCTTAAACTAATGGCCAAAGTCATATTTTTAAGTTTTTCAAAAAACTGAGCCAAATATAGAATATATGATATATATTAATTATTTCACACAAAAAGGTTATGACTATTAATATAAGCAATTAAACAACATCTTACATTTCTTTTCACACAATACGTCTCCTCGCAGTATCAACACTAATTCGGCTGACTTTTATATTTGATCCAATTGGTAGATAGGCTGTATTTACACCATAAAGGTGCAGAGCTGATAGAAAGGGACACCTGGTGGTTGAAGAACGTTATTGAATTTTATTATTTTATTATTAAATATTAATAGGATCCCTATAAAGTATATTCATTACTCGTTATTCTCTACTAATAGTTAATTAAAGACTGTATATAATGACTAGTTTGCACACCCCTTTCAAGATGTCCTAAGCTAAGGTTTATTGACATATATTATACACAACTACGGTGTGGTTCTGCAATGAATGAAACACTTCCTCAACAGTGCATTACAAGACGTCTATCAATATGTGTGTATACTCCACCATTAAACTGTCATTCTGCACATTTCTTATTCTATCTATATACATCTTATAAGAGTATAATACATTATGTATAATATCAGTTTAATAATAAACAAATAATAAACAAATAAGTGCTTAAAAATAGTTAACATTGCAGGAAAGCAATATATTAGACGTTAATGTTTTTTTTCAGGCTTAATATTTATCTGTAGATACAAATGTCACTGTGTGTGCTGTGTGCTCTGCATGTGTGACAATTAAAGAGGGTTTCATCCCTCCATATTCGTCTTCTATACCCCCAAAGCTTTTTTCTTATTCAAAAGAAGACCTTAAACTAAAGTACTCTTTAATGTTTAAATTAAGCCTTATTAGTGTGTCTGTTTTGCACATCCTTATACAATTCAATAACGTGCTTTTACCACCACGTGTCCCTTTCTATCAGCTCTGCACCGTTATGGTGTAAATACAGCCTATCTACCAATTGGATCAAATATAAAAGTCAGCCAAATTAGTGTTGATACTGCAAGGAGACGTATTGTTTGAAAAGAAATGTAAGATGTTTAATTGCTTATATATTTATGATCCACGTCACGTTTTCAGTTTTGGCGGCAGTTCTCCTGTTTGTCTAGAGTCTTCTCAGCAGGGCTCTATAAATAGAGAACTATGGCAGATATGTAATATTCAATGCAGCCGAACCGTGTATTACAATGCCGTTATGTGATGACTTTCAAAGAGAAAAGTAAGCACACTCGGAATAAAGTATTATTTTATTTTTAAAAAACCGTTTTCAGATTTCACATCACATAAACAACGAATCCCAGCATGCATTGCGGCTAAACCATCCAATCATCGAGCTGAGGATCTTGCCTACGTCTGTTTCCGGTTTCGTTTATCACCGATGTATTTTGTTATACACACATTCCTTCACATTTACATTTTAATTTGCATTAAAGTATTTTGTGAGGCCTTCTAATATGTTTTTAAATATAACAACGGTTGTAGTTGAAGAGTTTGTAAATTAAATTGAACCGAAGCTGTTGCGTGGCAACTCAATCGCACAACGTCACGTCCGTTAATTCCACATCCAAAAGAGGTGTCGACCAGCTGGAGCAACAAGAAAATCAGAGTAATCGAGTGTGACTATTAAAAAATAAATCATTATTATATTAGTAGTAATATTCATGCCGCATTCGTCTCATAAGTATGCATAAAAAAGTGACAGGTCACAACTCCCCCAATTATGCAAATCAGCTAAGTCCCACCTCCCTTTGTTCGAGGTGTGAGATCCCAAGTAGGTGTGATATCCCAAGTAGGTGTGAGATCCGTCGATAGGAGGGGGTGATGTGTATTCACAGGTGTGAAAAAGCCCCCACTGTAGCGCCTTATGGCGTCAAAAAAATAAATAAATAAAATGCTGTTTCAATCACATTAGCATGCATACAAAAGTGACAGGTGGGCCCACCCCCAAGTGTGTGTGTGTGTGTGTGTGTGTGTGTGTGTGTGTGTGTGTGTGTGTGTGTGTGTGTGTGTGTGTGTGTGTGTGCGTGTGCGTGTGTGTGTGTGTGTGTGTGTGTGTGTGTGTGTGTGTGTGTGTGTGTGTGTGTGTGTGTGTGTGTGTGACGGTCTCCCCTAACCCCTGCTGTGGACCGGGGCTACATCAAATCTTATTTTAGCCCCTAAAGAAAAGCCCACCATAAACATAATAATTAAAAATAGTATTGATGTATGTTACCACTTTCCTTCTTCATCAGACAGCCCCTTTCTAATGGGAATCTAAGCTAACATCTACTCTCGTCTCAAAAACTCCTTCCTTCTTCGGTGATGCAGGCAAATGCTGCCCCTCTCTACTATACTAAAGTCACCATACAAACTTTATTGTCCTATCTAAATTAGATTAAGGTTTTAATATGATTTGTTTTAATTAGTTTACTAGCTATGAGGAAGTCTCTGTCTACTTTGCAAGGATTAGACTGATGGTTGTATTTGTTTTGAGCCATTGACCTGGCTAAGGGTTTATAAGGATATCTAGTTTCTGAAGCAAGAGAAAGGTGATGATGAACCACCCTGGTATTTCTTCTCTGCGTTTTCCTGACCTGGATCTGATCCTGAAAAACTCTGGTAAGTACTTCATATAATTATTAAATGTTGTATGTTGTGTGTTAAACAACCTCTGTGTATATATTGTATTTATTGTGTATTAGCACTATGATTCATAAGGGTTTTTAAGTTTTGGGGAGACTGTTAAACTAATGTTGAAGTACTTTAGTGGATGAGATGGAGTCTCACACTGTGTGTGTGTGTGTGTGTGTGTGTGTGTGTGTGTGTGTGTGTGTGTGTGTGTGTGTGTGTGTGTGTGTGTGTGTGTGTGTGTGTGTGTGTGTGTGTGTGTGTGTGTGTGCGTGCGTGCGTGTGTGTGTGTGTGTGTGTGTGTGTGTGTGTGTGTGTGTGTGTGTGTGTGTGTGTGTGTGTGTGTGTGTGTGTGTGTGTGTGTGTGTGTGTGTGTGGGTGAGGGTGTGGGTGTGTGTGTGGGTGTGGGATGACTGTGAGCCTGGCCCTGCCCCCTCCTCCCCCCTTCCTGCCATCTTATCACTAGACAGAGGGGGGATGGAATTTAAAAACAGTTACCTTACACTTGTATTTGTTCTCTCTAAAACACAGTGTCTGTAAAGGTGGGGGAGACTGTCTCCCCCCCTTCCTGCCATCTCTCTGTTTCTGCTGATGTGTAAAATATACAAAATAACATTTTATATACTTACTCTCTTGATAAAAGGTGATGAAGTTTGCAGCATAAGCCAGCCATCAGTGTTCTAATTTTAAGGTTTTGCATACCTCAAAGTGTGTCTAAAAGTATCTTGGCAAGAGAAAAAAGCCAAAATCCGCCTAGGCCATTAAAAAGAAACCAAATTCCTTACAAAGTACTTCATACAACACTGTTTCGATGAAACAATGCAGTCTTGATAACTTGACTTGACTAACATTACCTTTTTAAATATATGTTTTTAGATGCTTTACTTTGATTTCTTTCATGTTATTTTAACACAACGTTACTTTTTTCATATTTTTTCAACATCACCCCCAACTCTATCTCCAGACTCAAATCACAGCTTTGAAAAAGTTCAGTCCGAGCAGCCAAAAAACTGTCCATGTTTTACAAATGAACAGACACAAATGCAGACTTGACCACTTGGCGGTTGATTAAAGCAGATTTGTCCTTTTCATCTCTCAAAGGTTTGGGTCCTGTTCAACACTGGGTACAGAAATATATTCAATATACAGTCATTTGTACGTAAAGATTTTTAAGTTGTAAGCACTTAGAAATATACATTTGATTGCATTTAAAGTGGCTGTAGACAACTTATCATAATGAAGTAGCTGATTGCACAAATTTGTAATGGATGTAGAATAAAGACGACATTAGCATTTAAATTGGCTCCCTACAAGACTCGCTTTCTCTATGAAATTATGTCTGGCTCTGAGTAGTGTTCTCCCTTTCACAATAAAAGCCCAAACACAATACTTTCTGAATCACTGCAGGAAGTATTGTGCTAAAATGCAAATACAAATAGCTTACAGTAGCTCCCAAGTAGTTGAACAATTGGAAAACCGCAAGGACTGTGGAAACAACTACTGGCAAAGGATTGCGGATGCAAATTATGCAAAGAGGAAGAAAAAGAAAAAATATTCTATCTAAAGCTAGATAACACAATCTACGTATTGACAGTATGAGTACAACAAAAACAGTATGCATGTTGATGCAAACGACGATGTTCAGTAAACCATCAATCAAAATCGAAGGATCCAATGTATTTTTAAATGGAGCAGAAATAGAACTAGTCTCCCAGTGCAAGTATCTTGAACAGGGAGTGTCATATTGGACTCGAACTTGACTTTTAAGAAACATATCAAGAAAGTATCCAATACCATTAAATTCAACTTGCAACATTTTAAACAAATTAGACCTTTTCTTAACTGTCAATGCTGCAAAGTCATACCTCCACTGTATGATTCTATCCCACATTGAATACTGTTTTACAAACAGGTCGTTTGCTTGTGCCACACACCTGAAACCCATAGAACAGCTGTTCAAGAGAGGTATCCAGGTGTTTGACAGAAAGCCATAGTCATACCACCACTGTAACATCCTTGAAAATCACAATTTCTTGAGTTTTGACAATTTTTTAGTCTTTTAAAAGTATGTGTTTTTTTTAAATAATATTTACATGGGCTGGCCCCCCTCCCCTTAGGGGAATTCATCCACAGAAAACACACTGGGCGCAGCACTAGGTCAGAAACCAGAGGAGATTGTGAAGTCCACCACAGACGGACTACCTTTGGACAAAATGTCCTCTCCAATAAAGGCAACTCATTGTGGAATAGCCCCCCAACTGAGATACAGGATTGTCCCACTCTCAATAGTTTTAAAGGTCAACTTAAAGAATGGTTGAGCAACAAACAGACGTGTAATCACCGCTAAATAAATGCACTTTAACAAAGGGGTATCTCCTCTTGCAATTTTATGTAGCGCTTTTATCTTATCTTGCACTTTATATATCATAGCTGCTACATTGTACTGCCATGTGGTCAATGCTTATATGCTGCTCATGCACTTTCTGCATATCATGTATTTATTTTTGCTGTATATATATAAATGTCATGTTCTTATATGCTGTATGTGACGGGACTACAGATGGAAATTAGCTCAAAGCTAAAATCCGGCTCATTTACACTTGTAAGCATTATTTTTGTTTTAAAGTGTTCATCAATGTGCACTACAGAGGCCCTGAAGAAAAATAAACATTAAAATATGTTATCGATGTCCCCATTCCCAGTTTGTTTTGGGAATAATTGCGATGTTTACTATGTTTTGGTAGCTCTTAACAAAACAGAATTTTTGTGTATGACAACTTTACAACTGGTAGAAAGTTAAGTACTTTTTCTGAACAGATTTTCTTTAAGACTGTGACTCGTAACACACCATCCCCCCGAGAGCCAGACATACTCATCCCCTTTTCAACGCCCCCCTGCAGCAGCTCAGGTGTGAAACCCCCATACAGAATGTCAGTCACTGTGTACAACTTTTATTTTCTTAAAAGACTGTGACTCTGAAAGGCAAGTTTGTGATTTTAACACTGTTTCGATGAAACAATGCAGTCTTGATAACTTGACTTGACTAACATTACTTTTTTTAATGTATGTTTTTTAGATGCTTTACTTTGATTTCTTTCATGTTATTTTAACATAACATTACTTTTTTCATATTTTTCAACATACTGTGATATTTTGTTTTTGTCTTTCTCTCCTTTTCCATTTTATTTTTGAAAAACTACATTGTGATTTTTAGCAAAAATACAACATGCAACTAATACATTATACAATATTACGACTTTTTGCGATATTTTCAACACAATATACTTGTACCTTTTTTATTTTGTGGATGTAGGGCTTCGATATATTTTGCATGTCATGCATAAACACGGTGTCATCTTTTCTTGAAACTGACGTGCTGTCCATTTTACAAACAAGTTATTTTTCTGCTTCTTCATCCTCTGAATTTTCCTCCTCGTCCCTCTTCCTTCAGCCAGCACAACAACAACCAAGGTGGATCTGTGAAATGAAACACCTCTTCCCAAAGTGTGACTTCCCTATTGAGAGCATGCGTCTAGGGCAGTAGGGTCTAAACCGATTGGCCAGATATACTAACATGCAGAACGTATGGTATGGTTGAAAAATACTAACCATTTATCCAGTTCAAGCTGTCTTTAAGATGTGACATCGCGCTCTGACTATTTCCCGTAAAATCGTGACAAACTATTACTTATTCTTAAATTTAACCTCTTGCTGCTTGGTTTAAAATGATAGATGAAAAATAACTTTTAAAAAAAAGAGTCAAACAGCGAGGGACATTATACTGGTGAAAAAACTCTAGATATTTTGTTTTTGTCTTTCTCTCCTTTTTCCATTATGTTTTTGAAAAACTACACAGTGGTTTTTAGCAAAATACAACATGCAACAAATACATTATACAATATTACGACTTTTTGCGATATTTTCAACACAATATACTTGTCCCTTTTTTTTGTGGTTGTGGATTTTTTCTTTTTCGATTGACTTTTTCTTTCAAATTAAATAAAAATGGGGAACTACTATGCAAAACGCTCGGTATATATTGAGCAGAATGTAGTCAATACCCTTTTAATAAGTGTGCTGATGAGGACGATTGAAAACAGAGTGAATAGTGATCCCCGTGTAAACAGAATGGCTGAAGTTTGTAAACTAGAAGACATTTTGGATATCGTTCATTCTGGCAGTACTATTCCTGGTCATTGGGAAACGACTGTAAACGAAACATTTAAAGTGGTCCTGGAATCTTAATTTTCCGAAACATTCTGTAACATTACCGAAGAAATGAAACAAACATCAAAAGTGTATCATGTGCTCTCATTGTATGCTCTTTTTTGTAGATGTAATGCATCTTTGTGTCAAAAACAGCATACACATGAATATTTTGACTGAAGTGAAAAAACTCCATCATGATATTTCCAGTAATCGGGGGAATTCTAAGCTGGAGACGGTCCTGGGGATGTTACAATCAGTATAACTATTGATTTTGTGTGTGAAAAAATTCAAATGTAAATAGGAAAAAAAAAAAAAAAAGTGTTTTTTTACATTTTAAAAACTGTTGTCTTCATTATAGCAAGGGGAGCGTGTCTGATACATGTGTATTACAGTCCTTCAAATGCACTGTTGTCTTCATTATAACAAGGGGAGGGTAACAGGGAAGATGTATGATACAAGTGTATTGAAACGTGCGTATTATACCCCCACTGAAACACAGAAACACAGAAACACGGAAACACAGAAAACACAGAATGTATTAGTTGCATGTTGTATTTTTGCTAAAAATCACTATGTAGTTTTTCCAAAATATAATGGAAAAAGGAGAGAAAGACAAAAAAAAAATATCACAGTATGTTGAAAAATATGAAAAACGTAGTGTTGTGTTAAAATAACATGAAAGAAATCAAAGTAAAGCATCTAAAAAACATACATTTAAAAAAGTAATGTTAGTCAAGTCAAGTTATCAAGACTGCATTGTTTCATCGAAACAGTGTTAAAATCACAAACTTGCCTTTTAGAGTCACAGTCTTTTAAGAAAATAAAAGTTTTACACAGTGACTGACATTCTGTATGGGGGTTTCACACCTGAGCTGCTGCAGGGGGGCGTTGAAAAGGGGATGAGTATGTCTGGCTCTCGGGGGGATGGTGTGTTAAGAGTCACAGTCTTAAAGAAAATCTGTTCAGAAAAAGTACTTAACTTTCTATCAGTTGTAAAGTTGTCATACACAAAAATTCTGTTTTGTTAAGAGCTACGAAAACATTGTAAACATCGCAATTATTCCCAAAACAAACTGGGAATGGGGACATCGATAACATATTTTAATGTTTATTTTTCTTCAGGGCCTCCGTAGTGCACATTGATGAACACTTTAAAACAAAAATAATGCTTACAAGTGTAAATGAGCCGGATTTTAGCTTTGAGCTCATTTCCATCTGTAGTCCCGTCACGTACAGCATATAAGAACATGACATTTATATATACAGCAAAAATAAATACATGATATGCAGAAAGAGCATGAGCAGCATACAAGCATTGACCACATGGCAGTACAATGTAGCAGCTATGATATATAAAGTGCAAGATAAGATAAAAGCGCTTCATAAAAGTGCAAGAGGAGATACCCCTGTGTTAAAGTGCATTTATTTAGCGGTGATTACACGTCTGTTTGTTGCTCAACCATTCTTTAAGTTGACCTTTAAAACTATCGAGAGTGGGACAATCCTGTATCTCAGTTGGGGGGCTATTCCACAATGAGCTGCCTTTAATGGAGAGGACATTTTGTCTAAAGGTGGTCCGTCTGTGGTGGACTTCACAGTCTCCTCTGGTTTCTGACCTAGTGCTGCGCCCAGTGTGTTTTCTGTGGATGAATTCCCCTAAGGGGAGGGGGGCCAGCCCATGTAAATATTATTTAAAAAAAACACATACTTTTAAAAGACTTAAAATTGTCAAAACTCAAGAAATTGTGATTTTCAAGGATGGTACAGTGGTGGTATGACTGTGGCTTTCTGTCAAACACCTGGATAGCTCTCTTGAACAGCTGTTCTATGGGTTTCAGGTGTGTGGCACAAGCAAACGACCAGTTTGTAAAACAGTATTCAATGTGGGATAGCATCATACAGTGGAGGTATGACTTTGCAGCATTGACAGTTAAGAAAAGGTCTAATTTGTTTAAAATGTTGCAAGTTGAATTTAATGGTATTGGATACTTTCTTGATATGTTTCTTAAAAGTCAAGTTCGAGTGCAATATGACACTCCCTGTTCAAGATACTTGCACTGGGAGACTAGTTCTATTTCTGCTCCATTTAAAAATACATTGGATCCTTCAATTTTGATTGATCGTTTACTGAACATCGTCGTTTGCATCAACATGCATACTGTTTTTGTTGTACTCATACTGTCAATACGTAGATTGTGTTATCTAGCTTTAGATAGAATATTTGTTCTTCCTCTTTGCATAATTTGCATCCACAATCCTTTGCCAGTAGTTGTTTCCACAGTCCTTGCGGTTTTCCAATTGTTCAACTACTTGGGAGCTACTGTAAGCTATTTGTATTTGCATTTTAGCACATTACTTCCTGCAGTGATTCAGAAAGTATTGTGTTTGGGCTTTTATTGTGAAAGGGAGAACACTACTCAGAGCCAGACATAATTTCATAGAGAAAGCGAGTCTTGTAGGGAGCCAATTTAAATGCTAATGTTGTCTTTATTCTACATCCATTACAAATGTGTGCAATCAACTACTTCATTATGATAAGTTGTCTACAGCCACTTTAAATGCAATCAAATGTATATTTCTAAGTGCTTACAACTATAAAAATCTTTACGTACAAATGACTGTATATTGAATATATTTCTGTACCCAGTGTTGAACAGGACCCAAACCTTTGAGAGATGAAAAAGGACAAATCTGCTTTAATCAACTGCCAAGTAGTCAGGTCTGCATTTGTGTCTGTTCATTTGTAAAACGTGGACAGTTTTTTGGCTGCTCTGACTGAACTTTTTCAAAGCTGTGATCTGAGTCTGGAGATAGACTTGGGGGCGATGTTGAAAAAATATAAAAAAAAGTAACGTTGTGTTAAAATAACATGAAAGAAATCAAAGTAAAGCATCTAAAAACATATATTTTAAAAAGTAATGTTAGTCAAGTCAAGTTATCAAGACTGCATTGTTTCATCGAAACAGTGTTATATGAAGTACTTTGTAAGGAATTTGGTTTCTTTTTAATGGCCTAGGCGGATTTTGGCTTTTTTCTCTTGCCAAGATACTTTTAGACACACTTTGAGGTATGCAAAACCTTAAAATTAGAACACTGATGGCTGGCTTATGCTGCAAACTTCATCACCTTTTAACAAGAGAGTAAGTATATAAAATGTTATTTTGTATATTTTACACATCAGCAGAAACTGAGAGATGGCAGGAAGGGGGGAGACAGTCTCCCCCACCTTTACAGACACTGTGTTTTAGAGAGAACAAATACAGGTGTAAGGTAATTGTTTTTAAATTCCATCCCCCCTCTGTCTAGTGATAAGATGGCAGGAAGGGGGGAGGAGGGGGCAGGGCCAGGCTCACACAGTCATCCCACACACACACACACACACACACACACACACACACACACACACACACACACACACACACACACACACACACACACACACACACACACACACACACACACACACAACACACACACACACACACACACACACACACACACACACACACACACACACACACACACACACACACCTTCACAGACACTGTGTGAGACTCCATCCCATCCACTAAAGTACTTCAACATTAGTTAACAATCTCCCCAAAACTTAAAAACCCTTATGAATCATAGTGCTAATACAAAATAAATACAATATATACACAGAGGTTGTTTAACACACAACATACAACATTTAATAATTATATGAAGTACTTACCAGAGTTTTTCAGGATCAGATCCAGGTCAGGAAAACGCAGAGAAGAAATACCAGGGTGGTTCATCATCACCTTTCTCTTGCTTCAGAAACTAGATATCCTTATAAACCCTTAGCCAGGTCGATGGCTCAAAAAAAATTACAACCATCAGTCTAATCCTTGCAAAGTAGACAGAGACTTCCTCATAGCTAGTAAATTAATTAACACAAATCATATTAAAACCTTAATCTAATTTAGATAGGACAATAAAGTTTGTATGGTGACTTTAGTATAGTAGAGAGGGGCAGCATTTGCCTGCATCACCGCAGAAGGAAGGAGGCTTTGAGACGAGAGTAGATGTTAGCTTAGATTCCCGTTAGAAAGGGGCTGTCTGATGAAGAAGGAAAGTGGTAACATACATCAATACTATTTTTAATTATTATGTTTATGGTGGGCTTTTCTTTAGGGGCTAAAATAAGATTTGATGTAGCCCCGGTCCACAGCAGGGGTTAGGGGAGACCGTCACACACACACACACACACACACACACACACACACACACACACACACACACACACACACACACACACACACACACACACACACACACACACACACACACACACACACCCACACCCACACACACACACACACACACACACACACACACACACACACACACACACACACACATTTGGGGGCGGGCCCACCTGTCACTTTTTATGCATACTAATGTGATCGAAACAGCATTTTATTTTTTTATCACCCCCTCCTATCGAGGGATCTCACAGCTACTTGGGATATCACACCTACTTGGGATCTCACACCTCGAACAAAGGGAGGCGGGACTTAGCTCATTTGCATAATTGGGGGAGGTGTGAGATGTCTTTTTGTATGCATACTAATGACACGAATGCGGCATGAATATTACTACTTATATTAATATTGACAATAACAACCGACCGTCGGGGTAGCATTTGCTTGGCATTTCCGGTTATTTCTCCACTGGTTAACATGGGTTAACAATACCATCTGTCACGTTTGAAGGGACGAAATAGTGACATCTTCACGTCTCCCAGCGTGGTAAATCATCACATGTTCACGTCTTGCCGTGATATCGGGTTGGACAATATATGACTACTGACATACAAATAACACTGTATGTCAATTGTGTAAAATAAGAGGATTAGATTACTGTTTTTTAAATTACAATTTACCAACATGTTGTTTTGACTCAGGCAATTTGAAACCTGACTTAGGCCTTATTACTTCTGGACACTGCAGGGCCTCGCATGGCTTAGTATATTTAGGCCTTGGTAGGACTAGCTCACTTTATGCTGCGTTTCTATTACAGTTTAGGAACTGGGGTAGTAACTATAGTAACGCAGTGTAGACGTGGTTTTGTGTTTCAATGCGAAACACAAAACCAGCATAAGCCGTTAGCTGTTAGCCCTCAGAGCTCACAGCTCCTCATATCTGTTCAGAAACTAGACAAAAGTTAAACAAGTACAAACCACAGACTATCTTTGTCATGACGAATACAGTCGCTGGTATATTTATATCTGAAGGCCGTTGTTGTGAGTGTGGACGGTCGGAGCATACACTGCGTTAGATTAGCCAATCTCCATTTAGAAAACACGCATTTCAAAAGGCTGTTCGCCCGCCGTCTGTCTGCAGACTTGTCAAAGCATTAATTCATGGTTTTTACTAACCGGTATCAGTATGTTGTCACTTCGGAATCATTTTGAAACGTGTATTACAATTAAATCACGGTAAAATATGTTCATTTTGTTGTAGTTCCCAGCGATTCTCTTACTAGTTTAGCATACTCAGCCCGGTTGTTGGCCCGGAAAGAACCTCGATTTTGGAGAGCCAGAAAAATGTGAAAAAGTACCCACTAGCCGCAACTAAGCCTAGTGGAAACGCAACCAAAAACAGGCCGGGCACGGCACGCTTAAACCGCGCTCCGCGCCGTAGTGGAAATGCGCCATAAGTGACTTAGGCAAAACAGTGCACTTCTCTTTTCCGCACTACTGTGACAGACCATGGGGCTGGGTCATCCACTAACAGTTTAAAATGCTAGAGGAGCATAGAGAGATTCAGATGGTGGCCCTTTTATTCAATATAGCAAACTCAAAAGTTACAACTTAAATCACTCTTAGCTAAATAAAACAAAAGGCAAGCAAATCAAATGCTGAGGAGACATGTGCATCTCCTCACTACTCCCTCCAGCTCTTCTTTGCTTTGTTTTTAATTGTAGCTAACCCTTTTCTTTTCCATTTAAATCAGTTTCTCCCCTGAATCTTCTTTCTCAGTCATCTTGATGTGTGTGTGTGTGTGTGTGTGTGTGTGTGTGTGTGTGTGTGTGTGTGTGTGTGTGTGTGTGTGTGTGTGTGTGTGTGTGTGTGTGTGTGTGTGTGTGTGTGTGTGTGTGTGTGTGTGTGCAACCCAGTCTCACGGCATTTCGTTATAGTCACGACATTTAATCTATTGATTCGTGTTCACCAACACGATGTTCCCCTTTGTGTGTTGGTGAACACGAATCAATAGATTGAATGTCGTGACCAGCGTTTCCGCCAGGGGGCGTCTTGTCGTCATTTGACGCCCTTATTCAGCTCGGGACACCCTGAACGCGAGCCGAGGGCATCCAAGAATATTAATAATTTGAGAGAAGATCGAGAGTTTTTATATAAATAACGAAAAGGAAAAAGGACAAGGACATCCCTCTGTTGGAGGGGCAAAGGAGTCTGGTGGGATTATTTTCGGAGTATTGAAGATCGTTTCTCCGACATCGAAGGTGCCTTCTACAGGACAACACGGAACGTGCACGATTTGGACGCGATGAATAGTGCTAGTGGAGCACGTGCGTGAGCTGCGAGTGCAGGAGCCTTGCAGCGGCGAAACTGAGGCTCCGGGTAAACTGTGGTAACATGAAGAGCCGCTTGGGAGCCGACGCTTTCAGAGAGACGAGCCAAATGATCCGGCTCACTAATGTAAAAAGACAGTGTCTATAAGGGACGGCTCAAGTCAAAATTCAATGGACCTTGCAATCACTGCTAAACTGAAGAGCCCAAAAATAATGCACAGTCGGATCTCCAACTTTTTTGCCTGGTCTGATGCTTAAGAAGTGAGAGCCATTCATTTTCCGGGATTCATCATGCTTGACCATCTTCACATGGTAGGACGAGGGTCTGATTCTTGCAGTCTGGAGTATGTAGTCTCTCCGGATGATGATATCCGTTATCATTTTGCGTTCAATGGTACTATGCACTAGGACTCATCAAAGGATGGATTGTAGTTTGGGTCTATGATAACATCATCATCATCATCATCATCATCTGTGTCTTCTTTATGGTGTGGACGGGTCTGCTTGGCATCTTCAGCAACACTATCTTCTTCAATGAGAGTGTTGAGGTCAAGACAATAGTCTGCTCCATCTGATACAGTGTCTTGGCCTGGTACATGCTGCTCCACCTCTTTAACGACGGTCTCATTTTCATTGGATGATTCCTGATCCGTGTCGGAAAAGTCAAGTTTATATCCTTCCAAACATGAGTAGGCGTACGGTCACAACTGTGTGATCATTATAAAAAACATTTTTGTAATTGCACTGTGGTCCCTTGTATTAATACATTAAAGCTATTTTGATAGCTGGCCAAATTAAATTTAAAAAAATGTAATCTTTCCCAATGAGATGGAAATGTAATGTGGAAAAAGGAGACAATAATAAAATATTAAGAATTTAAACACACAAATGCAAAATGTACTTTTCCTAATGCATAATCATGCAGTAATTATAACTGAAAGATTAGAGTAGTTTTTAGATTAGTCTTTATTGTCCCAGAGGGAAATTTGTTCATGCTTCATGGAGCTACAGTCAGGGCCGTCCCTCCCTACAGGCTGATCATGCATACTGCGTAGGGCCTCACCTTGCGGAGGGGGCCTCACCTTGCGGACGGGGCCTCACCTTGCGGAGGGGGCCTCACCTTGCGGAGGGGGCCTCATCTTGCGGAGGGGGCCTCACCCTGCGGAGGGGGCCTCACCTTGCGGAGGGGGCCTCATCTTGCGGAGGGTGCCTCAACTGAGTCGAACCTATGCGCTTGTGCGGCACAATTAGTGTGGCGCGGCACGGTTTTGCATTGCTCCACTAGCAAAACAGAGGGCCTCATCATATAACTTTGCGTGGGGCCTCATGTTGGCCAGGGACGGCCCTACAGTAGCTACATTAGCTACAGTAACTATAGTACCTACAGTAGCTTCAGTAGCTTTGGTAGATTGTGAAAGTAAAAGACAAAATAACTACACAACATTTATAGCCTAGCCTATGGTATAGTAAACATCACTTACCAACAGGGGATAGTTTTTCTTTCTTCTTGAAGCAGCCATTTGTAAAGCTTGTCAAATTGCCTAAGTCACAAGACAATGCCACTTAAGCCATTTTTTTTGTATATATATTGCCACACTCTTGACATAGGGCATTATACTATCAGGGTAGGAACAACACTATCCTTTCAATAAGGATGTAGGCATTTTCACCAGAGGTGGCCAGCATCAAGAAGAGATGATTTAGGCAAAAAAAAACTTTTCTCCAAAATACGACTTAGCCCATCAGTTTAAGAAGGTGACGATAACCGTCATATTATACTTGTACTGATAAATGTGCTGGTATTCATACTGTATGTGCTTTGATTGAGACTGGGACAGACTTTTTTTTATCAGGATCAATTCCACTGTTCTCTTAATAATTGTGTATTTGTATGCATGGTACTTATTTAATAAAGACATCGTAATAATAAGCTTCAGCAATGAGTGTTCAATAACATCCGAAACTAAGGAGGTCGACAGGTGCAAATGTCTTACAACGGCCCAAACCAAGTCAACATTTCATTTTTCAGTTTTCTGGGAGCGTAAATAAATTAATCTAGAATATGTCTTTCATTTGAAGCAAATTACATTTCCACAAATTAGAAACACAGCCTGACATAAAATGCAATTGCACAATCCAGACATAAAGAGAGAGCAGTAAGATCTTTTTCATTATGCATGTAAAAAAAAAAACATACAGAAAAATGAAGCTTTCAAATATGATCATCATCTGCTCACTCCCTCAAATGACTCCACTGAATCTTTCATTCAAGTGTTTTTGTAGCAGATGAGTGACACCTGCCACATCTGTCGCAGCGCTCATTAACACCATCAATAGAAGCAGCCATCTGCTCCAGAGAAGGAAGGTGCAGCACGCTGAAGAGGCTCCCACCTGCCCACAACTCATCCCTCCGCCCTCACTGCAGTGCAGAGCATTGGTGTGTGGTTTATGGAGAAAAGGTCAGAGCAAAATGTAATGCTCCTCATTAACAGAATGAGTGTTGCTGAGAAACACCCATGTTTCATACCTTTTACATCCTGTGTGTGTCCCTTAAACTTTTAAACTGCTATATCATGTTGCTATGCTGAATGTTAAATGTGTCTGATGTGAAATTCTTGTTCTGTTTTAAAGGTCACCTATTATGCTTTATTTTACATCTATACAAAACATGACTCTGAAGCGTTTTGCTCAAAATACAAAACAGATCACCCATTGAAGCATGCCTCATACCCCTCTATTTCAGCCCTGTTACAAAAGTACTGATTCTGGGTCTGGCCCTTTAAATGTAACCCAGCTGCTGCTGGTCATGCCACTTTTGGAGCTGCTGCTGGCCAAGCCCCTTGGAGCGGCCGGCCGCATGCAAGCAGTGAGCACTGTGAAGAGAACGCTGTCTACCAGCAGAAACTCATTAATTATGAGCCGTGATTAAACGCCATGTTATGTTCCAAACCACTTAAACAATTATTTCTGAAACAGTTTGGAGCTCAAACACTTTACCACAAGGACAGTCCCTTTTTATATCCTGCTTCTTTACACATATTCTCTCCAGTACAGCGTTAGCTCTGAGTGTTAGAATGCCTGCTAATGTAAAACAGACCATATTACTTCCAAAACACGTTGTGCATTGTTTCTGATACAGCACATACAGTAGCTTGACATGTTCTTTATTCAGTGTTTACCGCTAGAACAGTGCCATTGTATGTACTATATATACAACAACTTTACTCTAAGTCCCTCCTGTAGACATCCTGCTGAATACACAGACAAACAGCTGAGGGGGGGGAGACATCGCCCTGTTGTGGCAAATCAACCCTCACAACAGGAAAGAATGAAACCGAGAGGATTCAATAAAACACAAACACAGACATGGTTGAGATTAATCATTATTATTCGGTTGCGCATCAACAAACAATAATGGGGAAAACATATCACCCTCTGCCACAGCAGCCAATCGCGGAAATGTCCCACAACCAGTAGCAACAATCACACAGCATATAATATATAGCCACTATAATGAACACACACTCATTTTCCCTAATCATGTTTAACTAGCACACGAACATCATGTTCTCCAAATGGACGCACCAACATCAGAACAACATGTTCCGGAAAGGTCATTATCTCATGGTGTCTTTAGGAGTCTTGCAGGATATGAATTATCCAATTAACAAAGACTTAACTTTATTATATCTAAGGAAGACCTCCCTTGGGCTTCCTCTGACCTTGGCTAAGTTACTTAACATGGGTACATCTGCTGATAATTCCGGAAAAGGCCATGGAGCCTCTCTGACCTGTGTTACCCTAATACCAGCGCCATATAGACTGAGAGTTACGTCATCTCCGTTCACTCCAATGGACCACTTTTTTACAGAAATGGCGGATCGTGGAGCCTCTCAATCGTTCCCCGGAAGTTAGCACCAAGGCTAGCAGAGCTGTAGAGTTGCAGCATAATAGACCGTTCGTGACGGACTTTTAAAGGTAAGAAGAAGCTTAAAGATTTATATTGCAGATATTATCAGTACATCTGGTTCAAATTAACATGTGTATTAAAGGATGTCAGTGGATTATCCCTAAATTAGGAGATTTAGGGAACGTTTACAGATAACAGATTAAGCTAGGATACCATACCATAGTACCATACACTATACCAGGGGTACTCAAATACAAATGTTAAAGGTCCAAAAAAATGTTTTTAATAAGACAAAGGTCCGATGATTACGGTCATTCAACATTTTAAACAATTGCAACAAGATTCTTAACACGAGGTTGCAAAAACAAAAATAATCTGTGTGCAGCAGTTTTCATTGTTATTGCGTCTGTGCTTGATCCCTCAGAGTCGCAGAGCTGCACAGTTATGAATAAAGGCAGCCGCACCCTCTTTCATTCAGCATTCCCATCATTGCTTTATAAGTGTCTTGCCCCCTTGTGTGTCCACTGAGGTTCGTCAGGCCCAACTCATCTTCAACAAACTCCCCCTTTGCCTCATCATAAAAACTCACAAACACCAGCAACTGAGCATTGTCAGTGGTGCCAGTGGACTCATCCACAGCTAAGGAAATGCACTGTGCATTTTGTATTCCATCACAAAGCTGATTAATCAAATCACCAGCCAGTATTTATGTTCTTCTGGTTGCTGTGGAATCTGAGAGGGGGATTTGCTTTATTTGACCTGTCATTTCCTCTTTTTGTTTGCCTTCAAACATGGTCTCCATCACTTCAGTCATGCATTATTTTATACTTCAGTTATTATCCAGTGGAAAGTCCTTACCTACTGGCCTAGTTAAAAAAAAGTGGTTACTTTTTTTTGGCTGGGCAGTGTAGTTTTACACACCGTCTTATTTGACTTTCTCAGGACTTAGAACAGTTTTTTGGGGGCAGACCCCCACAAAGAAAAAACTCGTAAGGTCATCATCTTAACAGTTTTGTATGCTCATCCCGTGAGCAGAGCATCATGTCTATTACAGCTGAATGCCGCGATTACCATTTTGTTCAGCAAAACGCCTCACCAAATTAGTAAGATCCAAAGCTTTAGTGCGTTTTGATTCAATGAACAGCCATTGATTCAATGTACAGCCAAACTTGACAGTCTCTTCTCTGTCATTGTAGACCGCAAATACCTCATTCCTTCAGTACTTAGGTCCGAATCAGTCTATGGTCCGAATGCTTCTCGTTTTGCGCCGTACCGTTCAAATGAAATCGCCGCCAATCATATTTCAACGCTCGCGCCATGGGTTGACGTGCGTTACAAGACGTGTGTCTTGTGCTGCATTCACTTGCACTCGGACATTAGAGACGTTCTCTCATAAATGTCCGATGAGCCACAACTTTTCTTTCAAAACAAAGCTGCCAACTGGGTGGCAAGGCCTATTTTTAGGGTGGCAGTTGCCACCCCATGCCGCCCCGGGGTCCCCGGTAGGTGAAACTAGGCTGCTAGCTACAGTACAGATGCAACTAGATGAGCTGTTAACTCTCGCTCTGACTTTTTTTTTTTTAAACACACATTTTTCCCACCCGCATTCCGCGAAGACCCGCACTCTGATTCGCAGAGTGTTGGTGGGGGGGAAAAAACGCTGACGGGATGCTGAATGTGATTGGACCAATGCGTTGACAGACACACACAGACACACACAGACAGACAGACAGACAGATAGAGCGCTGTTTGTACACAGCGGAGAATTTTGACTCGTTGCGTTGTCTCAAAAATAACACAGATAATACAGATAATACATATGAAAAGTATAATTTCGCTCAGAGTCCAGAGACAGTTGTCGTTCGGTCCGGATCCGGACCGGAGTCCGGACTTTGAGGATGCCTGCACTATACCATAGTGGTTGAATACACAGTATTAGGAAACACTTTATACTTACTGGACATGTTATACTCATTATATACTGTATATAAAATATGACCAAGAATGTGAGACAACTTTATAGAAATTCATATCACATCTGTTACTGATGCCATTTGTCATACTTTGTTAAACTCACAAATAATAAAGTTCCATAACTTCAGTTGGGAACAAAGACCACACCTTATCTCCCCAAGGCAATTTCCCATCCAATAGGTGTGCTATATAGGTGTGTTTAACCCTTTCTCCTGTCTGTTACTCCCTCTTTCAGCACAAGAACCAGAGGGGGATTCAATGGAGCCTGAATACCTGCACTGAGACCCTCACCCTGTACCCTGATTCTCAACTCTGTGTTTTTCAAGCCTTTCCCTGTTTTTTTGTATTAAACAAAACATTAAGCTTTCCCAATGGTGTGGTTTTCGTTTTGTGAAAAAGTGCAAATGCAGTGTTTGTATATAATAACCTAACCTCACATATTTTTTTGCTGTTGGTCGTGAAATTGCTCCTGCTGACTTGTGCCAGCCATTTTTTCCTCCGCTCTGTGTCAGTGGGGAAGCCGTACATTGGTACTCCTTTCTCAGAGCGATTTGAGCATCCCCAGGCAGCACAGCAAACCATGGTGGCGACTAGGAGGCAGCACAGCAAACCAGGACAACACGGAGGAAAAGGCACAGACAAACTGCATGATATGCTATTCAATTTTTATTGAATTCCAAACAACACATTTAACATCATCATCATCATCATCATCATCATCCTGCTGCTGCTGCTGCTGCTGCTGCTGCTGCTGCTGCTGCTGCTGCTGCTGCTGCTGCTGCTGCTGCTGCTGCTAGTCCTTTGAAAGTCACCTGTCGGTCTCCTGTCCTTTCTGAAAGCCATAAAGATGACATTAGTCCTTTAGATAACTTGTGTCCTCAATTAACATGGGATTACTGAAACTACCATGAATTTAAGAAAATGGTAGAAATGAATCTAATCTGAATTTTGAAGCATTCCTTTAGATCCCCTCCCTCTAAATATATCAATAAACATTAGAAAGTGATGCTCCTGACTACCATACAGGTTTAAGAAGATAATATTGGTTTTAAAGAATTCAAAGCTATAAATAAACAGCAATAGGCTCTTTAACCAAGGCACTGTTAGCCCAACATGTAAACTAGTTGTTCACACTAATCCTAATATTATCACTTAATATTAGCAAATTCTATTTTATTTTTTAAAACATATTGATGTAAATACATACACATATCAATTTGTTGTATAAATATTGCAAATCAAAACATTTATTCACTAATAATTACCAAAAATCGTAGTTCTATCTCCTGTTATCAATGCATTCACATTGCCCGCCATGAACTTCCGGGGAACGATCCTCGTCTACATGAACCACGTGACGATAACCGTTTTTGGACTTCCGCTGTCGTAACTCTTCTATCTATCTATTCTATGTCGATGTATCCTTGGGCAAGATACTTAACCTTGAGTTGCTCCCGGTGGCATGGCCAACGGTGTGTGAATGTGTGTCAATGTTAGGTCCTATAGAGTAAGGTACACTGCTCTGTATGAATGGGTGTGAATGGGTGAATGACATGTAGTATGTAAAGCGCTTTGAGGGGTCTTAAAGACTGGATAAAGCGCTATATAAGTACAGTCCATTTAGCATTTACCATTTACTTGCTTAAAATGGCTTAGGGCCGAATCCCTGTCCCCACCCCACTCAATCCTCCCAACATGTTGACTTCCTATTGTTTGCCACCAATGGAGCTCATGTTCAGCTACAACAGCTGAAGAATGCTGCAGCCACCTACACCAGTGGCATTCAGGAGGAGACATCAAGTAGTCTATTTTTAGACTCCAAACAGACATCAAAGAACTGATGTCGGTGGAGCAGAGTGTTGTGACACCTCACTTTGCTGCATCTTGGCTAAGAAGTCGCACTTGAATACATCACAGGACTACTGCTAACTGCCAACAATTAGGTGCACTGAAAAAAACGTAATGTTGACTATAATCAAATGTATGATGTCAACAGATGTAACCGGTGTTGATTAGTGGTGTCTGCGTTGTGTATCTTTCGTTGATGCGTGAGACCCGAGCCAGCATACCGTTGAACCGGTCTCCGTTTATTCATTGACTGACAACAGATATATAACGAATCAGTAGTTGTTATATTAGTTTTCCCTCACACTGACTCCACTCACATGGAACACATTCATAAAAAAAGGGAAGAGGAAAACGTGGATAACACATTATGAAGGGGGGGAAGTCCCCGCAAAAATAATCTTCTGTGTACAGAGACTGAATTTTGGAGGTTCAGCTCACTGATTTCAGACCTAGTCAGGTATTCAACGTTTAATAAATGAAGAGCACAGAATTATTAAATACAAAACAAAGAATTTGTGTGATTATACTAAATGATTTACAAAGAAATGTTTAAAACTAAACATCACTGCATATTTACAACTGCTACAGAGCTTCCAAAGGAACTGTATGAGGTACGTTGAAAGCAATAATAGTAAGGTAAACATAATATTTTTTATTTAAACTTAATATTATTGCTATTAACTAACCTAATACAGTACAAAACATTCAGTTGTGTGTACATTGTGTGCTGCATAAGAAGGAAATGACTCTCATGGTGGCAGTAGTCTGTATTCTTCAGAGTTTTCGGACCATTTTCATGCTACTTTCTCACCACTCAAGTATTTTGTTCTCAAGTAACACTTTACGCCTACTATTTGTAAAACAGAGAACAGTCTCCATTGAGGGATTGTGCCTCTCAGACTTTGTCAGGATTCAGGGAGGGTTTGGGCTTTCTGAGTTCCAGAGATGAGCCGGCTCTGGCAATACTTCAAACTTCTTTTGAGGGGGAGTTTTAAATCCCACAAGTCAATTTAATTTCACAGTAAACTCAAGAATCCAAACACTTTGAACTACTAGAGCAGCCACACAGTTAATGAACAAAGAGAAGAGAGTTGGAGAGTCTGAAATACAACGGAGTTGATCCCCAGCAGGATAATGCATACTGTATCTAAACAACAATATGCAAAAAAGTTTCCCACACTCTAGGGAATATGTCAATAACTTGGAAACACATGGAAAAGGACTCAAATGCACGACCCGGGAGACAGAGGTAAAGTATAAGTAATATACTTTATTCCAACATAGGTATACAAAACATGATCGACACTCTTACGAGGTGACACAAAAAGCACAAAGAAAATCACTCACTAAGTGAGGAACAAAACTTACAAAGGATTTTCAGGAGAATCAATCAGGCTTGATACAAGAAATGTAATTTAAGTCATTACTGCACAAAATATGGTAGGGAGTGCATATAGCAGACAATTGTGTAAACAAATCATCAACTTGAGATCATAAAGGTTTTTTGGGTGGTAATCAGATCCGATTTTCTAATTCTGAGATATTTCAGTTTGGACTAAAGTGGTGGATAAGCGACAATGTCTGTTAGTCATTTCTTCACTTCATGGTTCAATGGTTTGGCAACTTGTGTAAACCACATGAAAGTGAGATTAGTTACACTTTTTTGCACGTCTACTCTGTTGCTTTGCATTATGTTTGAATGCTGGAACTAGAATGACCAGATTTTACTAAACACAGACTTCGCAGCTACAATAGAAATAGCTACATCCCACTTTGAGATTCTTCATTCCTAATTGTGTGATTATGATGTGGCAGTGCTGAAGACATTTGTGTTCCCTAATGAAAACACTAATGTTCTCATCAGCTGTTTGTTCAGCTTGGAGGGATCGGCTTCCCGCAGCAGGAGCTGTCAGCTATTAACAAACACCTGCCTTCCAATCAAATTATTTAACGGACGGCCTCCTCTCGCCTCGAGGCAGCCGTGATTTCATGAAAACTTGTCAGCAGACTTCACAGCGTCAGGTTGACGCTGTTTAGTTTCTGCCAGCATGTTTTGCTGGGAGGAAACAAGCCTGCTGTCTGGAGAGGATGCATTTACTGGATTCAAGGATGTAAAATGTGTAATTATATTACTTAGACATTATTTTATTACTCATTAGAGAAATAGGAATGTGCTAGATCATTTTGCTTTTGGACTGGTACCCTAAAAGAACACCATCATTCTGCCTAAGATATATACAGTATAATTAGTTCATGCCCTTAAGAAAAACCCAAATCAACACTTTTTGTTCTGTTGCCCTTGTCGACGGGATGACATAATTTGTCAATGACTTCCAAAACCAAATCACTATCCTAAAACTAATACTCGTGAATATTTCTTCTCTGTAGCTGCATCTCACTTCGGTTAAATGGATTTATTGCGTCCCTCACTTGCTCGTTTCCCTGCGTCTAGTCCCTCCCACCAGGGAAGCATGGAGAGACGCAAGGAAACCACGAGAAGCAGGGAAATGAGTTTAAGAGCAATGGGACGTTGTTTCCTCCGGAGCGTCACGTGAAGCGACGTCCGTTTGTGATGACGACGCACAGCTGATCGTCTGACAGCAGCCAGATCAGTGCATGCGCTGCATCGTCCAATCAGTGAGCGATACACAGTAAGGGGGTGTGGCGAATGTCTGAGGATTTCACCGGAGGATGGTCTGGTAGTTCCTCGATTATCGCTCCTCCGTTATCATTCCTCGATCCTCCGGCAAAAATAAGAACACTGGGACGCTACTCAAGATGGCGCAGACAAATCAACTTCCGGTGATACTGAAAAATAACCGAAGTGAGACGCAAATCAGGATTTTGTTTAGTTTGGTGAGATTTTGAGAAATAATGCGTAGTTTGAAAATATGGGTTGAGTGTGTCTTCCTTCTTTGATTTCTTTGTAAAAACTACAGTTGCTATAGACGTTTCAGCTATTGTTTTTAGAAGAACAGTGTTGTTAAGCATATACTTTAGGAGGGTTTGTATAGATTGTAGCTTTTAAAGTTGTAGCTTTTAAGACAGTGAGTTCAAACAAGTGTTTGTAAAGCATGTTATCATCTAGACTTAGAGTGAAACACATTGGACCTTGGTCACTTTTGGAGCATGGACTTCTTGTTACCCATACAGTAACAATACATGTCTATGTATTTATGAAAAGTGATGACAAAAACATTGAAAGAGCTCCCGATTGATATAAGGACATCAGAAAGTCGGAAAACCCACCTGTTTCCACTGCACCTAAGCCAATGCATATACTCAGGGCCGTCCCTGGCCAACTTGGGGCCCCAAGCGACATGGTGAGATGAGGCCCCCCCCCAGCCGACAGGAGCGAACACACATTTTTTGGAAAAAAAGTATTTTGCAAATATAATTCCTGTTTATTATTATTATCAACACAGTTACTTCTTTATACAGTGAGGTAAATGGTAAATGTTCATATATGTCGTTCAGTATGCGTTTACAGGTGAATACGTCTGCATTTCCTGCCAAATACTAGCCTCAAAAAGATTAAAATATAATGAATGCAAACTACTTCTACTAATAATAATAATAATAATAATAATAATAATAATAATAATAATCATAAGCAATTCAATAATATAAATACTATATTATTTTATTTTAATATAGTTGTAATATAGTCAATGCATATAGTCATGCTTATGACATGCTCAAAAACAGATTTTTCTTAAATCTGAATTCAAATGTAGTTCCCTCTGTCAGCAATGTATCAACAACTACACACACATTTCTATCAGTATTTCTCTGTCTTGTGGTTGACATGATGATGACTGTTAGGAGTTAAGGGGAGAGGCTGAGCATCACCATGAAATGTGCAAAAAATTAATAAAAGGGGAAAAAATTCTCCATGTTTTTTAGGCTATAAACTTTAACTGTTATGTAAGCCATACAGACAGTGTATCACTCTTCCTCCTGTACATTAGCAGATAAAAGGCATAACATACTTGAATTAATGGTAAATAAAGAATGCTGGAAATAACTGCATCTCCATTAGCCTATGCTATGCAGAGACTGCCTTCTTCATGTCGTGAATTGCAGCGGATGTTTTAATATGGCAATTGGCAAGTCGTACATTTGACTCATACAATAACCCACTTTCGAGTGATGCTCTAGTTTCTTCATGTTTTGTTTTTTTCCTTTTGCTTGCGTCGGACTGAAACTGTCTTTTCACCGACATCTCTTCACCTTTATTAGTGGCCGTATCAAAGCCAGATGATACGATGACATGTCGATTCATTGCAACGGTGTCGGGTTACAGACGTGCTCCCCTTGTCACCTCTCACTCTAACGTGTCAGCCGGGGGGGGGGGGGGGGGGGGGGGGAGGGTGGTGCGCAGAGAACTGCGCACAAGCCGAGCTCATAAGCCGAGGCCCCCTGTGCGAGGCCCCATGTGCAATGTGAGGCCCCATGCAGCCTGCATGATCGGCCTGTATAGGGACGGCCCTGCACATACCTAGAAATGTTTGGCTTGTTTGAAGACAACACAGCTGGACTCACAATGGTTAGGCTTATAGAGCTGACGTACTTGTAAGATTGTATCTTGATGGTTGAATGCATTTATTGTAAGTCACTTTGGATAAAAGCGTCTGCTAAATGTGATGTAATGTCACAGTCATGTGCATGGTGTCGGGGTCACGTTGAGAGGATGAGGTTTGGTTCCTGCACAGAGACAAGTACTCAGACCCCGGATCATCAATCTGACAGCCCGCACTCTGAGATGCACATCTATTCATTCATTGCTCACATTCAGATCTGCTTCATTGGATATCCTTTAGACGCATTCCCTGACCAAATATAAGAACAAAAACAAATTAAACCGTTTTCATCTTCCAGACATTGGATTATTTTTGCACTTTTATGAACAAAATGTTTCTTAATGCATGAGCAGAATAAAATGGATCAATGCATCCTGGGAGGACAAGTTACATTTAAAGATGTTTAAAGCACACATTTACAGTCAGTAACTTTAGATGGTGCTAATACAGTATAGATAAGAACAGCTTACATCTTACAGAAAAGAGAAAGAAAATAAAGCAATACTTTTATTGAACAACAGAATAGAAAGGGACTATTCAAATAACATAAATAGGCCATTTTCCAAGTTTTAGGATCATTCTTTCATCCGGGGATCTAGAAATTGAAAATGTCATTGTCTATCAAATATACATATTGCTTCATCTTCATCAAAGCCTTGGTTATTCTGAAAAAGAGAATATGCACATTTGAGGTTTGAAAGCTCCACTCTCTGTTTAACGTCATGTGTCTGGGTGCTAATGGTTCAGACAGCTGTTCTCAGCTCTGCGGTATCACAATGCGGATAGTGGATTTATCGGACTAAGACTTGATGCAGAAGCATATTGGAGAAGCCACAGAGAGCTTATGTTCTAATGCACATGGAAAGTAGATTGAGATCCGGATTGTGCATTAAATGGGTTAAATGCATGGCTGTCTGGAGGTTTGACCTGACCTCCGAGCCGAAGGAGCCTGATCTCATGTGCTCTGGTGTAACTACTGAGTAATCCTCGGCTCTGAAAAGCTGAGTATCTCTTGGCGAGTGTCCTCCCCTGTCGTCCCTCCTATCATGACGTCCATCTGTGGGCAGTGCCAGGAACAAACGGTGTCCTGAAACCCTGCACCCCTCCATCATGCTGTAACAGGAGCTCTGAAACCAGCCTCACTTTGAAGCTACTGCCTGGCAGTGGCCAGCTGATACCTGACTGCTTATGCTGACTGTGGACACCCCTGTGTTTTGCATATGGCTCCCCATAAGAGACTTCTGTGGATAGTCAAAGAGGATTAAAAAGCATTCAACATCCTTGTTAATGGATGTATGTGTAATGCTCCGTGGATTGAATTACAGGCGGACAGAGTCCCTGCTGCAGTCTCTCAGAGGATGAAACCACCTGTTGATGGAGCAGAGCTCTGCTCAGTCCTAATGGGAAGCTTTGTTCATGTAATACGTTCAGTAGGCAACGCATTTGGTACAATAATCCATTAAAAGGCCCTCATGAGCACACATGACATTTTTTCATTGATAATAACACTGCAATTGTTGCTTCCTTGAAGTTTTATGTTTTTATCACATCCTGAGTTAGACATTTAAAATTGTTACTTTGTTCCTCTACTGTGACATGTCTCATTGCTTTTATGTTCTAAAAGCTCTTTATTTTTCTAATACTGCCTGTGCTGCAGCACCTCTTTTCACCCTCTGTCTGAAACCAGAGCCCAGTCTGCTCTGATTGGTTAGCTGGCCGGCTCTGTTGTTATTGGTTAACGGCTTTGAGATGTCCCGCCCCTTAGCTTAGCACGAGTGTTCCATATTGATTTCATTATGTTGTAGGGAAGTGAACAAAGGAGTCCAATGGAGACATTTCAGGCGGGGGAGGGAGAGTGTGTGGGAGATAAAACTCCATCTGGAGGGAACACAAGGATTTTAGCCTTTGCAGACCATGCAAAAACCCTTTATAACACACTTACAGGTAAGGATAAACCCTATTCTGAGCACTATACAGAATGTGACCATTCACTTGTCGCCGTGTCTGCTTAGACCTTCAGAGACAGCTCAGAGCCTTCCTCTCTCATTCATTGGTGTAGGAACGTTCTCTTTTTTACATTATGCCATTACTGTTTCATCAACCTGCAGTATACACAGACATTTCTTTTCGGAGAATACTTGTATTCAAACTGCTAAAACCGCCGTGAATGCATGAATGTCGAAATACCCAAGATTCTTTGGATTTAGTTCCAATTTAGAATTTGAGAGAATATTTTATTCAATTCCTACAAAGCCATACACGACGTTGCTTTATGCTTTACCTCTCATTATGTGTTGTATTTATAAATGTTGTATTATGTGAACAGTGAAGCACACATAATCTCATCTTCTAAATATGCTATGATAGTACATTTAGCTTTTATTGTCAGTGCTTTTGCTACCCATGCACCTTCCTTGATGAACTGCAATGGTGAGACAAAAACATAAATCAATTTTATTTGGAACGACAACAAAGAGAAGGTGAGCATCCATAAATCCTACCAGTCTACCATGCCTTAATTGAGTTCCCTTAACTACATTATCAATAATGTTTAGGGGGAAAGGCTTACACTTGTTAATTGAATAGAACAAACAAAGACTTGCTTGGGTTAAGGAAACACAGTGACTTGGTTAGGTCTATAAAAAGATCATGGTTTTCCTTAGTTTATTTAAAAGGGGTAGTGCACATTATTGCTGTAAATGTGCTTGAGATAGGCAAGAGGTTAATTTTCATTTGTTGTCCCTGGAAATGATGTGCCATTTAAGTTATGGATGTAGATTTAAATGTAAACGTTAGAGAAGGAGATGGCCATATTATACATGTCTCTCTTCCCTGTATCTTCTTAGTTAAATAGTTCTCATTCCAGAGTCAGAGATTGGCATTCAATTCACACTAGCACATAAAATTATTCTTGAGTGGCCTCTATTGAAATGTGTGAGTACATTTAAAGACCGAAAGACAGTATGTATACATTTGTGAATTACTATACATACTATGCTATATATTCATGAATAAATATTCTTTCTGACATACTGTATCAGTGGTAAAAACACATCAGTTTATTCATCTTGCCGATTAATTTTAAACACATCTCCCTATAGATACTTTACGTGCATTTTATTTTTTAATTCACTGATCTGAAAACAACAAAGTTGCAGGCTCTATTTGCATTTTTTATCTCTGAAAAACTGAAACATATAAGGTAAGTTGAAAGCCATAATAATAAGTTTAAATAAGTTCATCTTAATATTATTGTATTCAACTAAACTAATGCAGTAATGTGACATCTGTTGACATAATACATTTAATTAAAGTCAAAGTTTCAGTTTATTCAGTGTAAATCTAACAAAAGGAACCACTATTGTATTATTGCATTATATATTTATACACACAGGGCCGCCCCTGGCCAACTTGGGGCCCCAAGCGACATTGTGAGAATGTGAGACAGGAGTGAAACATTCTTTTTTGGAAACAAAGTAGGCTACTTTGCGAATATAATTCCTGTTTATTATTATTATCAACACAGTTACTTTTGTATACAGTGAGGTAAATGGTAAATATGCATGTATGTCGTTCAGTATGCGTTTACAGGTGAATACGTCTGCATTTCCTGCCAAATACTAGCCTCAAAAAGATTAAAATATAATTAAGCAAATAAACTACTTCTACTAATAATAATAATCATAATCAATTCAATAATGTAAATATTATATTATTATAATATAGTTGTAATATAGTCAAGACAAAATATGCTTATTACATGCTCAAAAGCTGATATTTCTTAAATCTGTATTCAAATGTAGTTCCCTCTGTCAGCAATGTATCAACAACTGCACACACATTTCTCTCAGTATTTCTCTGTGTTGTGGTTGACATGATTATGACTGTTAGGAGTTAAGGGGAGAGGCTGAGCATCACCATGAAATGTGCAAATTGATATAAAAATGAATAAAAGGGGAAAAATGCTCCATGTTTTTTAGGCTGTAAACTTTAACTGTTATGTAAGCCAGCTAGATACACAGTTTATCACTCTTCCTCCTGTACATTAGAGATAAAAGGCATAACATACTTGAATGAATGGTAAATAAAGAATGCTGGAAATAACTGCATCTCCATTAGCCTATATGCTAAGCAGAGACTGCCTTCTTCATGCCGTGAATTGCAGCTGATGTTTTAATATGGCAATTAGCAATTAGCAACTTATACAACATTCGCAAGTCGTACATTTGACTCATACAATAAACCACCTTCGAGTGATGCTCTAGTTTCTTCATGTTTTGTCTTTTTCCCCTCTTGCTTGCGCCGGACTGAAACTGTCTTTTCACCATCATCTCTTCACCTGCACTAGTGGCCGTATCAAAGCCGTGATTGGTCAGATTTCGATTCATTGCAACAGTGTCGGGTTACAGACGTGCTCCCCTTGTCCTCTCTCTCTGGCTGCGCGGAGAACTGAGCGGAGAACTGCGCACAGCAGCTGAGGCCCTCTGGGCCGGGCCCCCTGCGGAAGGCGGGGCCCCATGCAGCCTGCGTGATTGGCCTGTAGGGAGGGGCGGCCCTGTATACACATATTATGTTAACCTGGTTTTGGCCCAGCAGAGCGATAGGGTATAGGAACAAACATTGGAGCTACCGAACCTCTGCAGGAGAATCACACCTGGGAATATCTTTTGATAAAAAAACTGTATTTTGATTCTTTTTCATGTGTTCTATACGGTGGTTGAGAAGGGCAAACGAGAATTACAAAGTGTGAAACACTTTAACCAAGCTTTAGACAAATGTACAGTTTATAAAACAAGATTACATTAGCAAAACACTTTCACCAAGGAAACAACTATTTAACATTAACAAAAACAAATTAACAAGATGCGAAACACTTTTACAAAGCTGAGACAAATTTACATTTTATGACTTCCGGTTGGGCATGACGGAGTAGAGACGTGCGTAGTTCTGCTCCCGCAAACTTTTGTGCTGTAACTTTTCTGAAGCCCATAACTTTTCTTTAACTTACATTCAAGTGAACATTAATATTATTCCGCTCACAACGCCACCATACTATGCCGTCCAAATTGGCGAAAAGCAACAAAAAAGAAAAAACCGCCGGGACCGATAGCCCCGAGCTAGCTAGCATGGCTAGCCTCCTTGAAGACCACCGTAGAGCTCTCTCTGCCGACTTTAAGTCTGCCATCTCAACTCTTGAAGCCAAACTAGACCGAATCCAAGCGACTGTGTCAGACCACGGGCAGACAATTGCTTCGCTCGAGTCCAATGCTAACTTGCAGGACGAACGCATGTTAGCCCTGGAGGCTACTTGTGCTACGCTAACGGTCAGCAATGCTAAACTGGTGGCCAAGGTCACTGATCTCGAGTCCCGCAGCCGGCGCAACAATATAAGAATTGTCGGTTTGCCAGAATCCATTGAGGGCCCTCATCCCTCGACATTCTTCCCGAAGCTGCTGATGGAGGTCCTTGGTGAGGGCGTCCTTGATTCGCCGCCGGAGTGCGACAGGGCCCACCGCTCACTCACCGACAAGCCCAAGCCGGGACAGAGGCCACGGCCGGTCATCATCCGCGTCCACAGGTACCAGCAGAAGGAGAATATTATCCGTGAGGCCCGGGCCAGGAGAGGCAAGCTACAATACCAAGGTACGCCCATCGCCATCTACGAGGACTACGCACCCGAAGTGATGGAACAGCGCTACAAATACCGAGAGGTGATGGCGGAGCTTTACAACCTAGGGCTCAAGCCAGCCCTGCTGTTCCCTGAGAGGCTTTCCATCGTATCGAAGGAGGGAGGTAAGAAGAGATTCTCCTCGGTGGCAGAGGCTAAATGCTACATAGCATCCATTCGTCCTGACGCTGAATCAGTCTCACGCGTCTGATGGGACGTTTAGTAAGAGACTATTATTACTTTTTTTTGTATTCTGCTTTCATGGACACTTTTTGTACATGCACTTTGGCCGCTCTGGTATTTGCACTGATAGTTTGAGCCTAGTGCTGATATTGCAATGAACATGAATGTACCTGCTACTGTTTACACTACATGGGACCCAGGTACTTGGACTGTTCTGAATGCTGTTTTAACTGATTCCTTCTATGGGTTTTAACCCTTAAAGTGCAATTCTATTTTGTTTTACTTGATCTCTGGGCCTTATTTTATTTATGTATGTTACTTGAGATCTATGTCAGTGCCTTATTGCCCCCTGCTATGCTTATATTGGTAGGCTGTTTACCTATCTATGGATGTTAGTATAATTGCTATTTTATGCATATATATATATACACTTGAGTTTTTTGTTTTTTTGTTTGTTCACTTGATACTCTTCCGTGTTACAATGGGCTTCCCGCTTTTAGTATAGGGAACGGGACCCCGGAAGATAAGTTCTGCTGTTGAGCTTTGAGCTATAGCGCTCAGTCAGGGTTTGTATTTGCGATGCTCCGGGTATGGTCACATTTGGGTTTATGGGTTGTGTTTTGTTTATGGTTTGTCTATTTTTGCCTTCGCTTGTTTTTTTTGTACTGTTTTTTCCCCTTCCCCGGTCTTCTTCTTCCCCCCCACCACTCCTCTCCCCTCAGTCCTCGGGAAGCACAACGTTTTCAGACCACCTTCATTAGACTCCCCATATGACTAACAGTATGACGACTGCTGGCAGAAGTGTGCGCCTGATCTCCTGGAACACCAGAGGAATGAACAAAGCTATTAAAATTGGTAAGGTCTTGACTCGTTTGCAACATCTTAAAGGGGACATTATATTTTCACAAGAAACACACCTTAAAACGTCTGACACCCTTCGCATCAAGCGGGCGTGGATGGGCCATTACTTCCACTCAAGATTTTCTAGTAAAGCCAGAGGTGCTGCCATTATTATTCACAAGAGTGTGATGTTCGTACCAACAAATACTATTCTCGACAATAATGGCCGCTACGTCATAGTTTCAGGTGTCTTGCAGGGCATGCCTGTAATTTTGGTTTCTATTTACGCACCCAACTGGGATGATGACCAATTCTTTATGAACCTTTTTGCTAAAATCCCGAACGCAGACAATCACCGCATAATCGTGGGTGGAGATTTTAACTTGATTCAAGATGTGCATCTCGACAGGTCATCCCTTAAACTTGGCACTCTCTCAAAATCCGCCAATGTAGTCTCAAATTATGCAGCACAATTAGGAATCTCAGACCCTTGGAGACTTAAAAACCCTCAAAGTAAAGCTTTCTCTTTTTTCTCACACGTCCACCACACATTCTCGCGAATAGATTTTTTTCTGCTTGATGACAGCTTGCTACACCTTGCCAGCGCGTGTCAATACCATCCTATAGCCACCTCAGATCACGCCCCTGTATCAATTGACATCCACTTCCCTCTTAGTGTTACTCCCGCTAGGTTGTGGAGGTTCAGTTCCCACCTGCTGTCAGATGACAAGTTTAAGGACTTTGTTAACTCTCAAATTCGTTTATATATCGAAATTAATGACACTGCTGACGTAAGTTGTGGAACAGTGTGGGAGGCTCTCAAAGCCTATGTTCGTGGGCAGGTTATATTGTATGTTTCCAAACTAAGAAAGGATGAAAGGGTTCGGCTGTCGGCAATTTTGGAAGAACTTCTCCGAATTGATGAAACGTATTCCTTCTCCCCCTCACCAACCTTATATAAAGAACGCATATTATTACATTTGGAACATGACCTTTTAATGACGAGCGTAGTGGAGAGACAACTGAGGCAGACTAAGCAGCGCTTTTTTGAACAGGGGGACAAGGCTGGGAGGCTTCTGGCTCAACAGGCTCGGGCAGTTAACGCTTCCAGATTAATCCCCAAAGTAAAGTCGCCCGAAGGCAATTTAGTCTCTGACCCGATTGAAATAAACAAGTCTTTCTTTGAATTTTATAATAATTTGTACACTTCTGAATGGCCCACAATTGGCACAATAAACCCAAATCCTCTTGACTCCTTAACTTTCCCCCAAATTGACGTAGTTAACGCAGGCGGAATGGGGGACCCCATTTCCACTTTAGAGATACAGGAAGCCATCAAATCTATGCAAAATGGGAAATCCCCTGGTCCGGACGGCTTCACAGTTGAATTCTACAAGGCATATTCGTCTCTTTTGGCCCCAATTCTAGCAAGGATGTATAATGATTCCCTTAAAGAAGGCAGATTACCTCAAACCCTGTCCATGGCATCCATCTCTCTACTATTGAAGAAGGATAAAGATCCTACTCTCTGTGGCAGCTACAGACCAATTTCTCTCCTAAATGTTGATTGTAAAATACTGGCTAAGATTTTGTCCCTCCGCCTCCAACTCGTGATACCTTCTATAGTTCCGCTTGACCAAAAAGGCTTTATGATAGGGAGACACTCTTTCTTCAACACCAGGAGGCTACTTAATGTTATTTTCTCGCCCCCGTCCAATGTCCCCGAAGTCATAGTTTCACTCGATGCGGAAAAAGCTTTTGATAGGGTGGAGTGGAGCTACTTGTTCTTCATTTTAGAAAAATGTGGCTTTGACTCAAAATTTATTTCTTGGATTAAGCTTTTATATGCCTCACCTTCTGCATCGGTAAACACAAATGGCATTCAATCGTCTGCTTTCCCTCTCCAACGTGGGACACGCCAGGGCTGCCCGCTTTCTCCCCTATTGTTTAATTTAGCCATCGAGCCTCTAGCTATATGGCTCAGAGGCCATAATGGGTTTGAGGGCATCACTCGTCATGGTATAGTTCACAAACTTTCCCTTTACGCGGATGACCTTCTCCTATACGTCTCCAATCCTGTGTCCTCTCTCCCTCCTATATTGTCAATCCTTGAGCAGTTTGGTCGTTTATCAGGCTACAAATTAAATCTCCAAAAGAGCGAACTATTTTTTGTAAACCAACTGGCGAAGACACTCCCCCCAACCGCATTTCCCTTTAATATTGCATCAGATGGCTTCAGATACTTGGGGGTGTCCATCACCAGCTCCTTTAAAGATCTGTTTCCCAAAAATGTTCAACCACTCTTAGCTAAATGCAAATCGGATCTATCTAGGTGGTCTTCCCTTCCCTTATCCCTTGTTGGCCGTGTCAATCTTATTAAAATGGTAATTCTGACGAAATTCTTATATCTCTTCCAGCATATCCCAATTTACATCAATAAATCTTTTTTCACCAGTCTTGACAGTCAACTAAATGCGTTCATTTGGGATGATAAACCCGCCCGTCTTAAAAAATCAATTCTTCAGCTCCCCAAGTCGGAGGGTGGCTTGGCACTCCCGAACTTCCGTCACTACTACTGGGCCTCTAATATTAACCGACTCCTTTACTGGATTGGCCCCAAGACTCCTAACTCCAGCCCACCATGGGTTCACATGGAGATCTCCTCCTCCTCTAGCTCCTTACACTCTGTGATTTGCTCCCAACTTCCCGTAATGACGCACAAAATCTCAGTCAACCCAATTGTTACCAGTACTATTAAGATTTGGCTTCAATTCAGAAGGCAACATGGCTTACACAGAGCCTCAATCCTAGCTCCAATACTAAATAATCACTCATTCTCCCCATCCTGCTCGGACCCCACCTTCCGTATGTGGGCTGGTAACGGGCTTGTCACAATCAGTAATCTTTACAAGGATGGGGTTTTCTCTGACTTTGCATCCTTGTCAGCCAAATATCACCTGCCAAATAGTCATCTTTTCCGCTTCTTCCAAATTAGACATTTTGCTCAAAAGCAATTTCCCCATTTTCCCAACCGCCCCCCTGAGTCAGGAATTGACCAGTTTCTCACCCTTGATTGTGACCAAAAAAGGCTGGTATCTACTATTTATGGAAAACTTGCCTCCTTTGGCCAAAATATTTCCTCTTAGAAGCGATGCCTGTAACAGATGCAAGCAATCTCCTGCCAATCACACGCATATGTTTTGGTCATGCCCCAGCCTGAATGCATTCTGGTCTAGTATTTTCAAAACCCTTGAACAGGCCCTTAACACACCCATACCCCTTAACCCTCTAACTGCCTTGTTCGGCATCCCCCCAACACAGAACATGCCCACCACGACCCAGCGGGTCATCGCCTTCACAACCCTGCTGGCCAGGCGTTCCATTCTTCTGAAGTGGAAGCATGTTTCCCCGCCCACACATGACAAGTGGATACAGGAACTATTACAGTGTATTAATCTCGAAAAGATACGATTTTCACTTCAAGGATCCCTGACACTCTTTCATAAGACCTGGACTCCCTTACTACTGCTAATCAATGACCTGACAATCAACCCTGATGCTGATGAGTTGTGAATGAACCCGGTGGGGGGGGGGGGGGGGGGGGAAGAGACCTTCACTTCCCCCTTTCCTTATCTCCCTAATATATTGACCATTGCTTTGTTTGTCTTCTCTGTTTCCTCATGTAACTTGCAGTACCATTATTTCCCTGGTATTTATTTTTACTGACTAATAACATGAAGAAGCATCTGTATTTTTATGTAATTTTCAGTTATTGGTCTTTGTATTTCATGTCATTTTTATCCCCTTTTATTTTTTTTATTATTTTTTTTTTTATGTTGGTGTTTTGTAACTTTTTGATTGATGTCTTGTTTATAATGTGATCATAGCCCATAGGGGTGAGGGTGAGCGAGGGTGGGGGGGTGGGGTAACTATTTAGTCTTCCTACAGACCATCTTCTCTACGTGTGTACCTAATGTATTGCAACTGTGATGTCTGTCAAAAAGCCAATAAAAAGATTTTGAAAAAAAAAAACATTTTATAAAACTAAATTACATTTTATAAAACTAAATTACATTCGCAAAACACTTTTACCAAGGAGAAAACAATTTAGCACTAACAATACAAATTAACAAGATGGGAAACACTTTTACGAGAACTGAGACAAATAGTCCCGAAACACTTTAACAAACTAGAGAATCAAAACGGAAAGGGAATGTCCATCATACAAGTGATGTGCAAGTGATCGACTCAAATTAGTTTTGGCGGATAGACCGCCGGTACCTATGGACGGTACGAGTGTGTTTCTGGTCGTTAAACATGTTTTGTCCGTTTTGTGGAAACCACCTGGGTCAAGTGACAGTCACAGTTTTGCTCATCACGATATACTTTCTCGTGCACACGAGAAAGTAGATTGTATCTATATAAACTGTATATCTATATTACCGGTCGGCCAAGTAGGAAGTGGAGCTGTGCCTTTTACGCACCGCCTTCACTTCACACCATGGAGGTAAATGGAATCAGTTTGTGCTGCTGAGTCCCCGCTGCCACAGCCCCCCCCCCCACACAGTAGCTGTACCAAATATAGGACAACAAAGACTCACGGTGAGGCGTCTTTTTATTATTACGGCCAACGACTGTGTATCAATCTTCCAGAAGACCTGAGGGCAGCAGAGAGGGTTCATACACTCAAAGAAATGAAATGTTAGATTTACTTAATCCAGTTATGTCAACCGGTTGCACGTAAAAAGGCTAAGTAAATAGGATTCAGACTAGTAAACTAATATTTACTTCTTGCATTTAAGTAAATCTTACCTACGCATCTTAATTAAATTCTACATCATACAGTTATGTTGTATTTGCTTAACACAGTTATGTTGAATTTACTTAAATTGTTGTTTTTACTTAACCCAATTATGTTGTATTTACTTAAAGTGTGCACTGATTTACCTAACACAGTTAGGTTGTAATTACTTAACACAAATGAGTTCCATTTATGTTGTAGGATTGTGTTATTTGCACTCAATATACTTTAATCCAAATTGCTCTATCAATATAAGTAATTCAAATGACTACAACTCAGTAATTTGTTTTCCCCTCACTTTATTTAAAATGTTCATTTTAGACAAAGTGCAGTAGTGTACACTTATAACATTGCATTTTGCAAACAACCATCTGAATTGTGACAACAATTCAAGAACAATAAAAATCTTAACTCCGACGGCCCAATGGTGGTAGGTGCACATATTAGAATTGTAAAGGTCTTTGCTTAAAAAACCCACAGCTGCTGAATTTGACAGTGACGAGAAAATGAGTGACTCAAGAAGTTAACACGTGGGCTGAAAAGCTACAACAATGACTTATTATATGAATATTTTATTAAAAAAAACTTTACTACAAAGTATGGTGTTTTTAATGTCTTTCCAAACACTTAGATGAAACGCATCACATAATATTGATCAAGCACATAATGTGTTACAGTAAATCTTAGCCTCTGTTATACATGAACATATGCCTTGAACTTTCAAAAGCAGAAGTGTGTGTGTGTGTGTGTGTGTGTGTGTGTGTGTGTGTGTGTGTGTACTGAGATGGAAATTAACTGGACGTTATCTCTGTCACAGTATTTTGTCCTTGGGATTACTCTTGTAATTTGTTTTTCAAAACCTGCACCTTGGTTGACACAGTCTGTTGCCATCCAACCCCATCAATACTTTTTGAATGAATTCAAATGTATGTTTCAGCTCCTTGGGGTAGCTCAGATTGAGGCTTTAAATCAGTCCAAGCAGTACTGCCCATCCATTTGCGAGGTATTTCAGCTCTCGCAGCACTCCAACACCCTCGATGATGACACCAACATTCACAAGTGGTTCCCCGGGCTCTGCTCCTTCGTGTTTCACAAGATAGAGTTCCAATACCATTGGCTCCATTTGTGTTGTTGGAAGTTCAACCTCCTAAAGTGGGATTAGAACATAGTAGTCATGATTATCAGTATGAGAACTAGCCCTGACACACATCATTTTATAATATGAAACAAATGAGCACATTTTATTATTTTCCATTGTAAATAAATTAATTTAGTTGTGAATGTACATGAACAATATAACCAAAGTAGCAGCAAATACTTTGAATAAAAAAACAAATTCAATTATTTAAGTAGTTATTTTTTGCTTTTAATTTAAAGAGGACATATTATGCAAATGTTCAGGTGTATATCAGTATGTAGTGTCTCTACTTTAAAAAGTCCTCTCCTGCTGATGTTCAGGTGTATATCAGTATGTAGTGTCTCTACTTTAAAGAGTCCTCTCCTGCTGATGTTCAGGTGTATATCAGTATGTAGTGTCTCTACTTTAAAGAGTCCTCTCCTGCTGATGTTCAGGTGTATATCAGTATGCAGTGTCTCTACTTTAAAGAGTCCTCTCCTGCTGATGTTCAGGTGTATATCAGTATGTAGTGTCTCTACTTTAAAGTTTATATATATATATATCTGTGTTTGGCTATGTTTCAACTTACCAAATATTCCTTTATGAAGCTCTCTGAACTTTCATTCATGTAGACGCAGAGCGCTTTAAGGACACAGTCCCATCGTGTTTCAACTGTGGGATCCTGAGGGACAAACACATTTTCAAAATCTTCACACAAGAATACTGATTATGCTTGTGTGCTGATTTTTGGCAAGTCAAAGGAAGGGGGTCAGAGAGGTTAAAATATATTTATATGAGAGGGACAACGAGAGAGAGAGATAAAGAGAATATGGTGTTGCAGTGCCAAAACTACACAATGTAATACAACTACATACCTTGTCCATGGCTGCCATGATCAGGCCCAAATTGCATCCTGCTGTTCCTCCCTTCTTTTTGAAAACCTTCATCAACTGAGACGAATGGCGATCCAGTTGAGACATGAAGGTAGGCAGCAGCAGAACGGTGGTGATGCGGGTGAATTCTGCCTTTACCTGCAACACATTGTGATACAGGTTAAAATGTTTTGTTTAAAGCTGTTGCATCTATAATAATATCCATCAAGTGTCATAGCAGAAAGGACAGGAGTTCATCTACTGGTGTAAACAAAACAAAGAAGTTCAGCTGAGGTTCTTTTCTTATACATGCATCTATTAAAATATTTAAAAAATCACCTCGCTCTCTGAAAACAGAGCTGGCCATTGCTCTCCGAACTCAGTGATGAAGGGTTTGTCCTGAAGGATTTTTAATTTATAGTGCTTCAGTAATTGGTCAATTGTAGATTGAGTCTCAGTACACTGTTTGCATCTCCAGATTCAAAACCTACAGAAAAAGATACATTTTTTAATGATCAAAATGTACTGTAAATAACAACTGTTATTGCACACATTAACATAATTCAGGGTGTGAGGTGCAGGATATAGCAACCCATTACTGGATCTTAAGCAGTGGTGGAAAAAGTACTCAGATCCTGTACTAAAGTAAAAGTATAAATACTCCATTACTTGCTATAGTCCCAAGTTCAAAATAATACTTAAGTTAAAGCACCTAAGTGTTATTAGCCAAATATAATCAAGTATCAAAAGAAAAAGTACTTTGTGCAGCATGCCTATTGTAAAAGGGTTGCATCATTATAGAATAAAAATCAATGTTCTTATAATAAAAAATCTACATATATACAAGATGTGTTAATGTTGCGATTTGTTAATATAGAGCACATTTTGGAAAGAACTGAGTAAATTAGTAGTAAATGTATGTGAATATAAACATTATCTAAAAAGGTAACTACAAGTGTCAAATAAATGTAGTGTAGTGAAAGTACAATATTTCCCACTGAAATATAATTGAGTAGAAGTACAGAGTAGCAGAAAATGGAAATACTCAAGTATATTTCTGTGGTACTTGTACTTTGTGCAGTAATGTAAATGTAGTTGGTTACATTCCACCACTGATCTTAAACACGGCATGTGCTTCGAGCTGAAGCCAACTTAGAACATTGTTTGTTTTAACTGACAAATCCTACTCATTTAGCCTTCAACTTATTTGGAGACGTGAAGGATACTTACTGTACTTTTGAGCCACCGGCTTTCATCGATACATTTGGCTACTCCCCAATAACTTGGAAATCTGAAATTCAAAGTTGGATAATTAGTCACACACTGAACTTCATGGCGGTGGTTGTGGAGTACTTCAGGAAAGTCGACGGGGACGGGGGGGCTAGTACTCTGTGACCACAGAGTGTGACCGTTGTGATCAGCTGTTTTAGCGCAGTTCTCCAGTGAAGGGGGGGAGTCTCCCTCCACAGCCGGTTGGCGTAGTTTTGGCACAATTCCGTTGTACAGACCAACGTTAACAGCAGCTCTGTCTGTGCACACGGAGACCGACTCTGTCGTCCGGTGATCTAACCGCCTTCTGGAAAAGCTTCACAAGTACGTCGGTACGCAAATGCGCTTTGTGACACAAGAGACGGTACGCATTTCGGATTGTTGCCGCTCATGCGTACCTGCGTACCAGTTATGTGCACCCCTGTCTATAATCAAAGTATACAGTTGGTAGCAGGGAAATCAAAAATACACATCAACTTTTGTGTTTCAGGGACCGTTTGTGTTTAATATATGTTAATATTTAAGAAACTTACCATAAAATCGCAGGATGGCACAGGAAAGGGAAAAATACGCGGTTCTGTCATCCACATCTCAAAGTCACAGGATCCAAATGACGCATATCCCCGGTCTTACAGCGCATGTGCTGAGAAAGTACGGCAAGCACTTTGGGACAATCAGTGCGTTTTAAATAACTTTACCATTTAAATACAACACGACATGGTAATGTGATCCCAAAACGTTGAACTTTTACATAAATGCAATTAAAGTCTCTTGATTTAATTGTAAAAAGTGCATTTACTTAGTAGTTTCAATATAAAAAAAGCAATTAATGCAAACAACATCCATATTTCATTTCTTAGAGTGTACTTTTAAGAGCAAACTTAAGAGCCACTTTCTTAATTTAGCTCTTAACTGAATTGTATTTTGTTATTATTTTATTGTAATTTGATTCTTATTTTAATTATTTTTTATTTTATTCTTATTTCATATATATATATATATATATATATATATATATATAAAGTGTATTATTAAGGGATTTATTTAATCACAAAGCTATGTGTTACTCTGGTTATTACGTGAAGGAGGAGATAGTATTGTTTTTATTTTTAGTAAATTGTCTATGTGTTGGCATTGTGAAGCACTTTGAGTAACCTTTCTGTATGAAAAATGCTGTATAAATAAAGTTTGATTTGATTTGACAGATATGTCCTTTTGGTCAGTTGATGCTTTCAAATCTACTGTTTTGCATGTGTTCACAAAGCTGCCACTCACTATATGAGGTTTGATGCTGACCAGCTGACCTCCCCCTCCCCCCCAGTCCAGCCTGGCTCCTACAGGAGTTCTGAGCCCGGGTGGATGACTTTAATTCCTTTCAGGCTCCTAAAGGACTTCTGAGTGCCTGAACCATTTCACTTTGTGTCAGAGTTTTCAAAACTTTGTAGCACTCAATTCAAAGACGTTTGACACCCCAGCAGGAGAGTTTGGGAATTAATTGATTCCTCTCTTGGTACATGCTTTATTGTAAAAATGAAAGTGCATTAGAGATTAGCATTCACACTCAGTCCCTGCTGCTGCGACCTTCATGCTTTGTCTTACATAACAAGACAAAGCTCTTCTTTTTGCATCTTTTAGAACCTCCACATTTTCTTGCACGCTTTTTGGAGCCAGAAGTTGCTCTACAGTACCTCTTCAAAATAAAAGCTCTTCATCACGGATCTTAAACAGTTTGCATTGGTGCATTTGCCCTAACCTTTTACACTCAAGAATGCCATCAAAACACCTTGGGGATTATGTGCTACTTCAAAGAGCTAATACACATAGACCTTAAGAAGGACATCCGACGGCTTTCCGACGAGCTGAAAGAAAAATGATCTCTTGTGTCCGGTCTCATATGAAACGAATATTTTTAATTTAAACTTAATGTTATTGCTTTCAACTAACCTAATACAGTTATATAAAATCTGTTGACATAGGCTAATACATTTAATTAAAGTCAACGTTTTAGTTTTCAATGCAAAATAGATAATAAGTCAAAAACAGATTAAATGCTCTTTTTCAGCTCTTTTTGGAAAAAACACATTCTGAAGAAGCGACACAGCCCACATGTTAATTATTCATTTTAACACATACGTTTGGATACTAGTTGGACCCCAAAGCAGAGACTGTCATGTTGCCCAATCATTATCACTTCCCTGAGTCTCTCATTCTCTGCGGGGTCCATTTGGCCAGAGAATTCTGTGACGTTTGGATACTAGTTGGACCCCAAAGCTGAGACTGACAAAAATAAAGTTTCAACGTGTTTAATTAACAAAGGTAGTCCAAGGCAGGTACGGACGAGAGGGAGCTGGCTGGCCGTAGTAAATCCAAAAACGAAGCTGCGGGAAAACGTTCCCGACAAAAACTCAAAAAACAAAGAACTCCTAAACAAACTGCGTAGTGAAACAAAAACAGACTCCAGGCTGCAGAAAGGCACTCCGGACCGCGGAACAGCATGAAATTCTCTGGCAGAGAAGTGAGGGGAGGGCCAGGCTCTTAAAGAGCAGGTTGATCATGTGAGTGAGGACAGGTGTGCCTCATCTGCAGCCAGGAGTAAACCAGCCACGCCCCCCTGTCACACACCAGCCCTGCAGAGACGGAAAGACAGAGTAGTGAGGGGTAAAAGGAGCAAACAACAAGTAAAACACCACAACAAAAAACCCCAAGCAAAACATAACAACATACATGCATATGTGACACATGTTGCAACCCACTCTCTTCAGTCTGCCTACAAATGACACGACTTTACACATTGGAAAATGCGTGCAATAGATACGCTAAAGTCCGATTTTGCGTGCCTATCATACGCCAACTATTCCCATTGAGTTCTGAGTCCGAGTTTTGCGTGCATATGAGACGCAAATGAATACGGTCGTGTCTGAGAAGACCGGAAGCTGTGTGGTCCATACAAATATTTTATTACTCAATATCAAGCCACGATTATTGATTTTATTTGTAATCGTATAATGTCTGACTTTTTTTGCCGTCCGTGAGGAAAATAAATCTGTATTGTTTTTAATCTTTTTTTCCTTCGAATTTGTTATCCTTTTCTAAATAACACACTGTTATTAACTCAACAATAACACACTATTATCCTTGTTTTTATTTATTCGTTTAATTCTATAATATTGGGCTTTTTAGCCGTCCGTCAGAAACTGATTTTCAAAATAAAGTCACTGGAAACAGACGTAGGCCCGGTTCAAGCTCGATGATTTGGATGTTGTAGCCGCAATACACGCTGGGATATGAAGCTCAGCGCAAGTTCAGGGCAGGAAGAACTATCACTTCGTATTGCACGTCATGGCTTTATGAACCCCTTCAGTCTGGATTTCGTCCTCACCACAGTACAGAAACTGCAGTCGTCAAAGTCCTCAATGACCTCCTCACCTCTGCTGACACTGGTTCCCTCAATATTCTCATCCTCCTCGACCTGAGTGCAGCCTTCGATACCGTGAGCCACAACATCCTGCTCACCCGACTCAGGGACATTGGTATTGAAGGTATTGCACTCAGATGGCTCCAGTCCTACCTCACTGAACGATCCCACTTCATCTCCCTCCCCAACCACTCCTCTGCCACAGCTTCAGTCACCCAAGGTGTTCCTCAAGGATCAGTACTTGGACCCCTCCTCTTCATCATTTACATCCTGCCCCTCGGTCAGATACTCCGCCACTTCAACCTGGACTTCCACTGCTATTCTGATGACACTCAGATCTACCTCAGCACCAAATCCCTCCATAACCCACCCCTTACCCACATCAATTCCTGTCTGACAGCTATTAAAACTTGGATGCAACATAACCTCCTCAAACTGAACAGCAACAAAACAGAACTCCTCCTAATTGGCTCCAAATCCACCCTCAGCAAGGTCACTAACATAACACTCACCATCGATGGCACCATTGTTTCCCCCTCCAATCAGGCACGCAACCTTGGCGTAATCTTTGACCCCACCCTCTCCCTCGAACCTCACATCCGCCAAACAGTCAAAACCTCATTTTTCCACCTCCGCAATATTGCAAAAATCCTACCCTCTCTCACCCGCCCCGCAGCCGAACGACTAATCCATGCCTTCATTTCCTCCCGCCTTGACTACTGCAACTCACTTCTTTACGGCATCAGCACTACATCCCTCAACAGACTCCAACGGGTTCAAAATGCAGCTGCACGTCTCCTCACACATACCAAATCATGGCATCACATCAGCCCAGTCCTCAAAGAGCTCCACTGGCTTCCTGTCTCCCATCGCATCAATTACAAAATGATGGTCCTCACCTACAAAGCACTCCACCATTTGGCCCCCCCTTATCTCACAAACCTTCTCACTCCTTATCAACCCCCACGGTCCCTCAGATCCACCGCAGCCGGACTCCTATCCATTCCCACATCCACACTCTGCAGCTTTGGGGACAGAGCCTTCTCAGTGGCAGCTCCTAGACTCAGGAATTCCCTCCCCCAAGATCTCCGTGACTCTGAGTCCCTCACAGTCTTTCAGTCCCGCCTCAAAACACATCTTTTCAACTCTGCCTACCCATAAGCCCCCCTCCTCTCAATCAATTTCCTCTTGACTGCCTTTTTATTTATTTTACTAAACTTACTTGTTTGCCTGTCCTTGTTTGTCTACCCTCCCTCATATTGTAAAGCGTCTTTGAGTCGTGAAAAGCGCTATATAAATAAAATGCATTATTATTATTATTATTATTATGGCAATACTCGCTCCCTTCACTAAATGATGGGGAGCGCCACTCCTCAAGCTAACCTATCACTTCCCTCCATTCACAAGCCTAATTATCGCACCTGTTAATCCCTCTATATATGCTCTCCCCTTTTCCATCTCTGTCTTCCAGGTGTCAACGCGCAAGCAGCAGCAGGGCTTCGTCCCAGCTCCAGGTATATTCATCAGCTCCGCAGTCTTGCGGATTAAGCTACAGGCGGCGTTCCCCAGTTGGCTAGCGGTTCTAGCCGGCCACCCCGCAAACCCGGACGCGGAAGGAAAAGACAAGGACATCGGGCTCCACAGAAGTTCCTCCGGCTTAATGGAAACGGGCTACTTCAGGCAAATAATTGACGCAAGCCTTCAGTCGAGAGAGAGCATCACTGGCATCAGGGCCGCTCTAATGCGGCGCTTCCGGCTTCACGCGGAACGGGCCCTCATCGCTCGCGAAGCTTCACCCATTTCTGGCTTCAACTACAACCCCTCTTGCAGGCAGGCAGGGCTTAAGCTACATCCCATCGAAGCTACTTCTCCTCCCGGCTCAGTAGCCAGCACTGGACACTAAGTGCGTCATAGACGGCTAGCAGGTTCAGTGCACAGCAGGCTTGCCTCCTTTCCCTGCGCCTCACCGCTAAAACAGGCAAGAAAAGAGAAGAGCAAAAAGAGAGGAACAAAAGAAAAGAGAGAGAAGAAGAAGAGCAAAGAAGAAGAACAAGGAAGAGAAAAGCAAAAAAAGAGAAGAACGAAGAAAAAAGGAGAGAGAAAAAGAAAATAAAGAAAAGAGAGGAGGAAAGAGAAGAAGAATAAGGAGAGAGAAAAAGAGAGAAGTTCGTTTATGCATTGTTGCCTTTAGTTCAGGGTTAAGGTGAGTTTCAAGCAGCTTCGGGTGTAACGCGTTACAGCATGGAGTTATGCAGTTCGGGTAACTACTACCCGTCACAATGCTCAGTAAGTACCGCAGTTTCAAGCTTCAACACAGCCACGGATGCTGCCCATCCGTGTTTTTTTTGGGGGGGGGGGGGGGGTTCTTTCAGGGAGAAAGAGAAGTTCATGTAAGATGATAGAAGACAGTCTAATCACCCAACCAGCACATCAGCATCTACGTCTCACCGTGGCGTAATTAAACTGCTAATTAAGCTAGTCCTATATCAGGGCTCGACAGTAACGGTTGCCAGGTTGCCATTGGCAACCATTCAGAAAAATGTCAACCACTTCTTGGACTTTGGTTGCCATCAGTGGCAACCAGTTTTTAACATAAGAAATAAGGACAGCAAAACGTGCACCCCAAAATAGATAAATGTTCATATTTGTTTTAAGAGTGATATTTAATTGTTGTGACCAGTCGGAACCTGATACTTAAATTGCACGTGCATTGGCGTGATTACGGAGCCAGAAAACGATGCACGTTTACTCGCGTGCGCGGTGCGCCGTGTGTTTGTTTTGCAACAAAATCGCGAAGCAAAAATAAGTTGTTTGACTTTGTGGTAAAAAGTTCAGCCAACACCTCAACTTCTCAAATGAATGTTCAAAGTGATTCAACTGATGGAGCGTAAGGTAAAACCCGAACGAAAAACAAAGAGGAATGTTTTCCATTCACTTCCGGTAAAAGTTCCTTCAAAATAAGAGACCCGATCTTATTACTACCAAAATAAAAGTGCAAAACGAAACTATACCATAGAAAAATGGTTGCATTAAATTATAATCACTTCTATAAAAAGGTAACACATTTTAAATATAGTTAGACATATTAAAGGTAATTTACAGCATCAATAATTAATATCAAATGTTTAACTGTGAATGGTTTTCATTTATTTAACATTAGAAATGTATTAGTCTGGCCAATCCAAGACTTCAATGCTGAAGGGCCAATGGGTCTATGGTGGGGGTCAGCACAAAGGTCAAGAAAACCCACATTTGAAAGGGAGACAACGGATGATCAAGAAACTAGTGACTTGCTCAAATCATTTGTGAGGGATCTATGAAGAACAGGACAACAGCAGCACTACTGGTATTTTGTATACCAGCAATTGAGGGTGGACAAGTTTACTACCACTTAGGTTCAAATAAGTGCGTTAATTACTTATTGTAAAGCATTTGAAGATTCTTGTGTCACATGTTCATTATTAAGTTGATGTATAACTGTATAGCATCTTAATTATTTAAAATATAAGGTATCTAAAAAAAGGGCAACCGTATTTTCAGTTTTGGCAACCAAAAGCGGATGCCTGGTTGCCAGCCTGGCAACCACTTTTAAAAGTTAGCGTTGAGCCCTGCCTATATCATGGGTCATGTCTCAGTATTTACCTAAGCAAATATTATTTCATGCTGCTCATATTGCACTCATATTTGGTTTCATGCTCACATGGCTTATGTTAAGCAGGGTATGATATTCATGCATCATTGTACTCAAGCTAACAGCCGCATTACATTGTCTACATCTCCCTCTTCGCCGGGCATCGGCTCGTGCCGGCTATCCAAGATCTCTCCAGTTTACCTCTGGTAAACATGCATATAACTGGTGGTGGTGTCTTAAGAGCATTTCAGGGCTCGTTCAGGATAGGTGCAGCAAACCTGCCGCAATCAAGGTAATTGTTCCTCTTCCCTACAACAACCGCTTCTCATCCTACATTCGTCCGAACCTCAGTGCCGTGCTGGCTATCCAAAGGTCTCTCCAACCTTAAAATTGGTACGTATGCATATAACTGGTGGTGGTTCTTAGCATGTCAGCACGTATATTCGCCCCGCGGCTCATGTTTATCCTTGCATGTCTAACCCTGTACGTCCAGGTTGTAACCTTCGGGTCTGTATAAAATGTGTCCCTGCGAAGTCAGGTTGCCCCGGACGTACGGGGCATCCCGGACGTACGGGGCAACCTGACTTCGCAGGGAAGCTGGGTGTGTCTGAAGCTTGGCGATTTTTTGCGAGCAACGCGACCAACAACCAATCACATGAATCTCCCGCCCCCGACATACAAAGCAATAGCAATGTTAAAACGAAGTAAACTGGATATAAACTCTCCAAACAGGCGAAAAACCTACCAGTTTCACCCACTGTCTCTGCCACCTCCCTCCATGCCTGGTTCCTCCGGTTTGTATCCTGGTAAATAGTTCTGGTCGTAAATAACCGGGTGATTTGCTACCGTAATATCTCGTTTGGAATATGAGGAAATGAACTGCGGTCTGGCTCTCCCAGCTTGCACGCGGTTTGATTGGCTGCGCTTGCACTGGCGGGGTTTGCATAAACGGGATTTGATTGGCTGAGGCCAAGCATCGAGCCTCAAAAGTTGAACATTGTTCAACTTTTGATGCCGATAGATGCTCGTGATGCTTGCAAAGCCATGCCATGCTCCCCACAATGCAGTTCGGCGAAGATTAAAAATCTTCTACGTCACCCCATTCAAGTGAATGGGCGAAGCGTTGAAAGCATTTTTCGATGCCTGTAGTGTAGACGGGCCGTAAATGTTCTGACTCACAAACCAACATCAAAGAACTAGTGGCGACGTTGCCTACGTTTAAGCCAGAAGGTCAAATACCACACAGATTAAAACCTACTGCCAACTCTCACTTACACTCTGCACCTGCATAAGAGGATTTTACTCTCCACAACAGCAGTAGGCAGAAGTATGTCTTCCTCATTTCAAAATGGACAACAAAATACATAAGGCTCTAGAAATAAAGGCAATGTTTGTGATACACTCTTTAAAACATTTTCACAACACTCTCCACTCAGCTTCATGTTGGGAATATCTGAGTAATAGAACGACCAGATGAGATAAGAAATTAAAAGACTTTGTGTGAGCCTTTGGACTGGAGTAGTTAGTTTTCCTCAAGTCGGTTTTTCTTCTTGTGCACAGATTTCCTTAAGCTAGCTTATTTTGCAGACAGCTCTGCTGCCAATTCAACATCTTGAATCATCAGCAAAGGTTGTTGGGAATGGCAAAAAATGCCAATGATGCGGGACACACCACAAAAACATGGCACACGGCCAATGCGGTTTGGTTAAGAGGTGTCTCCTTTGGTTCACTTGTAATGTGGTAGAGTGAATATAACTTCATGGCAGATACTAATGAATGGCAAAACAGAACAGGAACACAATTGTCTCTTTGGAAAATAGTAGTGGTGTTGCTCTGATGGTTCTCTCTGATTAAGACACACTATAGAGAGTGGACTGCCTACTCTCTTTTTTTAAAGTCTTGCCTTTTCAACACTGCCTGGAAAATCTATCTCTGTCTGTATCTATTTGTGTGATGTTTGTCTATATGTTTTTCTTTGTTTTTAAGGTCGAAAAACTGAACGCCCTTGAGTACTTTCCTCTCCTCTTCTGGGGGAAGTACCACAATAAAAATAAGAAGTGGACGGCCCAGCTCCAGTGCCCCTTCGAGCTGCCACTGGTAGCCCATGCGGTCCTGGAAAAAATGGTTTGCCTTTTTGAAGGCTTTTTAGAAGGTAGTTCACAGAACATTCATGATACTTTATTAAGTTTAATCCTGTATTGTGTACCTATCCAGATGGATCAGATAGAAAAGTCGTTCAGATAACATTTTAGACAACCTAAATTGGTTTTGGGCAATTCATTTATTCCTTTTTCTTTGTTAAACTTTAATATTTGTTGGTTAATCATATTTTCAACCCTGCACTACATCTTTAATGACTGTCTTGTTTGTCTGCTTTGTTTAACTTCAAAGCATGGGATCCTGAGGCAGAGGGTATAGGGCAGCATGAAAGGACTGGAGAAGAAGATGACCAGACAGAACAGGGGGAGGGAGATGAAATGGATGAGACTGAGGGAACTACTGAGATGCAGGAGATGGAGACAGAAGGGGACATAGAGACACAGACAGACAGATTAGCGAGTGAAGGACTGGAGAGAGGAGAGCTGGAGGGACAGAAAGACTCAGAGGAAGAGTTTGGACCGGTGGTGGCAGGAGAGATGGAGGCAGGCAAGGAGAAAGAACAGGTGGTGGAAGTGTAGAAAGAAGAGTTTGAGGCAGAGAAAAAAGCAACCAACAGGTAGGTATCAATATAGAATATATGATGTAGAACAATGAGGGAAATCTTGACTATACAATATGAGATACAGAACGGTTAAAAAAAAGTGCCAATGTAAAAAAAAAGTAGCACCACCAACTGGCCTCTAAGCCAAAACATTTTTCACTCTTTGCTTTTCCAACTTTTTCTTAAAATGTAAGTGTTCTCGCAAGTACTTCCCTGGTATGCAAAGCACACACACCACATGACTATTGCAATTAACACTTGTTTTTTGTTTCTCTTTATAGAAAGAGAGCTGTTAAAATATCAGCAAAAAAGAAGCGAGGCAAGAAAAAAAAAAACAAGGAGGAAGGTATGAAAAAAAATACTGGCATTACAGATCTGTAATAAAAAATATATACAACTTTTGACATAATAGTAGTTCTTTTGATTCCTAAAAAAAAGCTTTGTGGCACATGGAGATAATCTGTGGTTTACTATGTGGTCATTTGTGGTACCCAAGAGGTGCATTATGTCATATAAAGTATGGGAAAATTATGAGATGCATTTTTTTGAGGCCTTACAAATAGTGTTTTTCAATTTGAAAACCCAACTTAAAAGTTTGCAAGACAATACATGATATCAAGTTTTGGATTTAGGGACAATTTAATTTCATGTTTCTTTACAGTGTGTGAATATCACAGCAAACTGGACGCGTTTCCAGTGCAATCTGTGTCAAGGACACGTGAAAGTAAGGTTAGTAGCTATATTGTTTGCATGAACTACACAACAGGTATGGACCTTCAACACAACAAACATAATAGTTTTCAAATTGTTGAATTTTGTCAGAAACTCAACAATTACATGTTGAGCTGTTCTCTGGGAGGTCTTACATTAATCCAAACATTTACCATTTTAAAATACTGGGGGATGAAATGCAATGAAGTATTGAATTATAAATTAATATAATTCATATTTAGTTTTTGTCCTCTCTTCTGTTTCAAAGGGCTGTAAAGAAGTGCTGGTCCATTGGCTGTAAGTTCAGATTTCTTGTTTAACTCAATTGTCAGTAAATTGACAGTTCGGCCTAATTAATAATAGAGTGTAACGGGTACACCTGTATGTTTGTATACCTTATGTATGCCATGTGATCTTTGTAGTGTATCTGTGACTCTGGTTGTTATATATGTATACGTGTGTTTATGTGTATTCTCTCGACTGCCCGAGAGAAAATAAATCTCTATCTATCTATTTAAGAAGTCAGTTTTGCCATGAATTGTGAGTTATTTAAGTTCATGTAATAAGCACCTGCACCATTTTAAGTTCAGAAATCCGAGAAATCAGGGTTGCTTTGTAATTATAGACTAAGAGAACTTAAAGAGGACATAGTCTGTTAATTTCCAGGTTCATTAGTATTACATTTTTCCTGCTTAAATGTTCAAAAAGCTCTTTATTGTTCTCATACTGCCTGTGCTGCTGCACCTCTTTTCACCCTCTGTCTGAAACCAGAGCCAACCGCTTGGATACGTCCCAACCCTTAGTCTACTACGTTTAATGTAGGAATTAGTTTCAGGCAGGTGTGTTGGAGAGAAACTCTGGGGGAAATTTTTCTATTAAGCTTTTGCAGTCCCTTTACATTCACAATTACGTAATCAACACACTACTGAAAATGGAAAACCCCAAAAAGCACTATTGGGCCCTTTTTAATATGTGGCATTGGTGATAGCCTAAAGAGGGATGTAGCTTTGTCAACACCTAAATCTACTGTTAAGTGTGTTTTTACTAATAATAGTTATGAAGACTTAAATGACATGCTAAATTGTGACCAGCTTGAATGTCAACAATGTCCAATATGCAGTTATGGTGATCATTATTGTTGAAGGAATCAGGTGAACTGCTTATCATAGAATTAAAATAATGCAGTATGGTTTGGGGTAAACAACGTTTAAAACACTGATGTCCCACAGACAACATTAAAAAAAAAAAACACGCTGAATACGTTTCGGTGGTCGGAAGCTTAGCAGCATAAGAATCACCCTCAGTTTCCTTGAAAAGTCGGAACAAGAGTAGGCACTAAAGGCCCGACCGACAGGCCTAGCATCCAGGATTTAAAACCGGCCTTTACTGTATGTGTATGGTCCTTCTTAGGGTTGAGAAGACATTTGAAAGGATTTTGTATACTCAACATATTTCAGAACTGTTTTTTTTTTGCCTTGTTTTTCTTTCAGCAAAAATACCTGGCCACCATCCTGGGAACCACACATGAATATAAACATGACAGTGTCCTAAATGTTTGTCGTTGTGTTGTAAATTATGAAGTTCTGTTGACGAACAAATTCATTTAAAAAATCTCATATACATATATTTGAAATCAAAATAAAAGTATTTGTTTATAAACATCTGTTTCATCATTTACAGTGTTAGCAAGGCACTCACCATATTGTTCAATACAGGCGTGATTGATATAAGTTATGATTGATAAAACTAGTAAATCTGTCAGATTTGACCCGAAGACAACCCAACTTTGTAGGCTGTTTTTTTTCCTCATTGCTATTGATATCAATTAAGAATTTAACTTATAGGGACAAGCATAGCTGTTCAGGGTCAGGAACTTTCCAAAAACGATAGATCTTATATCACAAAGTTTATTGCTCATCTTTGTCTGGCAGAAGCCTCTTTCAGGTGTAGATTCTGAGACCATTTGGGACTCCAGCCTGTATTTTGAATAATTGATTGTTTGATAGTAGGAGATCTTTAAGGTATAAAAACATTTTATGCCTTCAGATGTGGGCTTTATACCTTTTTTAACTACAAAATACACACAAATATACACTGAGGGTCAGGATTAGATAACACTGCTGTATTCAACCCGGTATCAGGGCAAGACGTGAACATGTGACGATTTACCATGCTGGGAGACGTGAAGATGTCACGATTTGGTCCCTTCAAACGTGACAGTTACACGGTATTGTGAACATGGAGAACCAGTGGAGAAATACCCGGAAGTGCCAAGCAAATAAAATAATACTTTATTCCGAGTGTGCTTGCTTTTCTCTTTGGAAGTCATCACTGTTGGGGAAATATTTTCCAAGGTCCATAACTTTGACCCAGTTTATCAGTTCAAACTTTCCTGACTGAGCACACGCACCTGTAACCTTGGCTGCTGTGCTCTCAGTGTTTTGTCTCCCTGTTCCTGCCTGTTGGATCAGCTGATAGAGGAGTTATGATTATATCTTGTTATGCACAATGTTGATTATTCTCTCTGAACTAGCTAAATACATGGGTCTAGGGTAGAGTTCTTCGGAATTGACGTGGCAACGTGAAGTCAGAACCTCTGGCTGCTGTGACATGTGATGTGAATTCTCCGGACGATACTCCTAAATAAACCATCAGTGTTTGACACCAAAGCTGCTGCTCTCCTCATGTCTCTCTGAGTCCTGACTCTCCATTGCTACAGAGGTTTCCATTACAATCACATAAATGCATTGTAATACACGGTTCGGCTGCATTAAATATTACACATCTGCCATAGTTCTTTATTTATAGAGCCCTGACGAGAAGACTTCTGGACAAACTGAAGAACTGCCACCGAAACTGAATACGTGACGTGGATCATAAATATATCAACAATTAAACAACATCTTACATTTATTTTCACAAAATACGTCTCCTTGCAGTATAAATACTAATTCGGCTGAATTTTATATTTGATATATATTTGGCAGATAGGCTTTATTTACCCCATAATAGTGCACAGCTAGATAGATAGAAAAGGACACCTAGTGGTTAAAGCACCATATTGAATATTTTAGGGGGAAAGTAGAAATGATAGAAATATAGAAAGAATAGAAAAAATCAAGAAGATGCTGTAAGTGATCTCTGCAATAAAACTGTTTCGTGCCGGATGTACACAGATATTAATAGGAGGATGTGCAAAACAGACAAACTAAAAAGGCACTATTATATGTATTTTACTCTTATGTAGGTAGATAGTATAATGAATATGCAGAATATGACAGTTTATTGTTGAGGAGCCTGCAACCCAAGCTTTTCATTCATTGCATAACGTTTTTTATGTAGTTGTGTATATGATACTGTATGTCAATAAACCGAAATCCTGAAAGGGATGTGCAAAATAGCCATTATATACAGTCTTTAATTAACTATTAGTAGAGAATAACAAGTAATGAATATACTTTATAGGGATCTGCAGATAAATGTTTAGTCTTTTCAAGCACCAACTATCAAATATCTCGCCTGATTGTTGGCACTTGACAATCACCTTCCCTGAATTTTACTCAGGTTTAACTGAAGTCTGATTTAAGGGTTGTTTATATTTCACATCATTAATCAGAATGTGGTCTAGTTAATAAAACATAATATCAAACATAATATTACTATTAACTTTATTGTGAAATAAATACACACAGCATACAATGCCATAATAACATAATTTGTATTATTAGTGTAGGACACGTATGCATGTATAACATCAGAATATGTGTAGTTTTATTCAAGTTTTCACATAATTTTACAGGATATTGCTATAATATTTCACATTAATATCTGATTTGTAGACAGAAAGGTATATCCATCATTTAACGGTAAGCTATTGAAATTCTGATTCCATAGATGTGTCTCTCATCACCCAAAATCGCTGAATATTCTCTCAACTCAGTAATTACATTCTTATATTCAAAGAACATTTAAAAAATACAAGTCCCTGTCTGTCAGCTGTGCACCATTATGGTGTAAATACAGCCTATCTACCGATTGGATCAAATATAAAAGTCAGCCGAATTAGTGTTGATATTGCAAGGAGACGCATTGTGTGAAAATAAATTGAAGATGTTGTTTAATTGCTGATATATTTATGATCCACGTCACATATGTTTCGGCGGCAGTTCTTCAGTTGGTCCAGAAGTCTTCTCATCAGGGCTCTATAAAGAGAGAACAACGGCAGATGTCTAATATTTAATGCAGCCGAACCGTGTATTACAATGCATTTATGTGATGACTCCCAAAGAGAAAAGCAAGCACACTCGGAATAAAGTATTATTTTATTTTTAAAACATGTTTTCAGATTTCTTATCGCATAAACACCATATCCCAACATGCTTTGCGGCTAAAACATCCAATCAGTTGAGGATCACACGTCACATCACTACGTCTGTTTCCGGTATTGTGTTTATGACGGATGTATTTTGTTATACACACATTCCTTCACATTTTAATTTACATGAAAGTATTTCGCGAGGCCTTCTAAAAATGTTTTAAATATAACTAGGGTTGTAGTTGAAGAGTTTGTAAATTAACATGAACCAAAGCTGTTGCATGGCAACGCAATCGCACAACGTCACGTCCAGTATTTCCACAACCACACACATCGATTTAATACATTTAAATTTGTTTACCACTGGTGGATGAGTTTTTACTATGGGAGATATTTCCTATGCATGGCCTCAGATTAGTAAGCTTTTTAAAATAATGATCCAACTTGGATGTTTTAATGGGTATTGGGTACATTTTTGGTAATATTTGTATTAAACTTTATAGCCGATAGTAGCCTATGTCAAGTGGAAAGCATGGAAACATGTCACAGTAGAAGAACTAATTTCAAACTCAAATAAGCTTAATATGTCCGCTTTAATGTAAAAACTGCACACTTAATCAAATCCAGACGGAAACATCTACATGTTAGCTGGCTAACAGCTTAGCTAGCTGTGTTAGCGTGCTAGTGTTGTTGTGCCCGTCAGCTAGCTAAACACCACGGGTTAGTTGTTAGACTGCTTTGAGTTTGGTGTCACTTTTCTACCTTTTTATTCACTTAAAACAGTCAGCAAGCTGAAATCTGATTATTAAGTCAGAATGGCTGAAGGGAGCTGTGAAAATGAAGAACAGTAAAGGCAGATATATGGACACAATATGAACCTGAAAATAAGCATAATATGTCCGCTTTAACTATAGAACTGCATAAGGGCACCAAGTAACTTTCCACAAGTCAAGTCCCTTCTTCTGCGTCATCTTCATCATCTGAGCTGTTGTCACTTTGCCAGTCTTTTTCTTCTTCCATGTCCTCGTCCTCCTCCTCCACCAGCCTAGGACTGGGTTCCAGAATTCCTCTGTAGGCGCCTGCTACTGTCTGAGTCTGAGGTCATGCAGATTTCTCCTTAGAAGACACATAAGGCCCTTGTACCCCTCCTCTGTGATTCCATTCGGATAGCCTACAAGTTATATAGCAAACATATAAATTGTGAAAATTATTCAGAAAAAACGTATTTAAGTCAAGAAAGACTAGAATGCAGTCAGACTCAAATAAAAACAAACAGATGGATACAATATTCTTTAAAATGTGTTTGCCTTTGCTGGTTTGAAAAACATTGACTTATGTATTTTAAAGTGAATAAATCCATGTGGTTCACTTACTTCCTGTCTGTGTGATCAATGAAATTAGGGCCATCAGTGTCTGGAGCTTTGATACAGAGTCCTTGAGGTACTGACAGTGCTGCATAATCTCCTTCACAAGGATCTGCTTTTCTTCTGTCAGTCGTGACAGAAGCATTTTTTGGTCAAACAGCCCCTTCTTAGTGAGAATGTCCACACCGTCTGAGAATGAATATAAACATTTCACATTAATGAACACATTTTATTTCTACAGTTTTGTAGATTAGAAGTAAAATCTTTATACAGCACCTCTGTTGGGTTCCTGCCAAGGCCAGATCATGCTCTCTGCAGATTTGGTTGAGAGTTTCTCCACAACCGTGTTGGTGTCAATAGGGTTGCTGGTTATACTTGTGGATGTTCTCTAGCAACCTTTTCTTTCTTGGGCAACCTTTTGGACGATCTTTTGACGCCTTTTGTTACGATCTGTAATGAGAGTAAAACATAGATTATAAAAGAGCTGACGGGATTTAATCAACACAACCAATAAATGTCCCAAAATGCTTACCATTTTGTCTGTAAAGGTAGTGCTTTTTCTGGCAAATGCTCACAAAGAGTGCTTCTATTGAGATCTGCAAACAACTAGTATCAGCAGGACTGGCTGATGCACTTCTTAAATGAATAAGATAAAAAGAAGAAAACAAGTTTCAAACACAATTAATGTCTGTTATTTGCACATCACACATTAACAGGCACACTAAGAGGCACACTAAAGGACAAAGTTTAATTTGGACAGCATTATTGAGTTTTTATGAACCGCCTCCATCTATGTATACGTCAAAACAGCATTGTTCTTACCTTTGCTGACCCACTGTTTGACATCATCAACCCACAGCTCTAGCATGTCATCAGAGCATTTCAACTGGTCCTGCATTTTCTTCAGGCTCTCAGTTACAGCCTCTGTCTTTTCTGCTGTCTGCAAAATAGCAAAACAGAATCATGCCATTTCATAAAATAATTCATTGGAAATAAAGCAAAAGTATGCATTTTAAGGAGGGAATTAACACAATAATATATTTAATGAATTTCTTAGCTCTAGTCCTGCACAACTGCAATGTCTATATGGGGGTGTAATTTTTATATATATTGGGTGGGCTTAAATGTCACATTTTACAGCTTAAAATAGTTATCTCTATTTCAATACACAAACATACTTTTTTGAATCTAGAGGACATGGCAATGTGGAGGCCATTCTCTTTGCGATGATTCCAGCCCATAGCATGGACTGTGAGCATGTCAGTTCTTGCTGTGAAGAAGAATACATCTCATTACAATGTTATAAAATATAAATGTGTACATTTACAGGAAGGTAGGGCACAAACAAGTTCACAAACCTGACTTGGCCATGTATTTAGTTGTTAGGCCACATCTGGATAAGAAGCTGTTTACTTGTTCCACTTCTTCACCAAGAGTGGTGCCAGCACCCTCCTGGTTCCGTGCATTCCAAATAATCTAAAGCATGAGGTAATCAATGTTGATGCAAATCTCAAGGTCAACAACTCATAATTTAAAACATTCTCTTGGATCAGTTCAGACTCATGTGTAGTGGTCAGATTTACCATCAATTGTTGTTTAAGTAATTCAAATCCTCACCTCGCATTTGGTGTTGTGGGCTTTGGCATGCATCACAGACAAGCAATGTCTCATTTCCTTTAGGGGCTGAAGATGAGGCAAGGCTTCTGACACTTTGTTGAGATATGGCACATACCGACACGTCACGTTCATTGCCAAAAATGAGGCACTCTGGAACTCTTTTTGGAGAAACATCGGATAGGCAAAGATTTCTCCTCTATACATATTTAAAGCTTTTAAAAAAATAAAAAATAAATAGTGAGTACAAAGCAGATGGAAGGTAAGGCTTCAGATTATCTACAAATATTTTAATTGAAAATTATCAAGACAACTACCAACCTTTGAGAAGAAATCCATGCCTACACACAGCAATTTCAACACCTTCTTCATCCAACTTGTTGGCTCGCTTAGAGGTCTCCCTTGCTGCTGTCCAGTGAGATTCCCCACACATTGCTTTTCCTGCAGTCTACCAAAGTAAATCGTTTTTAGAGAATCATTATCAGAAGTTATTTCAAAACACTGGATAGTGGGACCAACTGACGGTATTATCAAACATATAAACTATTACACACAAGTGTTTTGTGCTCGACTGCCAGATTCACCTGGATATGCAACTCCCTGGATAATAACAAACCCGTTTTTGGATCATTGGAAGGCTCCAAATGTGTAATATATTCTGGATTAGAATTTAGCTATTTTTTCAATCCAGTTTTACAGCAATAATGTTTGTGAAAGTTTGACCGCATTGCTAACCTCATCACCCTGTCATCTGGTCTCAACACTTCTATCCGATCTCCCAAAAAATATGAAGGCAACTGTGTTACTACTATTTTAACTTCAATTAGTTATTAAAAAAGGTGAGATACATTTTGCTCTGCCTAATTTAAAACTCACACTTTTGACAGCCCCTCGAACATCCTCCACAAAAGTGGAAACCTCAGAGTCTTGGGCCAAAAACACTCCGTCAAAGAAGCGTGGCTCTTCACTCCTATAAGAAAAGGAATTATAGATAACTACTCTAGTTACAAATTGAACATAGTAATAATAATAATAATTATATTTAAAGAACATCTTTCAAAACAAGGTTATAAAGTCTAACAGAAATATTTTAGATTCAACAGCCGTAGTTTTAACAGCTATATAACAGGAAAGAGCTATAGCTACTAATTGCTCCTGTGGGGATTGTCCACTGTACTGAATGTATGTAAGTCGCTTTGGATAAAAGCGTCTAACAAATGACATGTAATGTAAAAAATAAATAAAAATAGCATTCCCAATGTCAAATTAAAATACAAGAACTAAGGACAAGTGCTGTGTCAATGTAAAACTGGTTTGTTTTCCTATTGCCATCTACTGAAACAGCCACCATTTCAGGGCTACAGGCTGGACAGACAAATGGCTCTTTACCCAGAAGTTTATTCTCTTCAAATGTGCAGTACACATACTGCAGAAAGCTTCTCTGGAAAGCATCTGCATTCACCTTGCCAGTCTGAAATAAAAATACATTATATATGTTATCATATTTTGTATCATATCTCGCTCATCCATATTTGGCCATAAATATATTTATTATGATAATACATGTATTTGTCTTTCAGCTTCACATTTGTACTTACTCTTCCAAACTGCTTTGTTCTCTGGTCCAACATTGCAGTAAAGGCTTGTCTAGAAATTCCTGGAGCTGCCGTCTTCATAGCCTCAAAGGAATGGAACAGATCTTGGTGGAACAGGGTCTGTGCTTGCATGGTAGCTGGCCAGTATCCTCTCCTCACCAAGTCATTGAATTCTGGATCCCATTTCTTAGTGCAATGTTTGCATGTTAGCTCTGGAACATTAAGATCGTAAAGGCCTAAGAACACAAAGAAAAAAACAATAACAATGAATTAGAGTAATGTATTAGTTAAAAAATACTTTTAAAAAAACAATTTCACCAAAACCTACCATTTATGCACACCAATATGATAGGTCTACCAACAGAGACTGCAACATCGAAAACTTCACTAGAACATATCCTTGAAGGAAAGGATGTTGGAAGCAAACGGTCTGCAAGGTCAAAGTACAATCAGGAGGAGATTTAACAATGTTGTAAGCAAGCACTATGATAACAGAACGCAATTTGAGATTAAAATGAGTTTTTTTGTGAGGGGGAAAAAAGGCTTATCAATAAAAAAAAAAGGGACACTGACCTTGTTTAGAAATGATGTATTTGCCATCCTGGAGTTTCACAGACTCTGTTGGAGGAATGTACTTGTAAAATCCATTACAGGTGGTTTGACTACTGTGCAGAGTGTGTTTTGCATGAACCAAGATATCACACTCTGCACAAAACCACTCTGATGGCATACATTCCTCACAACGGATGACAGTTTCTTCCAGGAGACAGAGATTGCAGGTCATCTTGACGATATTCTTAGTTATTAATAAGTTGTCAACGTTCTGTGGCCTCGCCTGTTGCCAACACTGTTGAAACTCTTTTTGCCTTTGAGTCCAAGATGACAATGGTGGCACATCACCAACATCTTGCTCCTTAATGGTCTCAAGAGTCCCGTAGAAGGTCTTCTAGTCTCTGCATATTAAAATCTTTAAATACAGAAATATAAATACATACCATGAGGAAAACATTTCATATGAAACATACCTTATCAAGAAAAAGTCTTCAAAAGTAGCTTTTTTCTTACCAGGATCTTGGTAGCTTGAACATGGTGTTGTTATGGTGGAACTACTGCATGGAGGAGTACCATCTGTTTGGGGGGGAAATGATTCAAACCCATTAAACAGATTATTTTAGCTAATTGACAGATTTAAAGAAATGTTACAAAAACACCAACCTTCAGCAAACATGAAAAATATCAAAGCTCAATGTATTTTTGCATTATCATGTCATTTACATCCGCTTATTGGTTTTAGTCCTTAGTCCTCTGACAAAATCGATGTGCAAATATATAGAAATAGGATGTATCAACAGCATTATTAAACCAGTGGCTACTTTAAATCACATATACTTACTTTGATTACATTCATAAAATGTAGACTAACCATTAGAATAACTTTTTTTCCTTCGTTTGCTGCTGGCCACACGTTGCCCATCTTGGTCTCTCTTCCACCAGGTCACTTTTGGACGTGGTTCGTCTTCTTTTTGCATCTTGTTTTTGCGTCTCCTTGTTGAGTCTCCTTGTTGAGTCTCCTTGTTGAGTTTCTTTATGGACATGGAATGTAATGAAACACAGAGGGAGAAAAAATGGGCATTAACTAACTGGATTTAAATAATGACACTTTGGGTATAAAAAAAGCAAGAAACTTGCCTGTGTGTCCTCAACATATGCATCCCCAAGCAGAAGAAGAGCTTCTAGTTTGTTGGTTTTTTCAGCTTCTTTCGACATTGTGCTGAAACAAAAAAAGAAGGTGTTAGTTAGATCATAGATGTAGTTGTAATTTAAACTAGCCTAATATTAAGTGAATTAAAGTTTAGACCAACATCAGCATTATGAGGGAAAGGTATGATTAAAATGTTTTGGTATAGGGCACTGATGTTATTCTATTAGCAATGGAGGAACAAGAGTATGTAAATCTCCTTTGAAACCCCACCCCTGGTTTTAACAATAATTCAGTTATTATGAATTCCTAATGTATAACATATCATCTTCAGATGCATGTTTTTTGGTAACCTGTACCTGCTAATGCGTTTTTACTTTTGGTTAATGCACAGAATATACTGGATCATGTATCGGCTAGCGGCTAGTAATGTCTGTTTAAATATCAACAGGACAAATATCTGAGCAGATCTCAGATCGGCTCGAAGAGTGAATTTAAGCTTTAAAACCCAAAATACTGTCAAAAAACTGAAGAACCCCCATTCTATTTACAACATGATCAACTATGTTACTATCGATTGATTTTAAACTGCAACAGCTCCGTAAAACGACAGAAGTTAGCTAAGGCTAACTCAATGATGCTAACTGAGCAGTTCACGGTTTAACTAGCAAATCATTTGCACGCGTAAGCTTGTATGTCGACACATGGTGCTATGTAAAGTGATGCAAAAGCTGAAATCATTTAAAAAACACTGTAAATGTCTTTATTACATTACAGAAAACGGGTTTACCTCGAGGAACTTCGTATCAAGGAGGGTTCAATGTCTTCTTCTTCTTCTTTTAATGGCGAATCGCCTTCTCGAATTGGACTGCGCTGCATCCAGTGGACCTTTAACGAAACGTGCTATGTGGGAAACACCATATCCCAGCGTGCATTGCGGCTACAACATCCAATCATCGAGCTTGAACCGGGCCTACGTCTGTTTCCGGTGACTTTATTTTGAAAATCAGTTCCTGACGGACGGCTAAAAAGCCCAATATTATAGAATTAAACGAATAAATAAAAACAAGGATAATAGTGTGTTATTGTTGAGTAAATAAAAGTGTGTTATTTAGAAAAGGATAAAAATTTGAAGGAAAAATAAAATCAATAATCCTGGCTTGATATTGAGTAATAACATGTTTTTATGGACCACACAGCTTCCGGTGTTCTCAGACACGACCGTATCCATTTGCGTCTCATATGCACGCAAAACCCGGACTCAGACCTCAATGGGAATAGTTGGCGTATGATAGGCACGCAAAATCGGACTTTAGCGTATCTATTGCACGCATTTTCCAATGTGTAAAGTCGTGTCATTTGTAGGCAGACTGAAGAGAGTGAGTTGGCTGAACAGCAGAGTGGACAATGAGAGCAGTCATATTCCCTTTAAAAGCTTCAAATATGTATTTGTCGTGAGATTTTGGAAATAAAAGTTTCATATTCTGAAAGCCAAGACTTTTTTTATTTAAAATCAAACCCCCGAACCCTGAAAGACTAGTTTTTTACACAAATCAACACTCTTAAAACTACTGGGTTAAAAAATTACCCAATCATAACACAGCTGCTGAGTAACTATAGGACAGAACACACGCTGGGTTGTCTTAACCCATGTGCTGGGCTGGATAATTTTAACCCATGTGCTGGGTTGTTTATTTGACCCAAGCAAGTGATTGAAATTAACTATATCACTGGGTTAAATATAAACCATACATTGGGTTGTTTATTTGACCCAAGCTAGTGATTGAAATTAACTATATTGTTGGGCTAAATATAATATAATAATAATGTATAATAATGTTATGAATTATCTCCAAACAAACCGTATATATATATAAAAAATGCATTTATTGATAATTTGAACAGCTTTGGCAAATCGCCATCATTCCATTTCCACTATAAAAGAACAATGCATTTTAGCACAATACAAATTTAAAAAAAAACTACATCCGTTTGAATTCCAGCCCTTCGAATGGACAAGCTGCTGCCTCCAATCTGGTGTGCATACCGATTCTGATTCATACATACTGTAGCCTATATGTCACAGTGAATGTGAGAAATCAGACCAGGCAGAGGTGGAGGCCATGACAGCAAAGTGCAGTGGAAACAGACTTAGCGAATAAATCCTGACGTAACATGAAGCATGTGACTTAAACAGCTGAGGAGGATGTAACCTTCCTCACATTAATACATGAAACATGTCTTCCAAGTCCATCAACATTTCCACATTCTTCTCCCAACCTTTGAGGTTTGACTGGTGTTTTTTTTTTTAAATGGCATCGGTTCACAAGAGCGGCTGAAGAAATCCTACAGTCCAGCATGTATCTTGTTCTTCAGTCCAAGGACTTTGGGGGAAAGCCTTTCATCATCCATTTGCAAGAGCACTTTCTGAATGAATTCATAGTAGTACCTTAGCTCTTTGGGGGAAGCCATGTTCAGTGTATAGATGACTCCCAGAATGATGGCACAAGCTCGGCCTACAGATCCAATGTTGTCCAGAATGATTAGTCCTTCAACAAAAATCCCAACATAATGTCATAATGTCCAGGTTCTCCACCCTCCTTGTTGATGACATATACCATATGCCCATTGTAGATTTCTGCAGGTCTCTGGTGACGTCATCTCCTTCGATGTCCTGTATATTTAAAGAAAAAATATGCATTTATTCAATTATGTAATTTTAATGACATACTTTATCGTATACATTTTTTGTAATATTGCTCACATATCTATTAATCCCTTAAAACAAAGCTGGTCATATCGTATATATTTCTGAATCAAGCTAAATATGTGTGAGGTGTTTTTAAAGATTTACGTAGGAACCAATAAGCTTGGTGCTGAGTGTCAGAAGTCAGAGAGGATTGACAGATGGACTAAAACATTGTTGATTGTCCCCTCCTCCCTTCTGTCAAGCGACTTTGTTAACCATTTTGAAAAAAAGGTTGATGATATTCGCTCTTCTTTTTCTGACTCACCTTTACTCACCGCTGGGTCACCAGACCCTCCCTTCACCCACACACTGACCTCCTTCTCCCCTCTCTCTCCAAGTGAGGTTCTTACCCTCGTTACCTCTGCCCGTCCTACCACCTGTTCTCTGGACCCTATCCCCTCAAACCTCCTTCAGACTATCGCTCCTGATATTCTACCATTTCTCACCCATTTCATCAACACTTCTCTAACTTCTGGTCACTTTCCAAACAGTCTCAAGGAGGCAAGAGTAAACCCTCTCCTAAAGAAACCCACTCTCAACCCGTCTGATGTTATTAACTACAGACCCGTCTCTCTCCTCCCGTTCCTGTCTAAAACACTTGAACGCGCTGTCTTTAAACAACTCTCCTCTTATCTCCATCAGAACAACCTTCTGGATCCGCACCAGTCTGGTTTCAAGGCAGGTCACTCAACAGAAACTGCTCTCCTTGCTGTCTCTGACAAACTGCACACTGCTAAAGCAGCCTCCCTCTCCTCTGTCATCATCCTTCTGGACCTGTCTGCTGCATTCGACACGGTGAACCATCGGATCCTCCTTCGCACTGTCCAAGAACTTGGAGTTTCAGGCACTGCACTTTCCCTCCTCACCTCATACCTCAACGACCGCACCTACAGGGTTACTTGGAGAGGGTCCGAGTCCGACCCTTGTCAATTAACTACAGGGGTCCCTCAGGGCTCGGTTCTTGGTCCCCTCCTCTTCTCCCTGTACACAAACTCGCTCGGGTCTGTCATTAGCCCGCATGGTTTTTCATACCACTGCTACGCTGACGACACCCAACTAATTCTGTCCTTTCCCCGCTCAGAGACCCAGGTCGTCGCACGCATCTCTGCTTGCCTAGCAGACATCTCTCGGTGGATGTCTGCTCATCACCTCAAGCTCAACCTTGACAAGACTGAACTGCTCTTCCTTCCGGGAAAAGATTGTCCCACTCTTGACCTAACAATCAACATCGGCACCTCTGTTGTTTCCCCGACTCAGACTGCAAGGAATCTGGGTGTGGTCCTAGATAACAAACTGTCCTTCACTGCAAACATCGCTGCTACAACCCGCTGCTGCAGATACACGCTTTACAACATCAGGAGGATACGTCCCCAGCTGACCCAGACATCAGCGCAGATTCTGGTCCAGGCTCTCGTCATCTCACGCCTAGACTACTGCAACTCCCTCCTGGCTGGTCTACCTGCATGTGCCATCCGACCTCTGCAGCTCATCCAGAATGCAGCGGCTCGTCTGGTCTTCAACCTTCCCAAATTCTCCCACACCACACCGCTCCTCCGCTCCCTTCACTGGCTTCCAGTAACTGCTAGAATCCACTTCAAGACACTGGTACTTGCGTACCATGCTGCGAATGGATCTGGCCCTTCCTACATCCAGGACATGGTTAAACCGTACACCCCAGCACGTGCACTCCGCTCTGCATCAGCCAAACAGCTCGCTGCACCCGCACTGCGAGGGGGACCCAAGTTCCCGTCAGCAAAAACACGTGGGTTTGCTATCCTGGCTCCAAAATGGTGGAATGAGCTCCCCATTGAAATCAGGACAGCAGATAGCTTACACATCTTCCGACGCAAACTGAAAACTCATCTCTTTAGACTCCACTTCGAGCGATAAAATTACTAACAAAGCACTTATATACTAATAAAGGGCTGGCTTTCTAAATGCCAGTTGAGTAGCACTTGAAATGTTTGGCTCTATGAAACCTGATGTACTTATATGATTCTGTTTTCTTAAAGGTTGTATCTTCCTGGTCGAATGCACTTATTGTAAGTCGCTTTGGATAAAAGCGTCAGCTAAATGCAATGTAATGTAATGTAATGATTATGGTCTTTCCATTGGAAAATAAGAAAAATAATGAATAAAGCCAACCTCATCGTATAAAGAACCAAGCTGATGGTTTGAAATGCTTTAGTCTGTTGATGAATATCAACATTCATACATATATTCATATAAATATTATCAACCTTCATGCTCCTTATAATTTAAAACATAATTATCTCAAATTGATGCCTGACACTAGGATCTTAAAACACTACATGTGACAATTACAGTGACTTACCATATACTCCCGAATGAGATGTCCATCGTCCTCACCAAGGTGGATGCAAAGTGCTTGAGGATTGCTTCCCTTTTAAGGTTAACATCACTTGCTGCCTGTGTAAGAAAATTACAATTATTAAAATATTTACATTACATTACATTACATTTCATTTAGCTGACGCTTTTATCCAAAGCGACTTACAATAAGTGCATTCGACCAGGAAGATACAACCTTTAAGAAAACAGAATCATATAAGTACATCAGGTTTCATAGAGCCAAACATTTCAAGTGCTACTCAACTGGCATTTAGAAAGCCAGCCCTTTATTAGTATATAAATGCTTTGTTAGTAATTCTATCGCTCGAAGTGGAGTCTAAAGAGATGAGTTTTCAGTTTGCGTCGGAAGATGTGTAAGCTATCTGCTGTCCTGATTTCAATGGGGAGCTCATTCCACCATTTTGGAGCCAGGATAGCAAACCCACGTGTTTTTGCTGACGGGAACTTGGGTCCCCCTCGCAGTGCGGGTGCAGCGAGCTGTTTGGCTGATGCAGAGCGGAGTGCACGTGCTGGGGTGTACGGTTTAACCATGTCCTGGATGTAGGAAGGGCCAGATCCATTCACAGCATGGTACGCAAGTACCAGTGTCTTGAAGTGGATTCTAGCAGTTACTGGAAGCCAGTGAAGGGAGCGGAGGAGCGGTGTGGTGTGGGAGAATTTGGGAAGGTTGAAGACCAGACGAGCCGCTGCATTCTGGATGAGCTGCAGAGGTCGGATGGCACATGCAGGTAGACCAGCCAGGAGGGAGTTGCAGTAGTCTAGGCGTGAGATGACGAGAGCCTGGACCAGAATCTGCGCTGATGTCTGGGTCAGCTGGGGACGTATCCTCCTGATGTTGTAAAGCGTGTATCTGCAGCAGCGGGTTGTAGCAGCGATGTTTGCAGTGAAGGACAATTTGTTATCTAGGACCACACCCAGATTCCTTGCAGTCTGAGTCGGGGAAACAACAGAGGTGCCGATGTTGATTGTTAGGTCAAGAGTGGGACAATCTTTTCCCGGAAGGAAGAGCAGTTCAGTCTTGTCAAGGTTGAGCTTGAGGTGATGAGCAGACATCCACCGAGAGATGTCTGCTAGGCAAGCAGAGATGCGTGCGACGACCTGGGTCTCTGAGCGGGGAAAGGACATAATTAGTTGGGTGTCGTCAGCGTAGCAGTGGTATGAAAAACCATGCGGGCTAATGACAGACCCGAGCGAGTTTGTGTACAGGGAGAAGAGGAGGGGACCAAGAACCGAGCCCTGAGGGACCCCTGTAGTTAATTGACAAGGGTCGGACTCGGACCCTCTCCAAGTAACCCTGTAGGTGCGGTCATTGAGGTATGAGGTGAGGAGGGAAAGTGCAGTGCCTGAAACTCCAAGTTCTTGGAGAGTGCGAAGGAGGATCCGATGGTTCACCGTGTCGAATGCAGCAGACAGGTCCAGAAGGATGATGACAGAGGAGAGGGAGGCTGCTTTAGCAGTGTGCAGTTCATCAGAGACAGCAAGGAGAGCAGTTTCTGTTGAGTGACCTGCCTTGAAACCAGACTGGTGCGGATCCAGAAGGTTGTTCTGATGGAGATAACAGGAGAGTTGTTTAAAGACAGCGCGTTCAAGTGTTTTAGACAGGAACGGGAGGAGAGAGACGGGCCTGTAGTTAATAACATCAGACGGATTGAGAGTGGGTTTCTTAAGGAGAGGGTTTACTCTTGCCTCCTTGAGACTGTTTGGAAAGTGACCAGAAGTTAGAGAAGTGTTGATGAAATGGGTGAGAAACGGTAGAATATCAGGAGCGATAGTCTGAAGGAGGTTTGAGGGGATAGGGTCCAGAGAACAGGTGGTAGGACGGGCAGAGGTAACGAGGGTAAGAACCTCACTTGGAGAGAGAGGGGAGAAGGAGGTCAGTGTGTGGGTGAAGGGAGGGTCTGGTGACCCAGCGGTGAGTAAAGGTGAGTCAGAAAAGGAAGAGCGAATATCATCAACCTTTTTTTCAAAGTGGTTAACAAAGTCGCTTGACAGAAGGGAGGAGGGGGGAGGTGCTTTGGGAGGGTCCAAGAGGGTGGAGAAGATAGAAAATAGTTTTTTGGGATTGGAATAGGAAGATTGGATCTTATCTTGAAAGAAAGTGCTTTTTGCCTGAGAGATGGAAGCAGAGAAAGAGGAGAGGAGAGCCTGATAGGTTAGGAGGTCGTCATGGTGTTTGGATTTCCACCATTTCCGCTCTGCTGCCCGAAGGATGGTTCTATTAGCACGCAGTGCGTCATTTAGCCAGGGAGCAGGAGGGGACTGACGAGCCGGCCGCGATGTGAGAGGACAGAGAGAGTCCAGAGAGGATGAGAGAGTAGAGAGGAGAGTTTTTGCAGCAGCGTTTGGAGGCAGGAGTTGGAACGAGTCAGAGGAAGGGAGGGCTGAGAGCACCGATGAGGCAAAGGTAGAGGGGGAGAGGGAACGGAGGTTACGGCGGACAGGAGCAGAGTTAGAAGAGATTAGGTTGTTATGTTTGGAAAGGGGTAGAGAGAATGAAATGAAGAAGTGATCGGATGTGTGGAGCGGGTTTACAGAGAGGTTAGAAGTAGAGCAGTTCCTTGAGAATATGAGATCAAGGACATTGCCAGCTTTATGAGTTGGTGGGGATGGAGACAGTGAGAAAGCAAAGGTGGTTAACAGAGATGTTAGTTCAGATATCTTCCCTGTCTGGAGGTTGAAATCTCCGAGAAGTACAGCGGGAGGGCCAGTTTCAGGGATGTGTGAGAGGAGATTATCTAACTCCTCCAAGAAGTCCCCCAAGGCGCCTGGTGGACGGTAGAGAACAACAATGGTTAATTGTATAGGATGGGTTACTGTGACGGCATGGAATTCAAAGGTAGAAGGAGTGAAATTAGGTAGCTTGAAGAGGGAAAAGCTCCATTTGGGAGAGAGCAGGAGACCAGTGCCACCTCCTCTGCCAGAGGGTCTGGGTGTATGGGAGAAGGAATATGCTGTGGAGAGAGCTGCTGGGGTGGATGTGTTGGATGGAGTGATCCAGGTCTCCGTGAGAGCAAGGAAATCCAGAGACTGCAGGGAAGCGTAGCCAGAGATGAAGTCAGCCTTAGGGACAGCTGACTGGCAGTTCCACAGGCCCCCTGAAACGAGATGTTGGATCTCAGTGGAGCATGTGGGATAGACGAGAGCAGGCCGGTGAAATCGATTAGGAGAAACACGGGGCCAGTGATAATTGCGAGAAGACACATGAACAGGAATGCAGAAAATACACATGATTATAGCATGAGGGGCTAGAGAACCCAAGAGAATTGAATAAAACTAAATAACACCAGCGATACTTGGCGCAATCAGAGTAGGATTTGCCTCCTCTTTGCCTCCCACGTGACTCCCACAGGACTCTTAATGTCTTTGTCAGTCTTACTCCCACAGGACTCTTAATGTCTTTGTCAGTCTTACTCCCACAGGACTCTTAATGTCTTTGTCAGTCTTCGTCTGGCTGACGCTGAAGCTGACGCTCCAGGAAAACGCAACCTAAGATGGATACCTGATTGCTCAGTTCTCACAGCTTTGGGGGCACGCCGCTGTAATTAGTTAACTATTTTCTGCTGATGGGCGACAGCAGAGTCTTCCTACCTCTTGGAATGCACACTTGAGGGGCGTGACTCACTGAGACCTGAGTTACAGCTGCTGGACTAGAGCAGATCTGAGATTTTAAAATCTCTCAGAAATCGCCGTTTTAGCTACAATAACTACAGAACAATTATACAGAGTAGAATAAATGAAACAGAGAAGTCTATTTAAACAAGAATATAACTTACAGTGATTGCTGAGTCAGTATCGATAGTGTCCTCGCCGAGTCTGGATGCACACTCAGTTATTCTGATTTGAAATGCGCTATTTAAAAAAAAAAATGAAAATGTAATGTAATTAAAATATTTCTAAATACATCAGTAATAACAAAATTGTCTATAAATTGTAGAAGGTTTACAACCTGTAGTAACCTAAATATACAATATATATTGCAAATTCTACTCATCCAGGGACTTTTCACCAAGAGCGATGCTCTGTTCTTCACAGTTCACACCTGGAATCTGCCTAGTACAACCACAGTCTGATCTGTTGGCCACTGATGATTAAGTGACTTGCTCAAGGCAGGTTCTGCTTTTTCACTTTCCCCACCTGGGGATTGCGTTTGCACCTTTCCAGTCACAAGCCTGCTTCTCTAACCAGTATGCCACTATTGCCTTATTAAGATGAGATTTCCTTAGAAATGTGTCTTGCATTCTTGCACCTGGCAAGTAATCCAGGCTGTTGTGAGGCAAATAGGGCTCTATACGGTACTGGACAGGTACATTTCATAAAATTGCTCCACAGAGTATATGATAATTTGTATAAAACAGTGTATCCACACACCTTTTGCAAGATCGCCAGATGTTTGGCTAGTTTCTGGCCAACAACTCCTCCCTTCTTCTGGAAGACAGATGTCAGCTGAGGTAGATGGCTGTCCAACTGCGCCATGAAGGCTATTTCAAGTGGGATAGTTGTTATGCGCTGGAATTCAGCATGTATCTGTTATGCAAAAACAAAACGACAGAAGACAAAGAGCACATTCAGCCATTTGTGTAATGATTTTTTGTATCTACTATATAATTAAAGGATAGATTCTAATTTTGACCTCCTCATTAACCAAGTCCTTGATAAGATGTGTATTGGTGTACAGTATATTCTAACCAGTATTTCTATTAATCTAAGGTAATTGCAAGGAATCAGAACTAGACTTGTAAGCTGTATGGTTGTTTAAACCTTGCTAATATTTTTTTTAATTGACAATGGGTAAAATGTTGAGGTATAAAGTGAAAACCCCAATTCCAGCAGCAGCTGTTTTCTTCAGACAATCAAACAGACAGTCAGAGAATAGCTGGGGAAGAAAGCGGAACATTGAGCAGCTAAAGAGCCAAATACTTTATTAAGGAGTTGGTGCAGAGCAAAAACAGAGCTAAAAGTTAGTGAATATTGGACTTATCAGATGGACAGAAATACTATTTCAAATGTATGATCATGTTGCTCTGTATCAGCTCGATGTGCACAGTACAGGCATTTCACCATACATTCACCATGTGAAATATATAACTTACCTCATCAATATGGAGTATTGTGAGTAAGGTTCTGTCCCACATCACACCAACATCAGATAGCAAAACCTGCAATAAAAATAAAGATGAGCAGAAATTAAAAATAATAATAATGGTAAATGAAAAAAGGTAATTGATTGCCAATGATTACTAACTTGTACTAGGCCAATGACTCAAAATCCTGCAAACTCCTTGTGACAAACAATGTAACGGTTCGTTTTTTTAAATAGAGCCTAAATATGACTGGATGTGGTGCACTTTTGCTAAATGTTTAGACAAATTGCTTGTTTGCCCTAACATGCTCAACTGTTATTGCACTTGATGGAACCTTTTAAAAACGGAGAAGCTTTTCTTAATTCTTTCATTGTACATGTATATTGACATTAAATGATTATATTCTGTAAAGGCAACCGAACAACAAATATTTGCCAGTGAGGGATATGGTGTGAAGCTTTTCCAGACGCGTGGTGTTGACAGCAAATCAGGTCTTCTCTTTGAGTGCATTTAAGATGTTTATTTGGATTGCATGATGATGACAGCAAAACAAGAGCCGGGTGTTTAACTGATAACTAAACAACTAACTGTGATAAAGAAATAAACCGAAATTAACTCAAAACAAACAGAAAATAAGCGAAAACACGCACGGTTGAAAAACTGTGTGGCTTCCCTCTGGTGATTCCCAATCCCTAATGCTGTGCACCTGTGTCCTCCCCAAATAGTAGGCTGTACCCTGAAATTGTCTGAGTCTCCGCCTATGCCCAGGTCAATTCAGTAGTATCACAGCACCTTCATATACAAATATTAAAATACATCAAATTGGCTGTAACACACCGGCTCCTAATTGTTACTGTATAATACCATAACAGTTCAACAACATACAAAACATTGCAGCCAAATAGAATAGTCCATATCAGTATTCTCAATCCATAATGTTCATTGTTCATGTAGATAATCCAATAGGGTTGGTAACCCCAATAATAGAAGTTGGGTTTCAGTCTTTATTCAGCTTCCAATAGAAGACAGATCTTCGTGATTGGTCGCTCCAGGATGTTGTACTTCGTCCGGACTTTAACCGACCGCACAAGTCCTTGTCTGTCGGGAAAGGTCTGCAGTACCTTGCCCAACAGCCAGGATCCGCGAGGGGCATTAGAGTCCGCTACGATGACAATGTCTCCTGTGACAAAGTTCCTCTTGTCCTTTGGCCACCGTTGTCTCTCTTGCAACAGTGGTACATACTCCTGAATCCATCTGTGCCAAAAGAGATTGGCAAGGAATTGAACTTGCCTCCATCGTTGTTTGGAGTAGGAGTCATTTTTGTCAAAAAGCCCGGGTGGTAGAGAAGGTTTGCCTTTTAACAAGAGAATGTGATTTGGAGTCAGGGGTTCGAGATCATTTGGATCCTCTGAGGTTTTTGTAATGGGACGGTCATTTAATATGGCTTCCACTTCGCACAGGAGTGTTTGTAGTCCTTCATCATCCAAATGTTGCTGGTGAAGACTAGAGTTCAGCACTTTCCTGACCATGCGAATGACTCTTTCCCATACTCCTCCATGATGGGATGCGGCTGGAGTGTTGAAACTCCATTTCACTCCAGAATGAAGCAGTGAGTTTTGAATTTTCTGATGGTTCAAATGAGATAGAGCTTCTCTCAGCTCACGTTCTGCTCCAACAAAGTTGGTTCCGTTGTCTGATTTGATGTGTGATACTTGGCCTCGCCTGGAATTGAATCTGTGTATTGCATTGATGCAAGAACTGGTGTCCAATGAATGGGCCATTTCCAGATGGACTGCCCGACTGGCCATGCAGGTGACGATAACTCCATAGCGTTTGATGAGGCTGCGGCCTCTCTTCCCTTCAAACGGCCCAAAATAGTCAATGCCCACATTTGTGAATGGTGGAAGTTCAGATTGCAGTCTTTCTTTTGGCAAATCTGCCATCTTTTGTTCACCCAGCTTTCCCCTATATCGTCTGCAGACAACACAGGAAGAGAGGATCTTTCTAGCAGCAGCATTTGCTCTGGTGATCCAGTATTGTCGACGAAGTCTGGAAAGTAGGTGATTTCTTCCACAGTGTCCTAACTGTTCATGAATGTGGCGTAAGAATAGAGTGGCGATGTGTTGGTCCTTAGCAAGAATGACTGGATGTTTTGTGTCTTCAGGCATTGCTCCTTTGCTAAGCCTACCTCCCACTCTCAAGATTCCTTGTTTCAGCACCGGATCAAGTTTATAAATGTGACTGCTTTTCTTCACTGCAGATGTTCCCTTTTTCAAAGCAGTGATTTCATCACTAAACTTGTCCATTTGGCAGTACTGAATGATGACACTTTCTGCCGCGTCAATATCTTCAGGAAATAAGACGTGACCACCCATTGTGGCTCTGAATCTTTTCATGTCCTCTTCCTCTTTGTTCTTTTGTTGAGTTGGGTCAAGTCCACTGCTGGACAGAGAAGCTTGTATTTCTTTTCTCTTTTGACTCAACAACTGCAACGTCTTTCTCAGCTGGAGAAACCACGCAACTGAGATCTTAAGCCTTTTCCACGAGGAGAAGTGGGTTATCAGTTGATTTACTGCATTCTGTGGGTCTTCATCAGAGATGTTATTTGTTGCATTTGGTGCATCATTAATGATGACGGTATTAACTGAAACTTCTCCTCTAACCTCTGGGTCATCACTGCTGATGGAAGTTGAATCCAAGATGTTAAGAGGCCATTCCTCTTCACTCTTGGAAAGAAACTCTGGGCCATGGATCCATCTGCTGCAAGTGAGAAGGTGTTCAACTTTCACCCCACGAGAGGCCTCATCAGCTGGGTTCTGTTTTGTGTCAACGTACCTCCGTTGTGAGATGTCTGTGGCTTCTCTTATAGCAGAGACCCTATTGGCAACAAAGGTGTGAAAGCGCTTTGTTTCGTTCCTGATGTACTTTAACACTGTTGTGCTGTCTGTCCAGCACAGCAGCTGTTAGTTCCATCCTTGGGATTGTCACATTCTTTAGAGGAGCAACTCGTGTCTTTCCTAGAACGAAAGTTACATGGATCTTCTCATCATCACTCTGCAGCCTCAAGTATGAAACTGTGCCATAGCAGTTCTCGCTGGCGTCAGAAAAATGATGTAGTTGGGCACTTGTGAGCTGTCCAAATCCTTTGGGTTTAAAACATCTCGGCACACTGAAAGTGCTGAGTCTTCTTAGATCTTCTAGCCACCCCACCCACTGCAACTGGTAGTTTTGAGGAATGTGCTCATCCCAACTGTAGCTCATCTTACAGAGGTTTTGCAACATTATCTTGACAGGTAAGGTGAAGGGTGCTAAAAATCCAATGGGGTCGTAGACCGAGCTCACCACCGACAGGATACCACTTCTTGTGAATGGTCTTTCTTGGACTGCCATCTTGAACCTAAAGGTGTCAGTTTCTGCGCACCACTGCAGTCCCAGGGTTCTTTCGACAGGAAGGCTGTCTCTGTCGAAATCCAGTTCTTTCACTTCCTTGGCTCTTTTCTCCACATCAATGGCTTCCAACACTGACCTGCTGTTGCTGATCCATTTCAGCAGTTGGAATCCTCCCAACTGGCATAGAGCGGTCAGGTCTGTAACCAAAGACATGGCTTCTGCCTCTGAAGACAAGGATTTCAAGCAATCGTCCACATAAAAGTTCTGCTTGATGGTGTCTGTTACATGAACTTGGAAGTCTGCTTTGTGGTCTTCAGCCGTTTTTCTAAGGGCAAAACTGGCAAAGCTGGGCGATGATATTGCACTAAACAGATGAACAGTCATTTAGACCCTCCAGAAAAACGCGGGCAAAAATCCTTGATTATGCAATTAAACATGAAGGGTTTTTATGTGATTTTATGCGGTGAAATTGCGGGAAGTTGCGAAATATCCGGAAAGTTGCGAAAAATAATAGATTTTTTTAAAAATATTGGGCTGTCTTATTTATTCTCTCTCACACACAACCTGCCACTAACGTTAAACCCCTTTCTTATTCAATTAAACACATTCAATGTTTATTTATTGTAAAAGCAATGGGGCTATTTTAAACACACACACACACACACACACACACACACACACACACACACACACACACACACACACACACACACACACACACACACACACACACACACACACACACACACACACACACACACACTTCTCCGCCTCATTCTGTTTTCATTTACTCGTTCGTTATCTGACTAGCTTCAATCTTGTAGGCTACTCAATTCGTTTCTTGTAGCCCTCGAAAGGGTTTTGGAGGTTGATGCCTCGGTGAACGTGAGTTGTTTGGCTTTCTTGTCCGCAGCAGCAGAAAGCATTTTCGAACGTTTGAATGAATCAAAGTGGGTCATCACCGTCGACTTTCTCTAAGACGTATGCTCCAACACACAGTTGCACGGGGTGCAGAATAGTTTCCCCCCACTTTCGTGAAAGACATCGGGGTACTGCTTTTAGCAGAAATGTTTGTTGTGTGAGTTCCCAACGTTCACTCTACGGTGTTGTTTGCATTCTGTGATGCGCGAGCTGATGACGTCACGTCATCATCATCACTACTTCACGTCAAGAAGAGTTAACTTTTTTTTTTCCTCAACTTTGTGTGGAAAAATGCGGGGATTATGCGGCCTCTTGATAAATATGCACCCTTTTAAAAATCTGCGCCATTTTGCTGATTATGCGGTAAATTCTGCGATCGCAGGATCGCGTTTTTCTGGAGGGTCTAGTCATTCTGTACTCAGTGAGCGGCTGTGTCAGATCACCTCTTGGCCACCATAGGAAGCGAAGAAAGTCTACATCCTGTTTTGCCACTTGGACTTGATGAGACATAGCTTTTATGTCAGCCATAACTGCTATAGAGTTTAGGCAAAACCTTGTGAGAACTCCGAGCAAGGAATTTGTCAAGTCAGGTCCCTGGAGTAGTTTAGTGTTGAGTGACACACCTTTGTAGCTTGCCGCACAGTCAAATACCACTCTCAGGGTTTTCTTTTTAGGATGGTACACCCCATGATGCGGGATGTACCACACCTTTCCTTCTTTTCCTTTCACCTGATGCTCTGGCACACTCTCTGCATAGCCGTTGTTTATGACATCACCAAGAAAGTTGGTGTATTCCTCTTTGAAAGTTGGATTTCTCTCCAATTTCCTTTTTAGGCAGAGGACCCTTTGCTCAGCAAGATGGCGGTTGTTGGGCATGACAATATTTTCCTCTTCTCTAAAAGGCAACTTTAAGCAGTAATGTCCATTGTTGAGTTCAGCTGAAGTGTTGGCAATTTGCATGAACTTAAGATCTTCTATGGACATTTCTGGCTTGTCTTCTGCTGATTTCTCATTGAAGCAATGGTTGTACTGCTTCACCAGCAGTTTCTCTATGTGAGCAATGGATATGCGGTTGGCTGTGACTGTGGGGCAGCTACTCCCACTCTCATTGCCTCCTCTCAATGGTCTGTTGACAACCCATCCCAATAGGGTTCTAACAGCGTAAGGTCCTTTACCCCTGCTATTTATCACTTCCCATGGCTCCATTACTTCTGGAGAGTTAGTTCCAATTAACAGCTCCACATCAGCATCGATAGCAGGAATTTCCACAGAGTCTAAGTATGGCTAAGCATACAAGTCTTCCTGTTGTGGGATGTTATTATGAGTCACAGGCATCTTGCGTTGGGTGTACACATCAGGCAACTCAATATAGATGTTACCATTGAGTGCAGCTACCTCTAGTCCTGAGATGACGTGACTGTTGACAATGCTTTCTTTATTCATTGTTTTCATCAGGAATTTAGTGTTCCTTCCTCTCACCTTTAGCTTCCTCATCAGTTGCTCAGAGCAGAAAGTAGATGAGCTGCCGGGATCTAGAAATGCTTTGGTCTTTAGAACTGTGCTGCCTTTCTTTGCCTTGATCTTTACAGGCACAATTGACAAGACGCAATCCTGTGCTCCGGTTCCTATATGGCCACATATCTTGGGAGTAGTGGCTTGACTCAGCCATGTTGTTTCTTGCTGTGTGTCCTTTGATTTGATTTCTTTCCATTCCTTTGCATGGATATGGAGAATGCTAGGATGTTTCAGGTTACACAACTTACAAGAGAGCCGACTGTGACAATCTTTACTCATGTGTCCAACTGATAGACATCCAAAACAAGCACCTTTCTTTTTTAGGAAATCAATTTTATCCCGATGCTGCTTCTTTTCCATCTTGGGGCACACTTCCAATCTGTGGCCCTCTTCACACAGCAGACAAGGTCCCTTTGTTGACTTATCAGGTAAGTATTTCTCCTTTTGAGTTTCAGAGTTAACAGCTGCCACAGATGTAGCAAAACTGCTTCCTTTCTCCTTTATGCGTCCCTGTGACACTTTATTTCCAACTTTGAATTTTGAGAATGAGACAACTGTGTCTTGAATGTCTCCATACAGTGGGTCAGATGCAATAGACACTTGTCTCTCAATCAAATTGACCAAGTCACTGAAACCTGCTTGACGATGGCGTCTCTCCTGATGTTCAAAAGCAATGTTTCTCCATTTTTCCCTCAGTTTGTATGGTAACTTCATGATTATAGCACGTATGTTTGATGGCATATTCATTTCTGACATGTAGCTTATGTCCTCAATAGCGTTACAGCAGACGCGTAGGAATAGTGAAAATGCTTGTAAGGCTTTGATGTCCTCTGACTTCAGTGGTGCCCATCCAAGTGCTTTTTCCATATATGCAGTGGCTATTTTTTGCTCATTTCCAAAGCGTTCTTCTAAAAGCATTCTTGCTCTTTGACAACCCCTGTCAGATGGCATGTGTTGACAGCTCTTGACCAGCTCTCTAGGTTGCCCTCGAGTGTACTGCTCCAGGTAGTATAAGCAGTCTACTGCTAGCAGCTTTTCCTTCCACTCCATTAATTAAATTAATTAAATATTACTGTGTTTCATTTTACAGTTAAAACACTATTACCGTAAACACAAATACAGTACTTGGAAGTTACTGTGTTTCATTTTACAGCTATAATACTACTACTGTAATACCAAATAAAGTAAATGGTATTTACTGTGTTTCATTTTACAGTTAAAACACTATTACCGTAAACACAAATACAGTACTTGGAAGTTACTGTGTTTTATTTTACACTGTTACTGTAAATAAAAACTTGTAAATACTGTGATATACCTTTACAGTATTTAACTGGCAGCAATTGACAAGTTACTTACTGTTATTCCTTTTACAGTATTGAACTGGCAGCAATTGACAAGTTACTTACTGTAAAATGAACTACAGTAAGTAACTTGTCAAGTGTTGCCAGTTAAATACTGTAAAATGAATTACAGTAAGTAACTTGTCAATTGCTGCCAGTTAAATACTGTGAATTTCACGGTACGTTTCTTACAGTGTGGTAAAGGTGCAGCTAGTTTGAATGACTTTCTATACTGTAGGGTAGCTTGTGAATTGACTCCAGGTGGAACTAAAGTCTGATTTAACACTTGGTTATATTTCACATCATTCATCCACATCTGTGAAGTAACTAAAGATATTAAATACATGTAGTGGAGTAAAAGTACACCAATACATAAAAACACAAACTTTTCCCAAATTAGGATCAATAAAGTACTTCTTATATTATCTTTATCTTATACCTCTGATTTGCAGTGGAGTAGTATATATATATATAAGCATAACATGGAAATACTCAAGTTCATCAAAAATAATCTCAAAAATGTACTTAAGGGCAGTACTTGAGTAAATTTACTTAGTTACTTCCAGCCATTTTAGCCGACTTTTCCGTTGATAAAGCCCTTCGAGATAGACAAACAGAGAGTTAATGCGTGTTATAAAAATATACGTTTTTCCTCATCATTATGATCCATTACAGTGCTGCTGCTGATACTAATGAGCTCTATGAGAGTGTGTGCGTTTTAGATGTGTCACATGAACTCCCATCCATCTGCCGTCAGCAGGCGGAGAGAGGACTACAGGCTGCGGGTATTTGCAGCCAGATCAAAACGCAGACAACAGCACAGAGCGCGCGGGGGGGGGGGGAGGAGAACATTGTTATCTTGCTGAACGAGGACATCATCTCCAGCCTTCTCACCGGGGGAGTGCGAGTGGATATCTATTCAATCCGAACGGGGATGTCTGTGAAACTTCATACATGCTGTTCCTCAAACTTAGAGGGAGCGGATCGATCTGCCCGCCAGTAGCGCGTACAGAGTGGCCGAAAGCGGCGGAGCGGGGCGCGCATCGCTCCGTTTTTATTTACGCGCAAAGGGGAAAATAGTGATCAGACAATACCGGGACTCCTGGACGATGAGTGGAAATTACAATTGGAATTACTGTTGACATGAAAACTACAATGCATTGACCATCTACTGCTTCTAATGGAGGGAGGAACATTTTGAACACGCCAGGAGGTAAGAAGTCGATAATCTGTACTGTGGATGTGCATGACGCGGTAATTTGGCTTCACATTTGGACTCATTGACGTGTTCTATGCATTTCCCCTGTAATATATGTTGCAGCCGAGCATTGGTTAGTGTTTCTCTAAGTGTCTGATTCCTTTCCCTTGTCTGTCGCCGTGCTACCTGTATGCCCTATTTAGCTGAAATGGACACCGCGCAGTGTTCATCAAACGGAGTGCTATATCATCGCTGAGAATGTCAATTATCCACCACTCGTGCAGCATCCCAGGGCAATGTGCTGTAGGATAGAATATCCTCCAGATGCACTGCGCCCCTCCGATCCAACACATCCCTAAGCTGCATGCAGCCTAACTTATTGTGGCCAGCCAACTGATATACAGTTTGAGTGATTATTCAACATCATACATCTATTATCTCCAATATCAAGCAATAACAGATTTGAACTAGTCAAACATAAGCACAGAAGTTGTATATGTGTATGGAGACTATTGAACCATTCTGAATGGGAGAAATGTTGTGATTTAATGTGACATGTTGGTATAATGTGTCAATACTTATATAAAGTCTCGCATATATTTGCAGATGCAGACAGCATTAGCTACTCTGTAGCGGGCAGCTGATGGATTGTAACAACACATGGAACTTGTTCAGTGTCCCTGTGATGATCACATCCGCTGATTAAAAGCCAGCTGGCTGGAGCAGGTGAAGCGCCCGGGGACAGTCTCCTGCCTGATCATATTTGCAGCCTGATTATAGTACAGTGTGCATGTTTGGAATTCAGTCGCCTTTCCTGGCTTAGGGACAAAGAATTGTGCATGTGTGTGGCCTTTCATCAGACACTTCACAGTTCACGACCTTGACTTTTCCCATGCTTCATGTTCAGGATTGAATAATGCATGGCCCCTGTATACCCTCTGAGTGGGGCCGCAGCTTGAGGGCGGCTGGCTGGAAGATGTTTATTGTGCTGTAGGATCGGGGGGGAGGATGAGGGTGCAGCAGGTGGTGTGGATACAGGTGAAGTAACACGCCAAGTGAGGAAAATCCGCCCCCAATCCCACTGTCCACTAAGGGATGACCTTTGCCTGCACGCGGATTAGAGCCACTCTCTAATTGGTTTACCATTAACCCTTCCAACATATATGTTGTCGTCATGCTAGAGGTGGCAGCACTGTGTCCTGCACTCTTAGCCCGGTTTAGTTGACTTTACTAGAAATTTGCGTGCAAATCCGTTGCCTTAAACTAGCCTACTTAAGTTTTTACACAAGCAAGGAATTTAACAGGTTCAGTTTTTACACAAGAAAGAAACTTAAAAGGTTACGTTTTTACACAAGCAAGAAACTTAACAGGTTAAGTTTTTACACAAGCAAGAAACTTAACAGGCTAAGTTGTGTAGGCTACACGTAGAATTTAGACTCTTAGTTCACATTTGTAGTCTTATCTCAAAATCATTAGTTCACATAAATGATGTCTCAGTTGTATGAAATAACTTGTTTAAGTTAAATATAATAACTAACATTATTTATAACTGCTTAATATCATGTGTTAATATAACAAATGTATTTTAATCAAATTAATTGTACCATTTTGATTTGGGGATTGTATTTATACATTGTTTCACCAGAATTGTATGGAAGGGAAAACATGAAACAACACATTTAAATATTCCAATGTTTTTATTGACAAAAATAACCTCGTCAACCAGAAGACAAGTAAAGACAGGAATTAGAACCCACAACATTTAACAATATGTGTGTGAAAAATCACACACCTGCAGTGAAAGTCAGCGAACAGTGCTGAACATTATGATGTCACTGTTAGCAGCTGAACAGCAGTAACAAGTGTCTGTGCATTTCTTTACATTGTAAGCTGGTTCTTCAATGTTTGCAACCTTGGCTTTAGTTCATCTTGGCCCAACGAGAGAAGAACCTTTTGGATGAACTGGAATGTGAGCATCATAGTCTTGGGGTAGTTGAGATGCAGTGCGTATGTAAGACCAAACAGAATGAACATCGCTTTTGGCAGGTGTTGGATGTTGTCGATCAAAACTTGTCCCTCAAGGATGATCTTCAGCGAGGCTGGATTGCGATGCAGGGAAGATGAGGGACCAGCACCTTCATGCTCAACCAGGAGGATCCCAATGTCGCGGAACGAGTCCTCATCATCAGTGTCCTGAAACGACAGCAACATAAGAGCACAATCAGGACATGTTTCATTAAATAACCATGAATAATGCAATAGAGTCATAAGAGAGTCAGACACATGAGGGAAGGTATGAGTTGGTTCTGCTGGAATAGAGCACAAACAGATCACCCGAAGAGATTGGAAAGAGCTGTTGCTGTTAGTGCTGACCGAGAAATCATATTTTCGTTGTCATCGCAATATGAACATGCGTGATAAAAACAAAACAAAATAGCAATAAACAATGAATAAGAAATGATTTAATTGAGGGATGGTATGGAAACCCAATACTAAACATAACCCACATTTGGTATACCAGCTAAGACAAAAGCTGCTGTATGAACTGTTTAGCTCAGTTTGCCACGTATCTTAAAACGTTGCGTATTCTTGTGAATTCACTCGCTGACTGAGACAAAGCAGACCCCCCCCCCCTGGTCGGGTAGCGGTACCTGAACCACAGCAGCAGAGGAAGGGGGACAGAATAAATGATACTGACAGTCAGATGTCTGTGTTCTTCATTCTTTCAAAACTTGCCTCAGTATAGTGCTGTCAGGAATATTCAGATTCTTTATTTACATTTTATATTTTTTTCCAGTGAGATATTAATGTATATAATGACTGATGCTGGTGTAACCGTTATACTGTTACTGCTCTAGAATCACTACAGGTACAGCAGCTAGAGGAGGGGCTGCTTTGTCTCAGCCAGCAGTACACTTTATAAGATTTGCCACATTTAAAACAAGTGGCAAACTAACCTACACAGTTAAGACTATATAAGCGGCTGTAGTTTTGTCTTGTTTGTAACAATTTCATCAATATTTATCGGCCAGAACTAATCGTACTAGTGATAAGTGGAACAATCTTAATCTGTATTCTATAAAACTACGCTCACAGGGTTTACCAGGGACAGGAACTAACAAATAATGGTACTTTTAAATACTCTGTGAGCAACCCTGTCTCCTAAAAATTACGTTCCCCCAGAACTAAACTGCATTCTCAATTACGTTTAGCTAAAAACGTATTTTCTCCCACGTTACGTTCGTTATGAACGTATCTCAAGTACGTTTATTTTCTACATATCTTCTCGAAACATATTTTCTCCCACGTTACGTTTCTTATGAACGTATCTTAAATACGTTTATTTTCTACATATCTTTGCCATTTATTGTCTTGCTTATAACAATGATAATAGTCATTTATAAATATCATTTTAGAGCACACATTTGAAATCAGTAGGCGAGGCTGTAATTTTGCCAGCTGTTACTCTCATGAGCGAGGCAGAAAATAATAGTTTTAACATGCCAAAAAGCTGCTGTGTCGTTTATTGCACCTCAAACATTAAAACAAATCCAGAGTTACGTGTCTCTGTACTTCCTCTAAGAAGAAAGGACAGTAACAGAAGATCTCTGTGACACCAGATGTGGTGTTGTTAATGCGATATGATATCCGATATAAAAAATTAAGTTTAGGATGGCCGAAGACACTACACTACCCATAATCCCCAGCTATCGTTTGGGACTACAGTCCAAGCCCCCAGGAAGTGTGCCGGACTCTGAGTAGAATATAGAGAACCGCAGTGACGCGTCGTAAAACCAGGAAGTAAGTTAGCATTTTTAGCACTTCCGGTTCCTTCCTCAAAAAGCAATGCATTTTTTCCATAGGGTTTTGGAAAATAGCTCGAAATAAGGTCTGTGGTTGACACAAATTTAAGAGATAAGTCACGTTTTGTTCTACGACATTAAATACATCAGCAGTGACCCCACTGGGGATTTTTGAAGAGTTTACGTGTCTGAAAAACGATGGTTGTTACCGAGTGGCTGAATAGGACTACAGAAATTGTCGAGGCCGTTGTACGTCATTACGCAGAAGACGTAAAAACTCCCGCTAAGTTTGTTTTCCCCTGTGTTCTGCTTGAAAAGCAAGTACCTGCCTATCTTTAGTATCTGTATATCTATATCTGACCATTAGAATCTGTATTTTTGAAATTGTTTTTTTTAACACAGTAGTTTTACAAATTATAGAATAATTAATTCCAGTGTTTTCCAATTTTACTCGGCAGTTTGTTTCATTAGCTAACGTTAGCTAAAGCTAGCGCTACTAGTTAGCTACGCAATGGTTTGTTGCTTTGCTCCGGGTTGCAGCCACAGGTCTTCGCATGAAACGTGCTTGTTCTATCGTTTCCCGGCCAATGTTTTCCAAAGGAGAGTCTGGATGCGTGTCATGAGGTAAGCTGACGTTACATTTTTGTCCATGTCACGGTGAAATGTAAATGATTGGTAGTGACTGTATCGCCGTTTTAGAGATGGCGCTGCTGAAAAGACCGCAACATAAGTAAAGATAATGAATACATCCTATTAAAACCTGTGTGGCTTATATGATAAGTCTAATTAGTACAAGCAGCATAACGTTTCACCATGTAACTAAAGATTGTAGTCAGGGAAATCAGTTTGACATATTGAACTAATAACAAATCACCTCTGGCTGGCAGAGAACACTCTGCTCCATAGCTTCTCTTGGACGTAAAATCACATGTACATTTTACATTTATATTCAATTTAATATTCCATCCCTCACATACTTTTGTATATAATAACTTATATTTTTTTTTTCTTGTTATGCTGCTGCAATACAAACATTTCCCAAATTGGGATCAATACAGTAATATCTTATCTTAATTAATTAAGAAATATAACTATTATAATTAGTGTAGCAGCTGACACCTATTTTCAATATGGATTAATCTACCATTTATTTCTTTAGTTCAATTTTGCTCTATAAAAATGTCAAAATAGTGAAAATGTTCACGAGACTTATCAAAGTGCAAGGTTATATCTTTAGATGTTTTATTTTAGCCTATGTACTGTATGTCTTAATACTCTTACAGTATATGTGACGGTGTGACTTCCATGAAACTAATATTTTATATCTTCCCAACAGACGAGCTGACAGGAAACCTAACACTCTAACAACCACAACATTGCAAAGGCGAGTAAATGTAAATTAAAAACAATTCACCATTTTTTTATTTCTTCTTCCTTGCAGTGAGGTGAAGCTGACCTTGCACTTGGTGCCAGTAAGGATGTTCCTCACGCAGGCTGAATGTTTCTCCTTCCTTACTGACACAGAAGCCCTTGATTTGCAATGCTTCACTAATTGTCATTTCCCTGGCTCCGTAGGGAACCTTTACCTCCAGCACAGCGGAAGACCCTACCTGACCATCCGGAGATGCCCCCAACAATCCTGATAGGGAGAGCCACAAATCTGACTCATGGACCTGCATCTGAGTTGCAGTGGTGAATACCCTGACGCCCTCACATTCATTCATAGTCCCCCACTGTACAGACAAAACACCATCAAGGGCCTGTTATTGCATCTAGCACCCTGGCAATAAAGGAAGCAGTCACACGCTTTGACCTCAGGACAGCTCCAAAGTTGCTGGCAGTCAACCTTCCTTTCCTGAACAAATGCCAGTTTGGGTTGGTTCGCTGACCAGTGGTAGCCACCTGAATTGCCCTCTGTTGCTCTTCAGACAATGCCATGCTTGCCACAATTGCCTTAGGTCCCTGATGCCCAACAGATTTGATAATTTCAGGAACAGTAAGTGTTTCCAAGCTGTAGTGTTCCTCTTCTGGCTCGGGGGAGAGAAATTCCTGAGAACTTGCCCCCGAGTCTGTCCCTCAGCCAGTCACGATCTTCGGAGGTGGGCTCTCTTGTCAGCGGGTTAAATTAGTTATTGGTTTCAACAGTCACATTAAAACAGTTACTAAATCAGCTTACTATCACCTAAAGAACATATCTAGGATTAAAAGACTAATGTCACAGCAGGATTTGGAAAAACATGTCCATGCTTTTATCTTCAGTAGACTGGACTACTGCAATGGTGTCTTCACAGGTCTCACTAAAAAATCTATTAGAAAGCTGCAGCTGATTCAGAATACCGCTGCTCGAGTCCTCACTAACACTAAGAAAGTGGATCACATCGCTCTAGTTCTGAAGTCTTTACACTGGCTTCCTGTGTGTCAAAGAATAGATTTCAAAAATATTGCTGCTGTTTATAAAGCACTGAATGGTTTAGGCCCAAAATACATTTCTGACCTCCTGCTAAATGATGAACCATCCAGATCTCTCAGGTTTTCAGGGACTGGTCAGCTTTCTGTCCCCAGAGTCAGAACTAAACATGGTAAAGCAGCCTTCAGTTATTATGCTCCAAATATCTGGAACAAACTCTCAGAAACTTGCAGGTCCGCTAAAACTCTTACTACTTTTAAATCCAGGCTGAGGACTTTTCTTTTTGTCGCTGCTTTTAATTGAACTATTCATATCTTAGACTGCACTGTAACTTTTATCCATGTATTTTTTCTTTAAATGTTTATTTTATGAGCTTTTCTTTTTAATGACTGATTTTAAATGCCATTTTCTTAATGTCTTTCATTTTTTGTAAAGCACTTTGAATTGCCTTGTGTTGAAAAGTGCTATATAAATAAACTTGCCTTGCCTAATAAAGATTTCATGTGACACATAAAATGGATTTGTTGATGGGAATTCATGTGAATAAATTAACTCTAGGTTAACGGTACTCTTGCTATCACTACTCACCGACACTATAAACCTTGTCCCTCATGCTAGCCCTGACAACAGCGGTAAGCACACCTTCATCTAGGCTGCACTGTTACGTGTCCTGACTTGTAGTGGTTCTCTCCTCTATCTACACTCTTCTTGTCATCTTTGTAAAACGATATCAGACTGGTAATTGACACAGCCATGACTTCTAGTTAAATTCAGTGTGGCTAAAATGAAAAGCTTTGTTAAAATATGCAAGCACGCGAAAGTCAAATTCAGCTTTATTGTAAAAAATTCGACATGTGTTATACATCCAGAAATATCGAAATATCGTTTCCAACAGTGTGACATGTATACATAAAACAAAACAAAAAGGGCCTAGATAAACGTGGTATACATTAAACAAAACAAAAAGAGCCTAGATAACCGGGGTATATAGTTTAAAATGTTAATATATTTAAAGTGTTCAAAGTGCAGTTTCAGTGCAAGTCAGTTGAAACGATCTTAAGTTGGCGTGACGTTGAAGTCGTGCGACCCTGCTGCTGTACTGGCTTGTAGTTCGTTTATAGCATAACGTTAGCATTTTGCTTCTGGCGACTAGATTTATGATTCAAAAATTATAAAAGTAGGGTTGACATGTGGAGTTTATTCGGCTGAACAAAACGTGATCCCTCTCTTAAATGTGTGTCAACCACAGACCTTATTTCGAGCTATTTTCCAAAATCCTATGGAGAATTTGCATTGGTTTTTGACAAAGGAACCGGAAGAAGTTTACTTCCGGGTTTTACGACGTGTCACTGCGGTTCTTTATTACCATGCTGTCATGAACGTGCGGTGCTGTTAGGTGTACGCAAATTGACGTGCTTGATGTGAACGAGCATTTTGGTTAAAGTTGCGCATGCGCTATGAGCGCACATACGGGTACTTCTCAGGCATGCCGGGTAATCTGTGACGTTTCGCTCTCTCAAAAGTTGGGCCATTTTATCATCATGCGCCAATGAGCAACTCTCATAAGAATGAATGAGGCCCCGCCATGCTACAGTCCCGTTGACAAACCCCGTGATTAATCTTCAAGTTCTGGGATTGGATGTTGGAGTGGCAGTGCGCCAAGGTTACGCCGAGCATCAAGCTCTTTGAAATGGAGCAAAACCACGGCAGACTATTCAAAACTGGACTCGAACGCCCCCCCAGAACTACACATGCTGGCTATTGTGTTTCGCAACATGTTCTGTATGGCACGTCTCTACTGGGAATTGTAGTTTTAAAAGACGTTTTGGTTTTTCCCAAAATTATAAGTTGACAGTATTAAGCCCTGGAGGTTTAGGCGATAGGAAACACATTGGTGTGTACACATTTAAAACATGTAATTACTAAATGGGTAAAAATCGCTTGTATCCATAATGGGCAGCATTAACATGTACCCACATGACAGCTCATTGTTACTTTGTAATTCTACTCCACTAGAATTCAGAGGTTAACCTGGTATTTGTACTCCACTACATTTATTTAAGTTACTTTGCAGATTCTGATTAATGATGTGAAATATAAACAACCCTTAAAGCAGACTTTAGTTACACCTGAGTAAAATTCAGGGAAAGGTGATTGTCAAGTGCCAAAAATCAGGAGAGATAGTTGGTGCTTGAGAAGACTAAACATTTATCTGCAGATCTCTATAAAGTATATTAATTACTTGTTATTCTCTAATAATAGTTAATTTAAAAAAAAACTGTATATTATGCTATTTTGCACATCCCTTTCAAGATTTCAAGATTTTCTAAGGTTTATCATATACACAACTACAGTGTAGTTATGCAATGAATGAAAAATTTGGGTCACAGATTCCTCAACAGTGCATTACAAGACATCTATCAATATGTGTGTATATCTCCACCAGTGGCGGCCGGCCCATAGGGGCGCCGCCCCCCCTTTTCCCACATGTTTGATTGTCATTAAAAATTAAAAATTAAAAAATATATTTCAAAAAAAAAACTGTTGAGTTGTTTGGACTCGTATCCAAGGTGACGCTACAATAGTTGTCTGCAGGTGGACACTCCGGTGCTAGTGGATCGCCGGAGCTGTAGATTAACATTTACATGCTTATTGTAGTTGTAAGGGCAATGCCTGTAGCACCATGGAGCATGTGTGGGCTGGACCTGTATTTTACAGGAAAGGAGTGATCAGAGGGTCGAGTTGTCGATTCTTGTTCAGTTTTCATCTTCCTCACCCTCTCAGACTTTGAGTTGCGCGCGCTGCTAAAGAGACGCGCTACCATGGAAACCAAACAATGGTGTAGCTGTATTAAAGTCAGAGTGAAAACAGTCGTGAGTAAATCTGATTTTGTCAGAAATCGGAAAATCGGGAGAGTTGGCAAGCATGGCACACACACACACGTTCATATTTAGTCTCCTGATTTTAAATGGGAATTAAATCATTTGAGTGTTCCCAAAGCACCAGTGTTCTGCAGTTTGTGTGGGCCTACTGTACTGTTGCACAGGAAGATTCATAGCTAACCACTGAAGATTATGAATTATCTCATATTTTTAAACCTCAAGTTGTCAACTGATCACCATCTGGTGGTGAGCTGGGTTGAGTGGTGGGGGAAGCCTCTGGATAGACCTGGTAAACCCAAACGTGAAGTTTGGGTGAACTGGGAACGTCTGGAGGAGGCCCAAGTTCAGGAGGCCTTCAACTCACACCTCCGGCGGAGCTTTTCGGGCATTCCTGTGGAGGTTGGGGACATTGAACCAGAGTGGTCGGTGTTCAAAGCCTCTATTGCTGAAGCCGCGGCGGGGAGCTGTGGTCTCAAGGTCCTAGGTGCCTCAAGGGGCTGTAACCCTCGAACCTCCTGGTGGACACTGGTGGTCAGGGAAGCCGTCCGACTGAAGAAGGAGGCCTTCAGGGATTTGTTATCCCGGGGGAGTCCCGTGGCAGTTGCAAGGTACCGACAGGCCCGAAGGGCAGCATCCTCAGCCGTGGCAGAGGCAGCGGGTGTGGGAGAAGTTCGGAGAAGACATGGAAAAGGACTTTCGGGCGGCACCAAAGTTGTTCTGGAAAACTGTCCGACACTTCAGGAGGGGGAAGCAGGGAACCATCCAAGCTGTGTTTGAGGCAGAGCTGGAGTATGACGGGGGATCATCACCAATCTCCCGGGGGGAGATTGTTGATGGCTTGGGCGCCAACTCAAATCTCGCCTAGGGCTGCGAATTGTCTCGAGCCGGCCCTGCTCGCAAGGATCGCAAGGATCCTGGAGGGGGCCTGGGAGTATGCTTATCCGGTCTTCATGTGTTTTGTAGACTTGGAGAAGGCGTATGACCGAGTTCCCAGGGAGCTACTGTGGGAGGTGCTGCGGGAGTATGGGGTGAGGGGGTCTCTACTCAGGGCCATCCAATCTCTGTACTCCCAAAGCGAGAGCTGTGTCCGGGTCCTCGGCAGTAAGTCGGACCCATTTCCGGTGAGGGTTGGCCTCCGCCAGGGCTGCGCTTTGTCACCAATCCTGTTTGTAATATACATCGATCGGATTTCGAGGCGTAGTCGTGGGGGAGGGGGTCTGCAGTTCGGTGGACTAAGGATTGCACCACTCGTTTTGCAGATGATGTGGTTATAATGGCTTCATCGGTCAGAAAACGTGTTGGACATTCTCAGGGTAAGATGTGATTGGTGCCGTAGTTACCTTGTCCATTTCCACTGAGGGCTTGAAAAATGAACTTGTGTCCAAATAGTAAGCCATCATTTTCCGATGCTTTACAGCCAGTGTAAGAGCAACATTTCTGAAGTTGTGAGCATTTCTAATGACCCGTTTAAAGAATTTGTGCTTTCCCTCGAAACACATTGTCCAGACATCTGAAAGCGGACCGAATGCCTTAATCAGCTGAGGATATGCTCAATGAAGTGGTGTTTTGGACGTAATCTCAAATCAGAGAATGTAGTTTGCAACAGTTCTCTGTGTTCTGACACTTTGCAATCAAGGAAGTGTATTGACTCTTCAGTGTGCCATGTTGCTACAGCCAACTCAACAATGTCTTTAAGGAGCATCAGAAGGTTCAATGCATTGTCCCCTTCAGGTACTTTATGACCAATGAGAAGTGGGAGCAGTCTAATTAGAGCCCAGTTCTCATGGCCATTTCCACCTATGGTCCCTTTGGTAGAGAAGCCATGTGCAATAGGCTGTGGCTGGTCAGTTTTATCATTAAAAGCATATGCAAAGGATTTGATTGCAAGGTTCAGTGTTTCTAAGGTGAAATATTTCTTAGAAATCAGGTCTGAAAGGCAGAGCGATAACTCAACAAAAACAATGCCTTCAAAAAGTTCATGCAGGATGTCAGGGGGGTAACCGCGAACAACATGAAAGTGCTTCAGACTGTCTGTCAACTCACATCCTCGTTTCACACCATACTTTCTAGCCATAGTGGGATTCTGCTTTACCTCCTGCACTTGGCGGTTGTGAGTGTCTTTATTTCGGAGTTCTAAGTTGCCTGAAGTTACTTCCTTGTCTTGGATCTCGCTCATCGTCGCCATGCAGAACCTGCAGGACCTGTCCACTGCAAAGCTCTCGAAGAATCCTGCCAGTGAATGAGCAGCGAAGTTATCAGCAGCCACATATAACACTGTGCCTTTGACACATGCTCCCAACTTCTCAATATAAACACCGTCTTGCTCCAAAGAAAGCAGATCTTGGATGAGAGGATGGAGCATTTTAGCATAGCCATATGTTTTTACATCAGTGGCTTTACACAAAAGAGCAAGCTGAATGGAGTGGAGTGTGGACCTGTGGATTTTGATGGTACATTAGCTATCACCCAATACACTGCAGTCATTTTGTGTTTTTTTCTAGATGTTCCTAACGGATTGGACACTTCAGAATCATCTATGTAAAGTCCTACAGCGATTTTGAACTCCTCCCCTTTAAGGAGGTCATTTTCTTTACAGTATGAACCATCTCTTTATGTACTGTACTCAAGTGGCACATGCTTTTGTTCTGGAAGAGCTTTGTCTAAAATGTCTGCCCTGTTCAACATTTTCTGTAGCATTGCATGTAGAGGAACATATACAGTACCAGACTGTTTTTCTCTATCAATAATGTACTCCACTGGAGTAACCACTGTAAAGTTTGTGCTCACATATGCTGCTTTCCTTTTAGTGGTTGATAAGGAGCCGTCCTTGCCACACAATCTTGTTATGACATTGCTCTCTGAGGCTGCCCTGAGTTACTGTCTCACAATTGAATCATTTACATATATGTTTTGTTTCAAAATGTCCTTGACTGAATTATGCAGGAGTGGCTGGGACAGTTCACATATCTGTAGAAGCTGTTGTTGGACTTCTTGTACAGAACTTTCTGGAATATGAAGGATGGTTTGCATCTTTAAAAAAAGAGCTGCTAGGTTGTGCTCCAACTGTTTTCCTAGATCTTGAAGTTCTCCATCACTGGAATCCTCACTGCCAGTATCCTCTAAATCAGTCGTGTCATTTGGAGGCTCGTGTTCTTCTTGGGCCATTTCCTCATTTACACCAACAGGGACTATTTCTGGCATACACATCCTCCAATTGTCTGTTCTGTGCTCTTTACTTTTATGTGCATTAAATGTGGAGTACACATTAGTTGCAAAGTTGCAACGTTTATATGGACACTGTACTCTGTGACTGACTTTTAAATGTGTACTGCGCAGGTGAGTGAACAAAATTGCTTCTGTGCAGGGTGCAGCAAAATCACACACCTGACAGTGAAAGGTTACTTGGGCAATTTCACACTGTTGTGCATACTGGGCTTTCTGGTGAATCATACACAAGTGGACTTTAAGTGGACTTTAAGTGCATTGATTGAGTTAAATGTGCACAAACATTCTTGGTGTAAGCATGGAAACGGTACAGTTCGACTGTAGCTCCCATGTTGTAACCTGTAATGTTTCAATAGGTAGCCTCTTCTCTCAGATACAAACTCACAGTGTTTGCACTTCCACGGCATCTTCACAAGAACCTGTAAAACAGAACATAAGGAAATGTTTAGCTCAACAACTCACTTAGTAACATTAACTGTTATTCATTTTATTTTAAAACCATTAACTCTACTGCAAAACGTTAAGCAACCTCTGCTAATATCTAATGTTGCTAAGTTCCTGTTGTAAATGTGACAAATCACTCACGTGCAACCTAAGGAAAACACATTTTGAATTGGGTTTATTACCAAATGATAACTAGAAAAGAAAACGAAAAAAATACATTCCAATTCTTTCTCTGATATGCTGCATATAGTGTTTGTTTTACTGTGCTTTATAGCCTGGTATTGACTTCAGTTAGTGTTTGTGATCAGTTGTGCAAAACATTTTGCTTTATTTCCATTTCTGTTGCATATAATTAGTGGATGAATGTATGTTTTCTGTTCTCAACTGTTTTTCACTTTAATTGGATAATCCTGACACATGCCTACAAACGCTTAGTGGAGAATGCCTACTAAAAGTATACTGATAGTCTACTCTAGATTAGTTGACGATCAACAGATAGTCAACTAAACTCTAAAGTTGCTTATCTGTTGATCATCAACTAATGCTTAATGTAATCTTTAGTTGACATCTTGACTCTCAAGAGATTATCAACAGATAGTCGACATGACTCTGTTGACTTTCAACTAACAGATTGATTTTGAGTAGTTGATTGGCAATTTTGAAGATGTTGACACAATCAACAGATAAGGTTGAATATCGGTTAATAACCTGTTGCAAAAAACATGTTGACAGTCAACAGACACTTTTTGTAAAATAGATCAACACTTGAGATGTACCTTATATTCTACTGGCAGTTAGTTAAATGCATGTTACTTGTCTGTTGAAACAGTGTTGTTGAATGTCAACTGATGACTTATAGAGTGTTAACTATGGACTATCAAAATAAAGTGTTACCGGTAGTTGTAGTATTTCCAGATACCGTGAATAGTAGTCTGAAATCCCAAGGTAGTTGTGCTTGTTATGTTCGCAGAGGTCGAGAGCGATTCTTTTCCACGGACGATCAGGCAGCGGTGTGGACATAAGCGGCTCCTTTTGTTGAGCCCGCTTCTGCTCCTGGCAGCTCTTGCATATAATAATAATAATAATATATAATATTCATATCGAAATTGAAATAATACTACAGGAAAAAATCCCTTTAAACTGGGACGAATTTCAATTTGGGCTCGTACATTCAATCCCCACAAACTCCAAAACAAAACAATTATTTGGAATTCTTACTGTTGCAGCAAAAAAAGCAATAACTAGAAAATGGCTCAAAGCGGATATCCCTTCTCTTGACAACTGGTACGACAAAATCCATGAAATCTATGTTATGGAAAGAATCACCTTCTCGATGAGGCTTCAGGAAAACACATTTGAAGAAATATGGAAAAAGTGGAGGATTTACATATCCCAAAGACGACCATCCCTTGTTTGACTGTTTCTATACACCAATTGAATGTATATGCATAGATATGTATGTATGGTCACATGTATGTGTATTGAATGTATATATGTATGTTGATATGTATGCATGTACATGTGTAGACATTTGCTATTTCAAACAACCCCTGTGTACTTTTTCGTTTTTATTTTACTTTGATTAATTTTGTTTGCTATTTCATTTGTCACTTTCGGGTCTCTAAAAATATATGATTTGAAAAACTGTACTTGTACTATAATGTGACCCCAAATAAATAAAGAATTAAAAAAAATAAAAAAATAAAAAAATAAAAATAATAGATTTAATTTGTGCTTTTACAGGTGCTCAAAGACGCTTTACAGATAATAGTGAAGAGAAAAGAAAAGAGAAGAAAGGAACAACAAATAAATATATAGTTAAAGTTAAAGTCAAATAATAAAAAAAACAATCACACATTAAGAGCCAGATTAAGAGGTGAGTTTTTGTGAGTTTTTTGAAGGTGGTGAGGTCGGTGCAGTCTCTGATGGGTTGTGGGAGTGAGTTCCAGAGGGAGGGGGCAGCGACGGAGAAGGCTCTGTCCCCCCAGGTCCGGTGATTGGTGCGGGTGGGGATGGATAGGAGGTTGGCTTCTGATGAGCGGAGGCAGTTGGAAGGGGTGTGGTGGTGCAGCAGGTCTTTGAGGTAGGGGGGGGGGCCTGGTTGTTGAGGGCTTTGTAAGTAATGAGGAGGACTTTGAAGTGGATTCTTTGACGGACGGGGAGCCAGCGGAGGTTCTGGAGGATGGGAGTGATGTGGTCTCGGGAGCGGGTGTGGGTGGGAGGTGGGCAGCAGAGTTGTTGACAATGTTATTAATATCTACAGAGAGCCCCGGCCACCAAACTGATGCATTCGCCCTTTCTCTGCATTTGCATCTGTAACATTGGGAAGGGCACACGACTTGCTGTATGCACTGCATATGGTTGAGCTCCATCCTTTAATTTGATTTTAACAGGTTCAGTTTTTAGTGTGCCGTGCTCACTATAGGCTTGAAGGTGTTCACTGGTAGTGAATTTCAATTCATCAACACGCCTTACCAGGTTCATCTCCACTGACAGATCCCGGCTGAGTAGGTTATTGACACTCCGGCCACAGACTACATACTGTGTGCTTCAAATAGGTAGTTCTTTCCCTTGTAACTGACCGTAACATTAAAGCATCCCAGACACAACAGTTCACCTCCTGGGCTGTCTAATGGGATGTCAGCTGGTTTCAGTGTTTTTGGTGGAGTGAGTGTGTGAAATGCATCCTCACATAAGATGCTGACATCAGCTCCTGTGTCAATTTTAAATTCCATTGGAGTAGAATCCACCTGGAGCTGGACTGTCCACTGCTCTTTCTCATCTGCACTGCACACTGAGCCTAAGAAAGAAGGGGTCTCCTAGTCCCTGTGATCTCATTCACTGATCTATTGCTATTTCCGCACACTCTGGCCCAATGTCCTATTTTATTGTACTTGTGGCATGTAGCTTTAACATGCTGTGAAGCATGTCGCAACACTGTCGTAACAGCCTTAACTCTGTATGCATTGCATGCATATGTGACAATAAAGTGCTAGGCAATTGTTCAATCTTTGATCAAAATCATGATGGTCTTGTGCAATGTCCATATTCCAGTATGCACAATATTTGGAAGCAGAATATGTGAAAATATAAAAATATTTGCTGTAGGTGCTGCAGATTGTTTTATGACTTATTAAAAAATAAATTGCGACATAATCATTTTATTATATTTTGTAGTGACTTACGCTTTCAAAATAATCACCCCTCCAATATTGAAGGTCATATTGTAATTGAAATACAAGTCACAATAATTGCAATTAGTTATTTTTTTCTACATCGTGCAACCCTTAATACATAAACTGAATTAAATCGTTTTTTTATTAGAAGTGCTCATTTTGTCCAGACAATGTTGAACTAATCCCAGTACAAGCTTTAACTCCAGCTGATCACTTAGGATCTAGTAAATACTGTTGTCAGCATACACTTGATTATCTTTGCTGTGTTTTTCTTTTTTTGATGACAGTACAATACCTCTCCTATTTGTGGGTGGTTTTTGTGTTTCTACATGTCCTTTGAGCTATATGGCAGTTAGGTTGTTCTCTGGGCTCTCAAATAATACCTTCTCTAAGCAGCCCTTGGGCCTCTCAGCGGATCTGCTGGCTATAAATAATGGCACATATGTCACCGTGCTCTTGGCTGAGTACACTAAGCCCAATCCTGAGCTCCAGAGGCACCAGCAGAGAGCTGCGTCTCAGCCTTAACTGAGACCTGGATACAGACTACAGCACACACCATCCACATCCTCCTGTACCTCTCCTTTATGGCTGCTCATTATCAGTCTCTCCGGCCAGTCCCTGACTCCGCCTCCACTCTGCTCCCTGTGCAGAGATGGATGAGCAGCATTAGTAGCAGCTTGTTTGTTTAACAGTATCGTATGTGCTGTTAGAAGTCCAATCAGTGTGAGCAGCAGGAGACAGGAGCGCCACTCTGGTACAGTTTGTTGAGTCATCAGGGCTTTAGGCAACAGCACAGCAAGTCGTGTACACACATGAATCATAGTTTGTGTGACTGACCCCCTGTTAGCCAGTGATGCGATTGACAGCCTGTTTACTCCCACAAGAAAGCAATAATAAAGTCTTATGGCTAGGACATGTGCTGTGACTGAAATTGTGTTACATGTGTAGTTTTGAGTGCAGGCAGTAAGTGGGTCCCAATGTGAACTCATTTTTAAAGCAGAGCCCGAATGATGCTCTGAGAAAGGTCAACAAGTTGAGTGTGGAAATGGTGGACCCTTCTCACGCTCAACATCTGTGACAATTGATTGCTGTTGCTTTGGTCAACACAGCACCGTACAACGAACACAAGTGTGTGTTCACTATTTTAGTAACCTACCACTATGATTGTGTCGAAAAGAAGCCAGCCCTTATTGTAGGGATATTTGAGCAGTAATAATTTGATACCGCTAACAATCATTCTAGCTAGCTAAGGACAATGTTATGTCGTGCCGACCAAGTCCCCATACTGTCCTAGGTACAAGGCGCCTTCTGTACATGCACTACGTGTGCTAGATCAGGGCCAAACTATTAATTTAAATGTGATAACATTTCAATAAAGCTATACTTTTCAAGTCAATTCAATTGGAAGTGAATTGTGTATCTCAATACCAATAAAATAAATAAATACAAATCCCATCATAATCATTTTAATATGTCTTTTGATGAATGAAATGAATACAAGAATAACGATGCAAAAATGATCATTTATTCCCGTATTAAGTCTCGAACATTGTATACATTATTGTAAACATTCATTATTTACCTAGGAAGCAGAATAAGTAGGAGATATGTGAATTGAATATAAAACACTGAGTCAATTGTTAAAAATGGTAACATGTTGGACGTCTAACTAACTTGAGGTTGTGACTTAAGAGGGGATGATATGTAAGGCAAAATGTCCCGACCAGACTGTTGTAGCTGTATACTACATTGTAAATGATACTAGATTAGGCTGGAAGTAGCTCAGTCTGTATGGACTTGACCTGGGAACCGAAGGGTCACCAGTTCACCAGTTCCCGAGTGCCCCGATCGGCCAAAAGCACTGGGTGTGGACTGGAAGTAGCTCAGTCTGGATGGACTTGACCTGGGAACCGAAGGGTCACCAGTTCTCGAGTGCGCCGATCGGCCCTAAGCAGTGGGTGTGGACTGGTAGCTGGAGATGAGCCTCTTCACCTCTTGGGCACTGCATAATGTGCCTGACTTTAGGTGTCCTGAACCAAGGCGCCATAACCCAAACTGCTCCCTGACGCCGTGAAACATGGCAACCTCTTCACTCTGGCACGCCCCCATAATACAATTCATGTGTTTGTGCATGTGGTTTATTCAGACCTTATGTGCAAGTGTGTATTTGTACTGTAAAACTAAATAGGGAAAAACTGAATATCCCCTTGTGGATTAACAAAATGGCGCCTTCTTCTTCTATCCACATTACTGATACACATATATAAAAAATCTCACTGTGTTAATAGTTTGTAGGAAAAAAACAGTTTACCCTACAATATTGTTGCATAATGTTCTCCATTTGCCCATGCCCATAAATGTACCAAAATTCAGTACAGTGTCAACAAAGACCTGAACAACCACTGATTCAACTAGAGGTCACCATGTTTCTGCCCACTGGTGATGACTGATTAGTAACCCAGTAACGACCCTTGTCTTGGACCAGACGTAGCCTTGCTGCTGCAGAGAGAGGGGCGGTGCCCTGCGGCCGGTGTAGCTTTATTGTCACCGTTCGCCTGAACCACTGTTGGGACGCTCAGTAAAGAGGCAGCCACTGAGTCAGTTACAGCAGCCGGGCACCGGGCTGGAAGGAATAAGAGACTGAAGGTAGAAAGGGCAATGCACTGGATGACTCTCATCTTTTGCTACGGACGGCTGCACGGTCCCCTCATTTGCCATTGATTCTGCCTCTCGCTGAACATCCCTAAAGCTGGGATTATATAGCCATGCCTGCCAGTTCTTTAGCCTCAATAAGAATGGATATTTATGAGAGTCAAGTGTTCATTCTCCTGACGGATCTGCCTGGGACAAAGTGAGTGTGTGTGTGAGTGTGTGTCCTTGGCAGGCTGGGAGGAAGTAACATGCAGCATGTCGGGGCAGCTGAGCCTTCTCTAGGTGGCGGAGGCAGCATTTGGGTTGGTGCTGTGGTGCCCATATGCCCTCCACCTGCCTGAACTAACACATGACCATCTGGGAGAGATTAGCATTTCATGCTCCAGTGTCCACAAAAGGATTACACTGTCCTTTTAAAAAAATGAAGTCCAAAACGTTTGCTTTTTGATTACCTCAATATCAAATGCCAATAAGTAAAAGAGAACATTTATTTCAATAAGATGTTTTTTACTCAAGTGTATTATGTAAGACAACAGAACAATGTTACCAAGATATTTAGGATCAGAAATGATTTTATTGATATGAAAACCTGCCTTTCACTCAGCATATTCAGGCAGCAGCCTATACACCAGCAATGAATCACATGAGCACTTACTACAATTTAAAAAAGTAGAAATCAAATCTGTCCATTTTAGTTTAATACACACACAGTAAGCTCACACACACCATTTTTTGAACATATAGGTTCACCTACTGAATTAAAACCAGAACAAATGAAGCAAAGAAAGTGAAAACCATAAAGCAGATTCAGGCAGTAGGCGTATAGATTCACACTTAAGGTACTAGCCTGCAGAACAGTACAGCTAGAGAAGAGATAAAATCTGATCCTTTACAACAAATACTATATGCTCTTTTAATTACATTGTAATCCTACTAGTAATCCACAAATGTAGAAATGTAACATTAATCCTGTTCGGTCTTTTTTAATGTAAATGTTAAGGGAATACAGTTACCTTTTTTTGGTATCCTGATTACGTAATCCTTTTACACGTAACCCGTTACTCCCTAAGCATGTACCTTTATTACTAAATAAAAATGATCTACAATTGATCATTAATACCAACGATAAAAGGACTTTGTCATGTGTCACCAAATAAGAACACTGTAGTACTTCTGAGTCTTAAGTGAGAATCATCTGATTCGATAAAGCCAAACTGCTCTGGCACTGTAAGGGTTTTGTATTAGCTCTGAAACCATTAGTCAATTAACCAATTAGTGTATCAAAGACATCTGTTATTTTGTGGGGTGCTTAATCATCACTGTTCATGTATTTTAGATAAATCTTTAATCAGTCGGTCATTGGAAATCAAACAAGTGTAAATTGTAGTTCAAGTCAATAAGAAATGGATTAGCCGTTCAACTCAATGCCCTCCATGGATTGAAAGAAATACCGCTAGGTTAGTTGAAAGCAATAATAATATGTTTAAATAGATTCAACTTAATATTATTATCTTTGGTCTCTTCGGTCTGCATCCTCTGTGTCCTTCAGATTTCAGTGGGGATAGCCGTTTTTAAGACCTCTATGCTAGCCGGCTTTTGCATGATTATCACCCTATAAAGGTACAGGTGTTGTGCCTGTGTTTTCCAAAATGTTGCTGCATGAGGCCAACACTTAAAAAACTGAAAGTTGACTTTAATTTAATGTATTATGCGAACAGATTTCACATAACTGTATAAGGTTGGAGGAATAATATTAATAATAATATATATATAATATTATGTTGTCTTATTGCAAGCAATTATATAAATCTGACATTCAGTACCACCAAATGAAATGATTGTTTTATTTTCTAATAATTCACCTGTCAAATCAGGCTCCTTATATTCAATTATTGAATAGTCATCTATTTCTGGTCAAACCTAGAAGAAAAGAAAAAAACAATCTATTTTGCCGGGGGGAAAAAAAGCATCAACAAACCGTAACAGCAGCTGAAATGATCCTCCCAACTGACGAGGAGACGCTGAAGCGACCTCAGTGTAAACACAGGTCTGCACCAGGCCACCACTGCTGGCACATAGAGAGAGGGGGGGGTGAGGCTCTGGCCGATGCTGAGCTCAGTCTTGAGGGACTGTCTGGCTCGCAGAGTGCTGACCTGCAGAGCCAGGATTGGGTTGGCCATACAAGAAGGGATCAGTAATCATGAATAAATGAGCAGAGCACTGGCAGCAGGCCACAGACTCCACAGACTCAGGATCAGCTGGACACACATCATTCACATGCACTTCATTTCATAGGACTCCGACTACAATAATACACTTGATTCATTATCGTTAAATCTAATTTTCAACCTAAGATAATTTTCTCCAGTTCTCTCAACTGATGTTGTACATATAATTGCATGAATTGATACTTGAAAGGGGAATGCTGCCAATGTCATTTCAATATGTGTAACCAGCAAATCGTTTTTTCCTTTCATAGTAATAATACTAGATCATGGACCCTGGAATGTGAATTTTCAGCTTATTCATTTTTAAATTCACTTTATGTCATCGTATGATATAAAGTTAATTTAAATACTTTATTGTAAATTATACAATAATGTATTTCAATAAATATATAACACTATATTATATTGTTGTTTTCTGTAATTTCCTTTATTTTTTACGAATTTGACTTTCTGTCTGAGAGGCTTTCTATTTTGGTCGATCATTGAATTTCTTATTTTTTTTATTTTACTCTAACAATTAATCCAAACCAAAATATCATTAAAGATAAGCTAATATACAGTATAAAAATAAGGTTATTGCTACAGTACAATTGGATATTATGTATATGTATACCTAGTTGCTAAATCAAACAATGAAATAATCAGTTATTCAGATAATTATTTAATTATCAAATATTTATTCATTTGTACACTTATGAAAGAATCACTATGACCTATTTTCAAAATGTAACAAAATAAATCAAAGTCAGATGTCTTCTTTCTAACTGTGAGCATAATTAGCACCACATAAATAAATAAAATGCCATCTACAATAAACATGTATTGGACCACTTCCCCACACAGTATAAAATACCATGTACTGTCCGCCCTCCCATGCCACCCTGGCATGACCTCTTGCCCCCCCTTTGCCACCCCATGTAAAATGTTCTAGAACCGCCACTGCCCCACATTCTATATGTAATTTAAGGAGACTTCCGATTATCCAGGCTAACAAGAAACCCTCTTTGTTTCCTGAAACGAGGTCACACCGCTGTGGTAGAACAATCAGTGAGCAGAAAAGCTTTTGAGAAGTCATCTTTTAATCAGAATATACTTTTCTCATCTGAACCGCTGTGCTCCCGCTCTAAATAGATCATGAGGCTGTTCCCTCTCACTGTGCGAACATTCAGTGCAAGCAGCTTATTCCCTGGCTGGAATTGCTATTTCTTAAATGTCTAATATTTGCCAAATAACCTGCGTTGTTTGTCTTGGTGGGAAGCCCTGTGGGACATGGGCAGGAGGGAACCAAGATAAGAGATAGAGACTTCGAGCTGTTTCAGTGGAGTCAGAGAAGCCGTTTGTCAGCTCATTCCAATATGGCCATGAAACGTTAAACTCTAAGCAATCAGTTTTTATGACAATCTCAAGTGTTGTATCATTTTTCTCTTCACTTTGCATTGGTGGCCAAAAATGCATTGCCTCTCCTCAGCCGTGTGGAGACAAATGGCAAGAAATAAAACTTAAAATGAGAAGATACGTGATGAAAGAGTAAAAATGATGTAATACAATACAAACATCCTAGTGTATTTAGTGCACGTAAGGCAGTACATACACACAAAACTATTGGGACTGCATATAGGGACTGTACCCGAATATCCGAATATCCGAATATTCGTTTGTTGGAGTTTCAACGTCGTTATTCGGATATTCGTTTTTTTTGTTATTGTATTTATTGAAAACTCCAATATCAACGTAAGAGCTTGTGCCTCTTCGGGGGGTGCTAACACTTAACCATAAACGTTATCGTTTACTTTCTCCGTCTTTATTTGTAGATATTATTAAATTACTTTTTCTCCTTTAATCTCCATCACGTTGTTTCCATCGCAACAACAACTTTTGCTGCTCATTACTACGACCCCCCCCCCCCCCCCCCCCCCTCCCCCCGCGCAGGCCGAATATTCGCTGCTGATTACTACCGAATATCCGGAGCCCGAAAAATGGTATTCGGGACAGCCCTAAAAACTATACATGGCAGCTTTATTATACTGAACAAACTCCTTATTAGCTGTTATTGTACTTAAGGGGTGCAAATTCCCAAAACTGTTTGCAATAAATGAAATGACCTGAAACCTACTGACAAAGCACCCTGCAGCTCTGGAGCTAGATAATCCACCCTCAAAAATAAATAAACTGTATGTGATGCCAGCAGACAGTTCATCTATTTATTATAAATAGGTAATGATAAAAACACGTTATGTTTAGAGCTAGTTTTTTAATATAGCACCTTTCAGAGACAAGGCCATTCAAATTGCTTAGCATTAACACAATAAACAAATGAACTGGAGAAAAATACGTTAAGGAGGAAAACATATTTAAAAATCCACATTGTAAATACCGTATTTTTCAAGGAGTGCAGGAGTATAATACTAATTTTAACTTTCTGTCTGACTTCCTTTATTGTTCCATTTAGTGTTTACTTCCTGTCTGACTTCTTCTTTTACCGTGTCGGTAAAGTTGATTCCTTGTAGGCTGCTGTATGTGATTTATTTGTTGTCCAGCTCTCAGTGTCTTTAACCCAACCCACTCTCCTCACTCTGCATACAAATGACACGACTTTACACATTGGAAAATGCGTGCAATAGATACGCTAAAGTCCGATTTTGCGTGCCTATCATACGCCAACTATCAAAGCTCAATGTATTTTTTTTGCATTATCATGTCATTTACATCAGCTTATTGATTTTAGTCTTTAGTCCTCTGACAAAATCGATGTGCAAATATATAGAAATAGGAAATATATCAGCATTATGAGGGAAAGGTATGATTAAAATGTTTTGGTATAGGGCACTGATGTTATTCTATTAGCAATGGAGGAACAAGAGTATGTAAATCTCCTTTGAAACCCCACCCCTGGTTTTAACAATAATTCAGTTATTATGAATTCCTAATGTATAACATATCATCTTCAGATGCATGTTTTTTGGTAACCTGTACCTGCTAATGTGTTTTTACTTTTGGTTAATGCACAGAATATACTGGATCATGTATCGGCTAGCGGCTAGTTATGTCTGATTAAATATCAACGGGACAAATATCTGAGCAGATCTCAGATCGGCTCGAAGAGTGAATTTAAGCTTTAAAACCAAAAATACTGTCAAAAAACTGAAAAAGCCCCATTCTATTTACAACATGATCAACTATGTTACTATCAATTGATTTTAAACTGCAACAGCTCCGTAAAACGACAGAAGTTAGCTAAGGCTAACTCAATGATGCTAACTGAGCAGTTCACGGTTTAACTAGCAAATAATTTGCACACGTAAGCTTGTATGTCGACACATGGTGCTGTGTAAAGTGATGCAAAAGCTGAAATCATTTAAAAAACACTGTAAATGTCTTTATTACATTACAGAAAACGGGTTTACCTCGAGGAACTTCGTATCAAGGAGGGTTCAATGTCTTCTTCTTCTTCTTTTAATGGCAAATCGCCTTCACGAATTGGACTGCGCTGCGTCCAGTGGACCTTTAACGAAACGTGCTATGTGGGAAACACCATATCCCAGCGTGCATTGCGGCTACAACATCCAATCATCGAGCTTGAACCGGGCCTACGTCTGTTTCTGGTGACTTTATTTTGAAAATCAGTTCCTGACGGACGGCTAAAAAGCCCAATATTATAGAATTAAACGAATAAATAAAAACAAGGATAATTGTGTGTTATTGTTGAGTTAATAACAGTGTGTTATTTAGAAAAGGATAACAAATTTGAAGGAAAAAAAGATTAAAAACAATACAGATTTCAGTATTTTGAGGCTCTGAGCACCATTTATTTTCCTCACGGACGGCAAAAAAAGTCAGACATTATACGATTACAAATAAAATCAATAATCGTGGCTTGATATTGAGTAATAACATGTTTTTATGTACCACACAGCTTCCGGTCTTCTCAGACACAACCGTATCCATTTGCGTCTCATATGCACTCAAAACTCGGACTCGCAACTCTATTGCACGCATTTTCCAATGTGTAAAGTCGTGTCATTTGTACGCAGATTGAAGAGAGTGGGTTGCTTTAACCACTATATCCTTCTCTTGTTTTCTTTTTCTTTTCTTTCTCGAGACAGTATAGACATCATTGATCAAAAGTGTCTTGCTCTCCACAAATATACAAAAATAATCATGAAGTTTTCTGATGGATTAACATAAATGTGATTAATGGCTGAGGCTTTTGTCTGCGGATTGATATGACTTCACATCCCAGATCAGAGCTTCTTTAGCAATGGTGCTAACTGGTGCGACTGCTGCTATCCCTAAAAGCAGTTAATAGCCGTTTAATAAAAGGGAGAATAACAACAACAAGAGGTTAAAAAAAGCTAGTAAATGTGGAGGAGGTTGTTGCATGTAGAGAGCAGGAAGTGTGAGAAGAAAGAGTGAAGTGTGTTTTTGCATCTCACAAAAGCCCACCCCCTCCATGTTTGTTAGCAGGACTATGAGAGGGTTACTGTGTAAGAGCTGGTGAGCCGCAGCTGACACACTGCCACTCACTGCACCGTGGCCTTTGAGCCAATTAGACCTGCCTCTGCCTCTCAGAGCCTAAATGGCAGGATGCTTATACTTTGAATTATTTGTTTCTCCACTTCCGCGTAACCTTAATTAACTGCATGGAGAACGGGTAGATTGAATAAAAGCAAATCCTGTTTGTTTTGGCAGAGCGGGCGCCTCTCGGGTCTCTGTTGTCGTGTTGATCCCGCTCCCTAATGAATAGAGCTCTGTCCCGCCACTGCCCAATCAGCCAGCAGTGAGATTCCCTGCTCACTCTCATTATCTCTCACACACACACACACACACACACACACACACACACACACACACACACACACACACACACACACACACACACACACACACACACACACACACACACACACACACACACACACACACACACACACACACACACACACACACACACACACACACACACACACACACTCAAGCGTCGTCATACTTTCCACCACTGTTTCAGCTTTATCAGTGACAAATACTTGCTGTCATGCTCTTAAAAAGCCCAGCCTCCTCTGTTGTTAGACATCATTAATGCCTCCCTCTCCAGGGATTCATGCCACCTGACCAGGCACTCAAGGGGAACATAACAGTGTTCCCACATGTAACATATTCATCTGGGAGATGATCAAATAGGAAAGAGATTTTATTCAAACAATTAAAATTAAAATTTGTAATTTAATCGTTTATTTGAACAGGGACATTAAAGAACACTTAAGACAAATAATGCTTCAAGTGTAAATATGCCAGAGTTTAGATTTGAGCTCATTTCCATCCGCAGGCCCTCACACATATAAGAATATGACGTTTATAAAGATAGCAAAAATAAATAGATGATTTTTTGCAAAAAGAGCAAGAGCAGCATACACAAGTATTTACCACATGGTCGTAATGTAGCAGCAACGACATATAAAGTGCAAGAGAAGATACAAGAGATGCATAAAGTGCAAGAGGAGGTACCCCTGTGTTAAACTGCATTTAGCGGTGATTACACGTCTGGTTGTTTCTCAACCATTCTTTGAGTTAACTTTTGAAGCTATTGAGACAATCCCGTATCTCAGTTGGGAGGCTATTCCACAATGAGCTGCCTTTAATGGAGAGGACATTTTGTCCAAAAGTGGTCCACAGTCTCCTCTGGTTTCTGACCTAGTGCAGCGTCCAGTGTGTTTTTTGTGTACTGAATATTTTAAGTAAGTTATATGTCCTTTATTTTAACTATACCAGGCCCTAATTTCTAACTTCCCCTGTGTTATAGAGAATTTCGAGGAGGGCTGCACCAATCCATACGCTTCTGAATATGTTCATATTTGAGGTCATATTCACGCACACATGTGCAGTGTGATGGTTTTACATCAAGCACACACCAGCAAATACAGTAATCTGACAACCACACAGCAAACACATAAGGCTTGGAATTTATAACATTTCCAAGTCCAAAAAATAAATAAAAATAATCAGTGCTTATTCAGTAATCATACAATTATGAAGAGTGTATTAGTCTTGGTGATAGGGGGAGGGGAGGCTGGGAATAGTGTAGAGCTTGACCAGGAATGGACCCAGAACTCAGCCTTGAGGAACTCCGCTGTTGGTGAAAAAGGTGTGCGATGTGGTGGTGCCCACTCTGACCCGGGTCTGTTACTGAGAAAATCATACTCCCAGCTAAAGGGGGACATTTAGATGGAGTAAATTGTGGATTACCTGGTAGCCTTGGATGGTAATTAAGTTGGAGCTTAAGACAATGAATAGTACCCTGACATAGTGGTGCTAAAGGAGGCTATATGAGACTTGCCACAGCATTCTTTTTCCCAATGTATTTTAATAATAGCACAGATACTATACGTATATTGACCTTATTATGGGCTTACCATTATTTGTTTATGCTTGCCTACAATTGGCTAACAATAATTGAGATAATTTAATAATTTTCCGTATATTTGACTGAGAACATTTCTATGACAGGAGTTTTTCATACTGACTCATTTGTGTTTTCCTTAAATTCTTGCTATCATTTTGTTCATGTCGGTTCTTTTTTGAACGGGACCTATTATGCTCTGTTGGGTTTTCCCTTTCCTCTAGTGAAATATACAGTTTTTTAATGCATTTAAATGTTCTGCAAAGGCTAAAATATGTGTGTTCCCTCCAGAGGGAGTTTCTCTCCTACATACTCCCCCAACCCCGGCCTGAAACGCCGGCACTGGAGTCCTTGTTTCTGGTTTCAGACATAGGGTGAAAAGAGGTGCTATACAACACAGGCAGAATGAGAAAAAGAAAGAGCTTTTTGAACATTACAGCATGGAAACATTTCACAGTAGAGGCATGCACCTAAACATTTGCATAGTATCTCCTTTTTATGTGGTATACATGTACTGTATACAACCAACAAAAAAGCAAGGCTGTCTTTTAATTAGGCTCGCATCATATTTAGATTTTGTTGGCCTGCTTCTTTTTATCTGCTTTTTTTAAGAAGCTCATTACAAACTTAGCTGAAGCAGGCACACGTTAAGAAATACAAGTCCAGTTAACAAGCTCATGGATTTTCTGAAAGAACTGGAGACTCTTTACACCTAAGCATTTTATCATATTTCATGTTGCTAACTTTGTAGTAGCAAACGTACTCACAGTATTCCGTTAGATAGGCTGCTGTTAGCCTAATGACCGAGTGTTGTGTGGCAGTGCTGCTTCTCAGCTTGTTTAGATGCATTTTGCTCACACAAATGCATTGTGTAATTGATCTCACTGCATAGCTGTTGATGTGAGACAAACCCTGAAAAGAGGACAGAGGAGCCCAGGAGACTGGAGCAGTGGAAGAAAAAGAAGCTTTGAAGTGCAGCTAATGGTGGAAGCAGAAATCAACCTACATACTGTACATACAGCGAGGAGCACGTGTGAGAGCTATTCATGGCATGCTGCTGTGTATGGGCCTGTGTTCTTCATCTGCTGTTCTCAATGTATCACAGGAGCACAATGTTAAAACCATATTTGTGTTTCACATGTACTCAGTTATCATTGGAACAGGGGATGTGAAGATGAATGTAGACTGTTGTTCATTACTAAGCACTATTGGATCATTTGAGTGCGCTACAGTATAGCTTGTATCACACTAACATAATATTAGTGGTGGACTTCAATTCATAGTGAAGGATTTATGGCACAGTACCTCTCAGGCTTTCATCAAAATACCATACATTTTCAAATGGTAGACAGGACCCATTAAAGGGGTATTGAGTGCAATATGGTCATACATTGAGATTATTTAAACAGTTAAGTGCATTTCAATTTTTAACACTTTGAGCAGAATCTTCAAAATAGTCATACAATCACATTGTTTTAACAGTAAAGTGCATGGAAATTGTAAACATTTTGTGCAATTTACTCAACTATTAAAACCTTTAAGTGCCAGTAAACAGTCCACTTTTAACAGAAAAAGGTTTCCCCACATCCATTACATTCCACATCACATTATTTTGTGTTTGTGTCACTAAAACAAGTCAACTTTCACTTCAGAACAAATTGTTTATTTGAGGCTCTGGATCTGTTTGAGCAGCTTAGTTCCATCAAGTTCCAAAAACAGTTTTTAGAATACCTCAAATGTGTATTTGAGCTTGTTGGGGTATTCCAGGTTCAGGGCGTAGATGAATCCCATCAACAATTTGCATGCCTTTGTTTGGTTTCCGCACAAATTCAAAACTCTGTCTCCCTCTATGACAATGGACACATATGCTGGTCCCCTGTCCCTGGCATCATGGATCACAAGCACCTTCATAGTTTGGTCCATGACGTTGTCATGCTCGTCCTCCGTGTTGAAAAGAAAGAAATAAAAGCATATTCACTTTAAATTAGGCATATTAACAAGAAGCTATTATACAATATACTGTAGGCTTTGTGGTCTAGCATCAAGCCTAATCAATAAAACCAGGTTTTGACTTTTTTTTTATTATTTGAAAAAATGAGTGGCACCGATTAAAAACAAAGAAGAATTCTAACTTATAAAAAAAAATGTTCAGGCCCATTCAAATTACCAGACGATCTAATCAATTAAATTAAATTGACACTTTCCAATATACATAACTTTTCAGTGCATGATTTTAATTATCTTATTTCCATTTAACACGAAAAGAAGGTTTTTGTTGTTAGTTTTATATTTTAAGTAGCTAAGCACATCAGTAAATTATCCCTAAATATTTTTCCTGTGGATGCTAAACCATTTATAAAAGCAATAAGATGTTTACAGATTTACAGCAGTAAATTGCATATTATATTTTAGTGGTTAATCACAGTACATTAAACAATGGTATCAGAGCAACCTCCGAAGTAACTAAGTCAAAATCTTGAATTGATCAGTCTTTAATGACATACACCTGGCTGTCTTGAAAAAGGTCTTCTTGGTGTTCTGCAAGGTATTCAATCAGGCACCTGGCCACTGCATCCCTTTTTTCCAATACTCTGGGCCTGTGAGGAAATGCATTTTAGTGAAAAGACTTATTTCTGCATTTTCATATTCTTGAATGAAACATTTAAATAAATGTACCTCATAAATTGTGCTCAGGGGAGGGCACATCCTAGAGCCAGCATCTCCTCCTTTGGCACGCATCAGCTGGAGCGATGTGGTGTGTACCCATCCAGCTTCAGCATCAAAGTCTCTTCCAGTGAAAGAGTTGTTATGTGGTCGGAACTCCTCCTTGATCTAATAAAAAGCCATCAAAAACTGGGATTTCCCTGCTGGGCAGTGATGCTTGTTTGTGTTGAAGTACAAGTAAATTAACAATGCCATTTTGTCTCTGCATCACAGTCAGGAAATTGTCATTATTATTTGTCCCTCTAATTCCTGCATCTCTAGCTGTGTGTTGAGAGCTTTGGTTTGTATTATCAATATGTTCTGGTGGTCTTGGTTGTTGGTATAGAAGCCTTTGAAGTGGTGTTTCGGGAATGGCTCCAAACTCAGCAAAGGTAATTAGAGAAGGCTCTGCATCCATTGACATATCTGATTTTACTCTGTAGCTTTTTAAATAGTCATTCATGCCATCATATTTTGCTTGTGTGGAATTTTGTGAACCAGTCTCAAAATGGTCCAGGACTTTCATTTTTGCATCAGATTCAGCTAGGCTCACTTCCATTTCCATCCGTTCGAATCTAGCTTGCAGTTGAGCCTTTTCCATTTCAAGTGCATGCTTTTCTTTTAATCCTGCTGCCCGGGCAAGGAGGGCAGCTCTTTCTGTGGCAGCAGGTCTTTTCTGTGTTAGAGTTTTACTCCCTACAGGGTGTACTTTGAGGGTTTGTACTCTGCAGACCGTTTACATGCATACAAAGCTACAACAATAACACACAAGGGGACGGGAAATAACCGGAAAAGCATGACATGGGACCTTTAAAGACTGTAGCGTGACAAATGTGCCCAAAGCATAGATGGACATGAGTGATGACAATGAGAAGAAACTGCCTGGAGAGCACATTTAGACTGCTCTGTCATTCTGCTGCAAGCATTCGCTTCTCCAAACTCTAAATCTACACCTTCTGTTAAGAGTGCATGTAACCTCACCACAAGGACCATTTAGAGCTGAACAGAAACACTTTTCCAGCAAGGGCTCTTATACAGTATACATCTTCAATTGACAAAAGAGGGAGTCAGGGGAAGTTGTTGTATCGCGACAGAGTTCCCTGAGGCAGGTTTGGCTGGATGGATAGTTCAATAAATCATCAGACTCTAACACAGCTGTGACGACACTTGCCTAACCATAACCATTTATCTGTGATGACAACAAGTAGTCATTTTTTATCAGAATACATTGTTGTGTACTTAACCCAGAAATGTTGGGTAACTCAACATTTTAAATAAAAAACGAATGGTATTGGTCCCCAGCATTTAGAAACGGTCAGATGCTTGCTTAAATGATTTGGGCAACTTGCAAAATTAGCACAAGTTGCGTTAAATAGCGCTATATAGCATAATCCCCAAACTACTCATTTTAAAAAGATGTCCCTCTTTTTTTTTTTTTGCAATAGTCCTATTATTCTAGTTTGTATATTGCCTTTGTTACCTCCAATACCCATGTTGCCCTAAAATAAAGGTCTGCATGGTTTGGAATATTGTGGCAAATATAATTTAAAAACCCAGTCAAATAATGTTTCTTTTCGCGTGTAAAGCTAACCTGACCTTAAACATGGTTTTATCATGTAACATTCATTTTTGTATTGGTGATTGGTAGCAGTTTTGGAAGGAGCAGACAAACTGCTGGACTAAAGATCAGAAAGCACTCCTCTAGGTTGTTCTAGAAAGCTTGGTGAAACATGTTTTGTTGATGAATTTCATGATTTGTTGGTACATATTTTACCATGCATTGAAAACACTGAAATGTGGACTTTAATTAAACGTATTATGTCCACACATTTCACATAACCGTATTAGGTTAGTTGAAAGCAATAATATTAAGTTGAACCTAATAGTTGTTCTAAACTTGATAGTATTGCTTTCAACTTAACTAATACTGTTATGAGGTACGTTTTTATCTTTCTGAAAGGGAAATTTTTATTGCAATGTAATCCAAAACAAACAACCTATTGGTAATGTTACTCACTGAACACAGAGTTGCTGTGGAATCATGACTCAATACACTCACTTATACCACAGTGTTTATGGTGCAAGAACCTTTTCACCCCAAAATAGAGAGCAGGGACTTTCCTGGGGAGAAAATGGTTCGTGGGTGTGTCGGCCACACTAACAATTTCTGATTGGCTGGGCGAATTGCAAACCACGCCCCGTAAAACTCTGAAAAGTTTTGTGAAGCCGCCATTTTATTTGCTCGCCTTAGCATTATTAGCATTAGCCCCACGCACCAACGGAGAGAGACTAACTTATGGCAACACAAAATAAAACGTGGGAGCGGTGGAGTGATGAGGAGGTGTCGGCGCTTCTGCCGATTTACCCGGTACTTCGGGTGGCAGTATATACGCTGTGAAGTTGTTTGCGGCCTGCCAGTAAACCCAAAGCAGAAGAAGAAGAAGTGACATCAGCGGTTTAATTTGCGTAATCCTCCCTCAGGGACTTATTCCGGTGTGTATGAAATCTACTCTTTAGATCCCAGAACTAAAGAGTTCGGGGGAACTAAGTACTGGGAACTAAGTACTGGGCACTAAGTACCGAGAACTAAGTAACGGGAACTAAGTAACGGGAACTAAGTAGCGGGAACTAAGTAACGGGAACTAATTGGTGTGAAAGCGGCTAATTAATATTAAGTTTGAATGCAAAATATTAGGTTCAACCTCATCTTATTGCTTGCAACTAACCTAATACAGTTAGCCAATGGACCGGACCCTTAGCCCTCTCCGGTAGCGCTAATACGATCTTCAAGCTTTAATTTTGATTTGCACTCATCAACCTGTGTCGAATCGTGACTGCATCTTGCAATGTTGCATCACCATTGTGGTCACTTAAACTGTCCCCAGACACACACACACACACACACACACACACACACACACACACACACACACACACACACACACACACACACACACACACACACACACACACACACACACACACACACACACACACAGTGGGTGAGTACAGCTGCTCAGTCCGTGTCTCTGTTCTTCTCCCGGTCCTCCAGTATGAAGGTAGATATGGTGCAAAATGCGAGAAACCGGATGTGAGGACTTGCAGAAAAAAATATCTGAGCTTGTGTGCATACATTTACACTTGTATAAAATATCCACATATCTGTGAACCAAAGTTGAAGTCACAGAAAAAAAAAAGTGTTGTAGCTTGTAGAAAAAAAATGAACTTATGATGAAATGTTCACTTGCAAAAACATATATATTTTTTAATATATTTTCCATTACAACTGCAACTTGGTTAATACGACCTCTCAAATCAGTCATTACAACTTCACGAATCTGCTCTGTGGCAGTATAAATCAACGAATCTGCGGCCTTGAGTTTTGCTACAGTTCTTGCGATGAATGTGTCGCTAAAGTAATTTTTACCTGTAGATGTGGGGAGAGGGAGGGGGGTTGGAGCGAAGGGGCGGGGCTATCAGAACAAGGAGGCGCAAGTTCGAGTCAGTCACCATGTCAGGCCGAACCGGATGACTGCGGGGCCCCGCATGTTGTCCCTTTCACACCAACGCGGTTCCAGGGCCGGTTTGGAACTTGTGCCTGATAAGCACCAGCTTTTCCTGTTCACACCGCAGCGGAGATCTCTTTTCCCCGAAAACCGGTTCTTGCCAAGCTCGAAAAAAGTGTCAGTCTAGGCAAGAACCGCATATGTCACTCTTATGTCGGATGGGGGCAGGATTAACCTGAACTAACAGTTTATGGAGAGCAGTGGCGAGCCGTGACTTTTATACCTAGGCCCTCTGACCCCCACCCCTTCCCTCAAGTTATTATGTCACAGCGTATACTTCAGCGGAATATCAAAACAACGGCCCGGGGTGCAAAACGCATTAATGAAAGCGACCCTCTACCACACAAAACAACACCTGTAAATAACCCTATTTGTGTTCTTTGAAATTGAAAAGGATATTGCATTGTGTTTGTTACTTTCGTTGCAGTTTTATGTCTTAAGTGTAATTTGGCATGCTTTTATTCTGAAGGTGAGTTAACGCTGTTGACAGGAAGTTGTATAAATATATATTTTTTTAATGTTTTTAAATATTATTTTGTAGAATATCTTAGGCCCTCACAGAGGGCCTAGAGGGCCCTGACGGCTCGCCACTGATGGAGAGTAGCCTACGGCAGCGGTTCTCAAACTGTAGTTTTGGACTGGTGGTCCGCCAGGGTACTGCAGGTGGTCCGTGGAAAAAAGCTAAATAAAATCCACATTTTACTATCAAGGATTTTCGGGGATCACCTCATATGTGACTTTCTCTATCGAAATCAGTCGCATTGACCCGAAGACACATTTTGAGTTGTATGTTGGAAAGAGGAGATTCCTAGCTTTCTAATGATATCAGGCACTGGGGTAGTGGTCGTTTGGCTCATCGGACATTTATGAGAGATAATCTCGAATGTCCGAGTGCAAGTGAATGCACCACAAGACACGAGCCTTGTAACCCCTCCCCCGGCCCTGGCGCGAGCGTGGAAATATGATTGGAGGCGATTTCATTTGAACCAACGCCGTATAGATAGAAGAGTTACGACAGCGGAAGTCCAAAAACGGTTATCGTCACGTGGTTCATGCAGACGAGGATCGTTCCCCGGAAGTTCATGGCGGGCAATGTGAATGCATTGAAAACAGGAGATAGAACTACGATTTTTTGGTAATTATTAGTGAATAAAGGTTTTGATTTGCAATATTTATACAACAAATCGATATGTGTATGTATTTATATCAATATGTTTTAAAAAATAAAATAGAATTTGCTAATATTAAGTGATAATATTAGGATTAGTGTGAACAACTAGTTTACATGTTAGGCTAACAGTGCCTTGGTTGCCTGTTGCTGTTTATAGCTTGGAATTCTTTAAAACCAATATTATCTTCTTAAACTTGTATGGTAGTCAGGAGCATCACTTTCTAATGTTTATTGATATATTTAGAGGGAGGGGATCTAAAGGAATGCTTCAAAATTCAGATTAGATTAATTTCTACCATTTTCTTAAAATCATGGTAGTTTCAGTAATCCCATGGTAATTGAGGACACAAGTTATCTAAATGACTAATGTCATCTTTATGGCTTTCAGAAAGGACAGGAGACCGACAGGTGACTATCAAAGGACTAGCAGCAGCAGCAGCAGCAGCAGCATGATGATGATGTTAAATGTGTTGTTTTAGGAACATCCATTGCAAATACATGGAATTCAATAAACATTGAATAGCATATCATGCAGTTTGTCTGTGCCTTTTCCTCTGTGTTGTCCTGGTTTGCTGTGCTGCCTCCTAGTCGCCACCATGGTTTGCTGTTCTGCCTGGGGATGCTCAAATCGCTCCGAGAAAGGAGTACGAATGTACGGCTTCCCCACTGACACAGAGCGGAGGAAAAAATGGATGGCTCAAGTCAGCAGGAGCAATTTCACGACCAACAGCAAAAAAATATGTGAGGTAATTATATACAAACACTGCATTTGCACTTTTTCACAAAACGAAAACCACACCATTGGGAAAGCTTAATGTTTTGTTTAATACAAAAAAACAGGGAAAGGCTTGAAAAATACTGAGAGTTGAGACTCAGGGTGCAGGGTGAGGGTCTCAATGCAGGTATTCAGGCTCCATTGAATCCCCCTCTGGTTCTTGTGCTGAAAGAGGGAGTAACAGACAGGAGAAAGGGTTATACACACCTATATAGCACACCTATTGGATGGGAAATTGCCTTGGGGAGATAAGGTGTGGTCTTTGTTCCCAACTGAAGTTATGGAACTTTATTATTTGTGAGTTTAACAAAGTATGACAGATGGCATCAGTAACAGATGTGATATGAATTTCTATAAAGTTGTCTCACATTCTTGGTCATATTTGAAATACAGTATGTAATGAGTATAACATGTCCAGTAAGTATAAAGTGTTTCCTAATACTGTGTATTCAACCACTATGGAATATGTATGTGGGCAGACAAAACTGAGTTGTTCTGTGTGTGAAGTAACCTCAAGTCACTCCGCAGGCACATTTTGATGCAGACCAGTTTGTCAAGACAAAAAAGGGCAAGACTAGGCTGAGAGCAGAGGCTATACCCACCATCTTCGTGCATCGCCCTGTGGTCAAAAAGAGAAGGGCCCCTGCACCACGATTCACCCCGGGACCTGTATCTACAAAGCCAATAGCTCATGATCACAGCTATAGTGTGAAAGGTGACACAGGTATAATAAGTATGAACTCTTAGTAACAAAAGTCATATTTCTTATTTTTAAGTGGTATATTTTTAAATGTTCGAAAATCTACAGTGCCATGTCTTCTACTTACATTAGTCTCAAAGATTGAGGGAAGAAGGGATGAGGAGACTGAGAGAAAGGAAAGTGAGGGTGAAGAAAGAGAGGACATGGCTAGTGAGGAGAGACAGGGAGGGTGGACACCACCCACTCACCCAGCAGCCAGTCAGCATACGAGGAAACCAGCAGCCAGTCAGCATACGAGGGAACCAGCAGCCAGTCAGCATACGAGGGAACCAGCAGCCAGTCAGCATACGAGGGAACCAGCAGCCAGTCAGCATACGAGGGAACCAGCAGCCAGTCAAACAGATCTATTAAAAAAATTAACGAGAAAATTAAAGAGCCAAGAAGGAATCACCAAAAAAGCAAAGTCTGCACTAAGAAAAATCAGGAAGGAAAATGCAGCTCTCAAGAAAAGAATGAAAATTAGGGACAACAAATATAAGAACACGTTTTAAAAAGACCAACCTAAGGCATTAGGCAGACTCACCACAAAGGGGATGAAATGGAGCAATGAGACAATTAAGAAGGCTTTAAAAATTTGCTTTGCGTGCGGACCAACGGGTTACAAAACTCTGCAGGAATTGCAGATTCCCCTTCCAGGAATAAGGACACTGCAAAGAAGGATGCAATGTGTTAAGTTTGAGCCTGGTGTGTAACAGCTAACATCAATACCCCTCCCCTCCACCCGTAACATCACTGCCCCTCCACCTGCCAACATCACTGCCCTCCACCTGCCAGCACCCAGCCAGAGGAGCGCAAACAACAAAAAAGAAGCAAGGTGTCCCGTCATGTACCTGGAAGTTTGGGTTGGCAAAATGGAGTAAGAGAGGGACTTGAAAAACCTTGGTGGCTCTCTACTCATGTTGTTACAGTTGTCTTGGTTGCAGCTCTCAAGTTTTTTTGTGTTGCCATTTCCACATCTTTAGAAAATATGAAATAAATGAAGTGAAATCAACCTCTTCTCTGGAGAACAAACTTTGATTTTTCTGTCTTGTGAGTTTGCAGTCTTGCAGTTTTGCTCCTCCACCTGTAACATCACTCCCCCTCCACCTGCCATACAGTAGGTTACTAACAAGATTACTTATATAATACAGTGATAGAATACATGTTTAGTATGCTTACTTATATAAAACAGTAGTATTAAACTTACCTTGTGTTTTCACTCTCACTTAAGTCCCTCTCCCTTTGCCATCAATCCAAAATCACACATTATACAGACAGGTAATAATCAACATAATCACAAGGACACAATATGGCTCTGCTAAAAACACTCACTCTTACACGCACCAAAGTTATATTTATCTAATATTTAACTCCCTCCACCCCCGCATACAATCCCTTTTAGAAGCCCCTCTTCTTAATTCAACAACGTTGGACGAAATGACATTAAGAGAACGGAATTTACAATTAAAAGGCTGTTCAACGTGTGTTGCTAACTTGATCCGGTATCCTAGCTTTATCTGTTATCTGTAAACGTTCCCTAAATCTACAAATTTAGGGATAATCCACTGACATCCTTTAATACACATGTTAATTTGAATCAGATGTACTGATAATATCCGCAATATAAATCTTTAAGCTTCTTCTTACCTTTCAAAAGTCCGTCACGAACGGTCTATTATGTTGCAACTCTATAGCTCTGCTAGCCTTGGCGCTAACTTCCGGGGAACGATTGAGACGCTCCACGATCCGCCATTGCTGTAAAAAAGTGGTCCATTGGAGTGAACGGAGATGACGTAACTCTCAGTCTATACGGTGCTGATTTGAACTAGACGGCGCAAAACGAGAAGCATCCGGACCCAATACTGTACACGGAAGGAACGAGGTATTTGAAGTCTACAATGACAGAGAAGAAACTGTCAAGTTTGGCTGTAGTCAGCATTGAATCAAAACGCACTAAAGCTTTGGATCTTGATTAGTTTGTGAGGCGTTTTGCTGAGCAGATAGTAATCGCTGCATCATAACAGTGATTGACAGCTGATAGGAATAATATGATTGTTAATATTATCATATAGACAGTTAATTAATGTACTTATTGCAGCAGTCTGCATAGATTTGGTACCCCTGGTCCAAGAGTGAAAAAAACTAATTCAGTTTTTGTTCAGTTAAAATGCATTTAATTAGGCCTATGTCTGCCATCTTATATATTCCTATTTAAGGCTTTACTGATGTGACACAATAATGTCACCTAATGTTATTGAGTTAAAATGTCAATATTTTGGCTTTCCAAGTTAACATTGATTGATATGACTGCGATTAAATCCGCATATACTTCTGCCAGGGGATGCCACCCCTCAAAATCTCCTGCCACCCTCTTGCCACCCCATGAATATTTTTCTAGATCCACCCCTGAGTAGGCTATATTTTTCGTTTCGTTTATTTAATAAGTGAATTTCAGGACAACTTTGGGAATTTTTTAGATTTAAATAGATTTTGAAAGTGGAGATAGAGAGAGAGAGAGAGAAGCAGCGCTTTCTGCTTGGTTGCAATACTGTTGCTCAAGCCTTTATGCAACTTAGGCCTATACATTGTTTATGTTACTTATATGCCTGTGTGTCCATGGTTTTGAGTCTGTGTGTGTTGAGCGCAGCACCGTCTGCTTTTTGCAGTACAGTAACTAAAGTAGGACTAAGCATAGCGGTAGTTTTTTGTAGACCTGTCTGCGCGCGTGCGCACTTGTGGCATTGTTTGGGATGACCTAATTAAAATACCGTCCGCCGTCCTCTTTGAGAAACATACACAACGCAGACAGACACCGGTCACAAAAGTATCAGATAGGCTTCAATTTTCTTTTGATTGTCTATAATTAACTATAAAAAAATATCGCCGTTTTAACACTAAGTTTATATATGTACTTATTTTTACGGTTTGCATATGAGGTGGTCCGAGAAAATCCTTGATAATAAACAAAAGGTTTGAGAACCCCTGGCCTACGGCATATACAAGTTGAAACAAGCAGTAGTGCTGAGCAAAGTGACTAGAACGCAACCACACACTGTTAAAAAAAAACACTTTATAAAGTCAGGCAACACTAACCAGTAACCAGGCTTCGTGTGATTCTGTTTATTTGACCATCCGTTCGCTGTTATTGATCATTGTGGAGGGGGCAGACGTTTTTTTTTGTATTATAGCAGCTATCGGATGGAATCAATACATGGGCTGCACAGGTTGTCATGTCCGACTATCACAAGTAGAATCTTAATGAAAAATACGCCGATAAAATGTGCCTGTAGAAAACGGCTTATGCCACAAGTTATAGCAAAAAGCTACAAGTAGCCTAGTCAATATAGTCGGTTTAGCTTCGGTTGCTATGCTAACATCACCCATTTTATACCAGAGACACTTTCATAACAGGGTTGTGATGCCAAACAGCGTCAATTCAGACTGATACACATTCACTTATGGGGAATTGGGGATATTTATCAACTGCTTGTGTGACAGTCAGCCAGTGAAGACTTTACAGCGGCCGCTGCTGTGAGTTAACGGGAGAATAAACTTCAGTGGACGAGCAGCACTGCAGCGGTCGGTAAATGCCGCTGTAACACATTAATAAACAATGAACCACGGCACTCTGGAGAAAAGTATAAGGTTGGAGAAGTCGTTATTTTATCCCCCATTGTTGTTGTTGTGAGTAAAGCACGGAGCTAGAACGGGAGCTGCGTTGGTGTGAAAGGGGCAACAACATGTAGTCACTTGTGTGTGACTGACCCGAGCTTGCGCCTCGCTCCAACCCCCCTCCCTCCCCCCACATCTACAGGTAAAAATTACTTTAGCGACACATTCATCGCAAGAAGTGTAGCAAAAGTCAAGGCCGCAGATTCGTCGATTTATACTGCCACAGAGCAGATTCGTGAAGTTGTGATGACTGATTTGAGAGGTTGTAATAACCAAGTTGCAGTTAATGGAAAATATATATTAAAAATATACATTTTTCTGCAAGTGAACATTTCATCACTAAGTTCATTTTTTTCTACAAGCTACAAAACCTTTTTTTTCCTTCTGTGACTTCAAATTTGGTTCACAGTTACGTGGATATTTTATACAAGTGTAAATGTATGCACACAAGCTCAGATCTTTTTTCTGCAAGTGCTCACATCAGGTTTTACACGCTCTCACATTTTGCACCATATCTACCTTCATATTCCAGTCGTAATCATTTTGCTCCTTTAGTACAGTGAGCAGTTTTGTGGGTCAGGTTGAGATGGTTGATCATATTTTTAAGCTATAAACTGGCAAAACGTTTTAATCTTTTGTCAAAGAAAATGACACTGAAAGTTCATATTATGATCTTAAACAATGAACAACGATAATTAAAACATTAAAAAATGTATAAGAAAATATCTGAAAACATACCTGATGCCAAAAGAAAATGTTTTTAAATTATCTACATCGGAAAACATAATATCTTTAAATGAAAAAAGAAAGCCACAAATAAATAGATAATAAATAAATAATCAAAACTGTTCAAAGTGTAACTATTTGTTCATGGAAAAAAACAGAACTCAATCAAAAATAATATTCAACCTAAAACAACTTGTATACATTTCCAATGCTGTACTGTGAGGTGAAATCTCTACCAGCAGCTGATGTGGCTGATATGTTCACACCTGCATGCAGACATTCTAAACCATTGTCTAATAATGTGAAATGTCTAAAAGAGACAGTTATATAAAACTGACAATGCCTCTGCTTTTTCAGTGATGAAATCGGTGCTTTGTAGAAAGAACACACACATTGTTTAAAAGGTCATTTCACCCTTCAAACTGTGTCTTAATTAACCTTACTGACCATCCTATGACCCAGCAATCAGTCCATTATTGTCTTTCACTCAATAATGTGTGCCATCACAGAGGGAGAAACAATTTCCTTACATGTCTTCACTGCATGTGATGAATATAGTGAGTTATTGTTATTTACTTCAGATTTGCATCCCTCGGGATGTGTCTGGCAGTCCTGCTGTTTGACACTGACATTATGCGACCAGCAGCATATCTACAGTAATACGCTCATTTGAGCATTTTTGCTGACATATCACTGAGGACGGTTCCAGGGATTAGTCTCTCTCGGGCTGGCTGCCAGCCTGCTGGACTGGCTCCGGATCAGCATGCCATCTTTAATTCTGTGAATAAAGGATCAAAAGGTTAATATCGGATTTAGTGTACGTCAGGATGCCTCAGACTCCCATAGAACACTCAGCAGGAGTGAGGGTATTGTGTTCTACTTTACAAAAGGATGTTTTGTTGCTTAGTATTATGTTCAAAACTCATATAAGGATGTTTAAAAAAATGCTTTTAAAGGAGTAGTTTAAAGTATATGGACGTGAATCACCAGCCCACTGTCACCAACTGCTTTGAATGCTATCAAGCCATTAAATGGACATTATCATTTGTTCTCATTACCACTCTAATGCTTCCGGAGGGGCAAACTGCACCAACCATTACAACGGAAGAGACATATCCAAGGTTGTGAAAGTGTTTCAGTTTTGTTAGGTTTCACTTTCACCTACTTTAGGAAGGTGGTTTTGTTAAAGACAAATCTGTCTACATCTGTAATTCAACGTTACGTTTTCAACGTACATCAATTACGTACCATTTGATTTCACATGGGTCAAAAACGTTTCCTTTGCACCCTTTATAATTGCTCACGTCTTTCTATTACTTTGAACAATTTGCACATACTGTAGTGTATTTTGACTAACTTACAGGATTACATTTGAATAAAAAAACATCCACTTTCCTTGTTTGAATTTATACCATATGTCTGGTTTCTGTTTTTGTAGTAAATTGGTGTATTATAAAATATTCTGTATATTTTATCGTGACATTTTTAGCTATTGTATAACTAAACATATTGTTTAATTCTAATTTAACTATCGATCAATATATCAAAGAGCACCAGTAGTAAAGGTCATTTATTTATTGGACTGATTCAATTGCAGATGCATCATTTGTTCAGAGGAGGATGAATGGCAGACATGTACAGTGTGTGTGATAGTTGTGTGACAGGGGACAATAAGCTTTTATAAACCTTGTTCTTTCCAATTTAATCAGTGAGTTCTTGGGGCACAGTGACATTGCTACAAAAGGGCAAGTTAATAACCGTCTGATCGTCTGACTGCTCATGTTTTAATCACATGAGGTGGACTGTCTATGGAGATTTGGCCTCTAACAAGTTGTAAACACAAACCAGACATATTATATACATTTCAGTTGAAATATCTTGTGAGTAAACTCAGTTACACAGCAGCACTATCATGTATTACCAGCTGTGCCTCTAACTTCATCTATCTGCTTGTTGGTGCTGGGTGAGCTTTTCAGAGCTTTTTCTCTGAAAACAGCTGCCTGCTGCACGGATACCGTCGCCATGAGAGCAATAAGTCAATCAGAACAGGAAAGAGGAGCTGCAGGTGGTAAAAAGCTATACAGTGAAATCCAATGATCTTTTCTCAAAAGGTTAATTTAGGATAGAATTTCTGTTTTTTATTTTCAGAACACTTCAGAACTTTTAAACATGGGTTGTGCTGAGTTGAATAAATGTAAGGTCGCTCCCAACTATTTATATAGATTTTCTAAGGAAATATAAGCTGATTTATGGATGCATTTTTCAGATGCTTTTTATTTTTTATTTGAAGAAAACATGATCGTTAGAAACTCACTGTTTCTGTAATATATTTTAAAGAGGACATATTATTTTTTCTTCAGGTTCATATCAGTATGTAGCACCTCTACTGTGACATGTCTCCATGCTATAATGTTCAACAAGCTCTTTATCTTTCTCATACTGCCTGTGCTGCAGCACCTCTTTTCACCCTCTGTCTGAAACCAGTGCCCAGTCTGCTTTGATTGGTTAGCTGGCCGGGTCTTTTGTGATTGGTCAAACGGCTTAGAGATGTCTCGCCTGTTAGCCTATCACATACAATCTGTTGGAGTGCTAGCCAATAGAAGCGCGGGTTTCACATAATGATGTCAATATATTCCAGAAGTAAACAAAGGAGTCCAATAGAGGCGTTTCAGAGTCCATCATTCCCGAGAATCTAGTCCACGACTTGAGTACTCAAAGTCTGAATGGTAATAATTCATACTGCTTTTTAGGACAGGCTGGGGTCAGACTGTGGCAATATGATGTTATGAAAGGCTGATCCTGAATGACTCATCAAACTGAGAGACTGTGAATGAAGTTTGACTGAATACTTGCTTATTCAACTTATGAAAAGCACATTAAAAATACAATATTAAACAATAGCTTTGTACTGAAATAAATGTTCTATGACTACCACAGAACATCAGATGAGCTTTTTGGATCCGAGTAAAAGAACACTGTGATCTTTCTTTCACTCTAACTTGGTCTCACTGTAAGTCTGCTTGTTATTTTTCTCACCTCCTGGTTAAAGTGAGTCCTGTTATCTGTGTAGGCTCCCGGCTCTCAGGGTGACAAGGGAGGGAAACTGATGTCAGAAGGACACAGAGCACTAATGCTGCCCCATGCATTATACATGGCCCAGTGGGCTTCCATTAGAGGCGTGCAAACTGCACACAGAGCCAGGATGTACTCCTCCTCCTTTATTACTTCCTGTCTGTACAGTCTGCGTACAGCTGGTGACAGTGGGGGGGGTGACACAAGCACAGGTACACAGCAAGGTGACACTGTGGACCCTGACTGAGCACGAAAGAGAGAATGCATCTTAAAGTGCAACATTTTACCTCCAACATTTTTACCCTCTTTAAGTTGATATGAAAATAACCTCAGACATATATGTGTAGGCACGGCTAGATTGTGTATAAAAGTCTCTGCCAACTTCTCTGGAGCTGCGCTTTTTATAGATACACCATCTATGCACTATAAGACAAAAGTTAGTTGGAGCGGTATGGCAATAAGCAAATGGTGTAGCCCTGGCTTAAATACATGTATACAGGATGAAAATAAGTTAATGATTTCATTGTTGTTTGATATTTGATGAGAGGAAATTCATATTTGGCCAAAAGGAAGTTAACTGCGTGATAAACATCAGGCTTACTCCTTACTATTCTTTGATTTTAATTGAGGCACAGACAGTTTTCTTTTACCCATTTTTCAAATAAATAATAAAAGGGGACGGGCTAAAACAGTTTGCACATGTAAACACGACAATAGATTAATATAATACCCAGTTATCAACTTGATTAAGTTACATGGGACAGGCTCTGCATATTGTTTTACAACCTTATCTCATAACGTCTACATTTCTCAACCAGTATTTTTAATTATCAAAGATTTATGATGGTGTGCATGATGTACTTTATATATGTATATACATACATATAAAATAACAATTTCATTATATGGATTCAACTTTTGCCCCGCTGGACTTGTCTGTGACATCAGTATCAGCCATGGAAGATAGTTTGTTTGTTTAATTCTAAGCTATCCATTAAGATTATTTTCATTTATGTTGTTTTTTTCTGCACAGTGTAGAGTCTTGTTGTGATGAGAGGGATGGAGGTATTTAATAAAAACCTTGCTCGCTGGAGAATAGCTACAGAAGTCCTGTCACAAGTTAATCGGAGAGGATCACAGCTGGCCACGGATCTCGATGCTGCATTCGGGCTGTGAGTAAACAACTTGTGTCTTACTTTTAGGCTGTCTGGAGGTATGGACAGCTATCAAAGCTACTACACATCACATTAACAACGATGTACAAATGAAAGTCGGAGACAAATACATATTTGAAATGATTTATTCACGTTTGCAATGTTTTGAACAGACATCCCCAGTCACCTCATTGTCATAGTCAAATATACCAAAAGATAAATGTAAACAACAGAAGAAGCGATCGAAATGTGTATTTCTTGGTTATTCGACAATGGCTCCTCAGAGGAAACGCCCCTACCGTTATAGAACGTCACGAGTTCCCCGGTGTAACCATTTAAACGGCAACACCGGCAGCCGATTGGATGGTATCAGTATACCGTTAAGCCGCTGGACAAACGGTGCTGCTTATTATTGTGAGACTCCCGGGGGCAGACCATAGGGGCAGACGCAATATCTTGCTAGAAACAGCGTCTCAAGGCTTCTTAACATTTAACAACCTATTCATGATGGATACCCACTTCACGGGAAAAACTCAGCTAACAGACGATATTAACCATTTTACCTACACGGAACAGAAGTCCAACACCAAGAGTCTAAATCAACACTTAGCAAAACGGGCTAACGGGGCTAACAGCTACTTTAGCACATAACTGGCAAAAGCGATATTTTCTATGTCATTTTATCCACAGATTCCATTGGTGTAAGTCTCATCACTGTACAACCAAAACTCACTGAACTAGCAGCCAGGAAATAGCAAGAAAACAACTTCACTTTACGTAGCCATGATGATAGTTATGTCTTACCTTTGCTGTTTTGTGATCAAAAGTTTTGTTCAAGGTCATAAAAACGGTTAATCCAATGTCTCTGTGTAACTTTAAAATGATTACTGATAATCCATTATTACAATTATAAATAATAAACGCAATAAACGGATTACAATGGTTAGCCGATCGGAGCTTCCGGTTTAGGAGGTGCGCACGCAGCGTCTCATTTTAACTGAATAATGGTCATGTTTACATGGATTTATGAACTGCCCCTAATTACCGCCCAGCTTCCAGAGACACACTGTCAAACACACTCATACCTGCTTGGTATGACATTGAACAAGTTACATTAAATAATAAATTACAATAAATTACAATAAAATGACTGTTGTTTAATCTTCACATCTTGTAATCATGTTTATAATTTCTGAGCACCAAATTATTGAAAAGTATCGATAAGAGTATAAAAAAATACCGGTATCGATAAGCAGTATCGGTATCGATACAATTCAAACGATACCCATCCCTACTGTTGAGCAAGAAAATGAAAGCTTCTTATTTACAATTCCTTATTCCAAATGTTTTTTTTCCCACCAATCATGTTTAAACAAACAAGGATACTGATGTGTAAAGGCGACTTTGTTTTGTCACCAATTCTGTCCCAGCTCAAGTCTTTTCTACAGATCAAGAAATAAAATAGCAAAATCATATCTGAGTTGATAGAAGATGGTGTTGAATAGGCATATGACTTTGTCTCATAAAGAGAACCTTAAATAGAACCAAATCAAAATCATAGATTTGCAGTCTGTTATAATAATAATAATACTAATAATAATAATGGGTTTCATTTATAAAGCACTTCATATTTGATTTGAAATCCCGAAGTGCTACAAGCAGTGAGCAAATATTATAACAGCAAATATCGTATTTTCTGATGGAACCTGCGATTTACACCATGAGTAAACTTAACATTGATACACATATCAGTTATCTAGCAGCTAATATAGCCTAATTATCAAGATTGTAACTGGAAACAACATCCTAAACTCTTGATGTAATCATATGGAAGCAAAGAGTTGAAATCAATGGCGTGATATTGACGTGTGAGCTAGGAGTTGCCTGGTTGCATTTCCAACACACACACATCAATCATTTGTAGCTGTGTTTTGGGTTGTCTTGTGGCTTAACTTGCCCCATTTAAGGGGTATCTTGATCTGCGTCAAGGGGTACATTGAGCCACCTGGGAGTAAATTGACAAATTTACTTTTTCAAGGTTAAACCTGGTTTATGACACATTTATCCAGAGCAACTTACACTTCAATAATGGAGACATGCCTACGGTAATAAATATATTGTCAGAGGACAAGACAAGGGCAAGGGTTCAAACCACGGGCACTCTTATTGGTACTTAGTCAATCTGCCACAGATGCCCTTCAGCTACTAAAAACATTCAATGTTTAGCAGCCAGTCCCTACTTGTGTCCGTCTGTTTGTTGAACAGTGTACAGTGTTTTCACAACGATTTCCCTGAAAACATTGGTGTTGTAGACGTTGATCCTTTGCTTTGTCTTTGTCACTGCCAGCGACTCGTATTACACATTTGAACCCTTGCTTGTACAAAGATATATTGTGCAGCTTGCAGAAAACATGCAATCAATAGGAATCCCCGGGAGCTTCCATTCTGTAGGAACGCTGCTGGGAGAATGGTAACAGAGGTTTACTATACAGAGCTGGTACTTTATTTTCAGCAATGTGAAAAGAAGCAAACATTTCCAACTGATCACCATACTATTACTTATTTTGTATTCTTCTATTATCCATGAGTCTTAGTGTGAAACCCATAATCTAAAAAGAAGGCCTTCTAATGCACATATCAAAGAATTAAAGCAAACAACAAAGGTCTGAAGAGAGAGTGTTGGGACGTTTGTGCAGCTATTGCAACTCTTTCATTATGATGTCTAGAGGAAGCATTAAAAAAAAAAGCCCTAAAATAACACAGCATAACAAAACATCTCCTGATTGGTTACATTTTTTTTATAAACAGCCTAAATGCAATATGCTATACATTTTCTTGCAATTTGAATACAATTAAATATTACAGTAATGCAGGAGTTTTTCATATATCTTATATAAATCACATGATGCATGTATTATGTGATAACCTTTTACCTGTTATAGCAACATTCCTAACTTTCATCATTATAACCTTGAATGTTAGGAATGTTTTTGTATTTCTCGCAGAAATAGAATTCCACGGTTGAGCTTTTTACTCTTCTTATTGTCAGTCATTCCCTCTTTTTGAACCTATTTCCTGTTATTTTCTTTCACCCTTTTTAGTTTCTGTGATTCATGTTATCAGCTTCCCCGCTCTGTGTGAAACAAAAGAGGAACTAAAACATCCAGCATGTTCCAGGCAGATGAACATATCAAATCATGGTATTCTGCAAATAAGTGAGTCCTCACTGATTACATCTGACTGCATTGAAGTAATCCCAGTGAGAAACATACACCACCAAATGAATAACTATGCCTATGTTGATTACGAATCACTTAAGTGCACCTTAAGACATGCAGTGTTCTATTAATGACTCACAGACCGTGAGGACCATTCATTGTGAAAGTGCTAACATTGGCCTTCCAATCGATTGTGAATCTTAAAAAGTGATGACATGCACGGAAATCCGCTCAGCATTTCCAGTCCCCTCTATATAAAATATTCATAATTCTTATTTGTACCAATGGGAGCAGCTATGCACTTTAAATCATGTTCATATATACTGCTCCAATGGAATATGAATGAATTGTATTTGCTTGGTAATTAAGTGAAGCTTGCTGATTTGAACCCAAACTGAGCAGAACGCTGCAGGGGAAAAACGTCCAGTGTTCCCATTAGATCGTTTTTCCGGCCGCTGTGTTTGTCTTATTAACATTATTAAACACGAGGGAATCTGAGCTGCAGAAACGCCAGTGGTCATACTATTTTCACACCGCCACTGTTGGAATAAGTCATTATACATTGCTACAGTCCTCTCGCTTGATTACAAGCTTTCACTAATTTGTCTCTGGTGTGGAACAGTGCGTCCTGTAGAAGTGTATGTAACCTCATTTCTGATATACACTGCCTGCTACCTTAATGTTTCACACATTTACACACTATCACTTCAAGAGCCTGAAATACATTTGGAGACAACAAAGAAAAAGAAGGAGAGGAAAACATACTTTATTAATCCCCAAGGGGAATTTCAGGGGAAGTTTGGTTTTATTTGTTATACAGTTACAGTTGAAATAAACACAGATGCACAAACAGGACCTAAACAACTAGTCCTGAAATACATGCACAAACACATGCATTTTTCTGGAAAAGTGTTAATAGCGTATTAGAGCACTGGGGCTGCCATAGTTGGAACAGTTTGGGGGTTTGGTACATTGCTCAAGGTGAACAGACCCCTCTCAGCTACCAGTCATCTACCTGAAGTTAGGTAGGTTTTTTATTTGTCCAAATGGGGGCTTGAACCAATGACCATCCAGTTTCCAAAACATCTAATAAATTACATTTGTTTATAACTCGTCCCTAGTTCCTCCGTATGAGCTATCTGCTGTACTTGCATTCAGAATCTGGAAGGCAATTGAATTGTGTATCATGAAAAATTAGGTTTGGCCTATTTGAAGCCAATGCAAAAGCCCTTACAATGGTTTGAACTATGTACTTGCAGGAATCTTGCTTTTCTGAGTTTGTTTCGTCATGCTTAAATACACTTTGTTAATGTAATTAATTAATAGTGAAACCCGAAATGTTGAGTACCCCAAAGTACGGGCCCCCTGCAAATACAAACTGCAGGATGATTACTTGCAGATCTTGGGCAATTTGCACAACTGACATACGTTGCATTAAATATAATTAATTAGCATATGCAGACAATAGCTGAAAAATGGCTTGGTGGATTTTTTTTGTATCAGTAATAGCTGTTCACTTCATATTGCATAATGAAGTGCAAATTGTGTGGAGTTATTACATAATGAGGTATTGTTATGTAACATGTTGCATCCCTCAGTATTGAATATCAAGAAATGCTTTAGCTCAATATCAGAGCAAACATCAACAGCTCAGTTCTCGCAACAAAACACATTTTTGGTGAAGGATCAAGTTAAAATGGACGTAGCCCAGCAACTACTTGAAGAGGGATCAGTTAGACACCTAAGGGGGGGGGGGATTTAGATGATGACATGACTCTCTGGGTGTTTCTCAATGTCGAGGACGCTTCCTTGGCAGGACAAGTCCCTCCGAGTCAGGTCCTTCAGAAGCGATGCAATAATCCTTAGTAGCCTCGGAAAACGAAGAATTGTGGAATAGGCACAGGTGTGCAGGTGTGCGTCATATGCGAGGCCCCGCCTTAAATGTAGCGCGATTTCCGCCAAAGATTTGGAAATTGGTCCGTGCGCACAACATTGTGGGGATTTTAAGACCGCGGAGGATACACATGTGCAGTCCCGCAACGAAGAACGCCGGTCTCGGTAGAATTCCAAGCATCCTGGACATTGGAGCAGTCCTTCGGCCGGACTGGATGACGTAGCATCCTTGAAATAGTGGCTCTGGAGCAGCCTTCCTCGACATTGAGAAACACCCTCTGTCTCCTGCAACCCCAACATGGTCAACCCACATTTAATGGAAGCATGATTCTGTACCTGATGGATGTTTTGTGAAACAGCTAGTATTCTTTTGTTGCAGAGAGCAGAGCAGAGTGTGAGTCCAGGAGGAAGAGTTCAGGATGGAGTGAGGCACAAATGTGTCAGTCATGAACAGCCCATAACGACATCTGTCTCGAGCAAATTCCCACTGGAACATTACATTACATTGCATTTAGCTGACGCTTTTATCCAAAGCGACTTACAATAAGTGCATTCGACCAAGAAGATACAAACTTGAAGAAAACAGAATCATATAAGTACATCAGGTTTCATAGAGCCAAACATTTCAAGTGCTACTCAACTGGCTTTAGATAAGCCAGTCCTTTATTAGTATATAAGTGCTTTGTTAATAATTCTATCGCTTGAAGTGGAGTCGAAAGAGATGAGTTTTCAGTCTACGCCGGAAGATGTGTAAGCTTTCTGCTTTCCTGTTTTCAATGGGGAGCTCATTCCACCATTTTGGAGCCAGGATAGCAAACCCACGTGTTTTTGCTGATGGAAACTTGGGTCCCCCTCGCAGTGCGGGTGCAGCGAGCCGTTTGGCCGATGCAGAGCGGAGTGCAGGTGCTGGGGTGTACGGTTTAACCATGTCCCGGATGTAGGAAGGGCCAGAACCATTCGCAGCATGGTACGTTAGTACCAGTGCCTTGAAGTGGATTCTAGCAGTTACTGGAAGCCAGTGAAGTGAGCGGAGGAGCGGCGTGGTGTGGGAACATTTAGGAAGGTTGAAGACCAGACGAGCCGCTGCATTCTGGATGAGCTGCAGAGGTCGGATGGCACATGCAGGTATAATATATAATGTTTTCTTTTTTATATATATATATATAGCACCAAATTGCAACTAATCTATATCTACTGTCACTTTTCACATTGAACATGTGCTCTTTTATTAAATAAACTAAACGCTTTCATTTTAAGTAGTGAGTTTAGTGTTTTTGACCCTAAGAAACACTGATGCATTAATCAATAACAATAATCCACAGCTCCTCTCTCTGCTCCAGAGGATTTAAAAAATAGGAGCATAGCAGTGGTATGAAAAACCATGCGGGCTAATGTCTGATCCTAACGAGTTTGTGTACAGAGAGAAGAGGAGGGGACCAAGAACAGAGCCCTGAGGGACCCCTGTAGTTAATTGACAAGGGTCGGACTCGAACAGTGAGAGAAAAAAAAACAGTTGGTGCTGTCAGGCTATCCTGAATCTATGAGTTTGTACGGTTATTCCTCATCATTTTTTGTGTATTATCTTAAAACATGTCAACACCTTTAGTTTCAGCGCATCAGATTTATTTAGTCCTCCTAAATTAAACTGCCTTGCTATACTTACTTGGTGTGAAAATAAAGCTAGGTGACACATTGACTTCCACTCGACCTCCTCCCTTCACAGCCTTTTAATTCTTCCTGCTTCACAATTGCGGGGATTACACACACACTTTTTGGTGATATCTAAATGAACTACACTGCATTACCTTTTGTAGGTAAAGCTAATAAAAGAGAAAAAACCTGCCTGAAGAAACGATTAGTAACAAGGTAAGATAAACCTTTATTAATCTCTGTAGGGAAATTCAGATGTCACAGCAAAACACAGGATAGAAAAGGCACGAGTTTACATAAGGAAAATAATAATTAAACATGGAAGTAACAGTATTGATTACAATAAAGATAAAAGATAATGCACATTTTCAGCTTCATATCAGTATGTAGTGTGACTGGGACATGTCTCCATGCTTTCATGTTCAAAAAGCTCTTTATTTTTCTTATACTGCCTGTGCTGCAGCACCTCTTTTCACCCTCTGTCTGAAACCAGAGCCCAGTCTGTTCTGATTGGTTAGCTGGATTGCTCTGTTGTGATTGGTCAACCGCTTAGAAATGTCCCGTCCCTAAGCCTATCACGTACAATGTGTTGGAGTGCTAGCCAATAGAAGAAGCTGTCTGATGGTTCTCTGGTTTTTAGTAGATATTAAAAGAGGCTTTCAGCATAAATAATAACAGATGTTATTTTTAAATAACAATATTTCCTTTAAGTTCAAGTTTTTTGCAGTGTTTCAGTGTTTTTCAATTTTGAGGTACCTGTAGTTTACCTGAGTATTTTGGTTTTTTAGCTACTTTAGCTTCTACTGCACTAATTTGGAAGCAAATATTGTACTTTTTACTCCACTATTTTTATTTAACAGTTATAGCTGTTTTACAGATTCAGATTAACCGAACATGAATAAACAAAAAACATTAACATTTAATCATAGGTCAAGATATCCAGCAGCAGTATATAAAGTAAATAAACGACTGTAGCTCCATCCTTGCTAGCTGTGATAAACACATGCAAGCATCAATAATGATTATACAGTCATTTCATATAAATTATGTTAAAATGGGCATTTACGCATAACAATTAGTTATACTTTTGGTATATAACTACATTGTGATACTAATACTTTTATACTTTTACTTAAGATTTTGATTACAGGAATTGTTTGTATTGCAGCCTTTATTTAAGTATAACATGAGTACTTCTTACACCTCTGGTATTTTAAGTCCATACAGTATGTTCTAAATGGTATGCTTGTTTTGTGAAGGTAATCTGTGTGTGGTAATTTTTATTTGTTAAGGTATATTTAGAATGCACATTACATCGTTATTACTGATTTTATCCACATTTTTTATTACATTTTTTAACCCACAAACCAAAGTAGGCTGAACACATGCAAAGACATTGGTAAGGTATGTTAAAATACAATTGTGACATGTTTTAAGCATTATTCCCTGTTCAACGTTTGCATTGTTTTAGTTATTCTAAAATCAAGAAAGTGGTTTGTATATATGGTTTTGTGGTGGCATTCTGTAAGTGTGGTCATGTTTACATTTAAAGTTAGAATGCACAGTATGGGTTTGGTTCCTTGATACAGATAGACATTATATATTATGTTGTCAATATTTTCATCGTCTAATTTTCTAATCTTTAGCACAATGTGAAAAAAGAACAACAAAAGATGTAAGATGTAATTCCTTAACCCACCAATAAATCTAGTATTATGAGTAAATGTGCCGAACATGCAAAGACAGTGGGTTGGTTAATAAATAAATAGGAATGTAATCATAGTTTCTCTTAATGTGTGTGTATGCTGAGTAATTAATGAGTACGCAATGGCTCACTTACACCTCCAATAGATGTATGTACCATCTCAGACTAATTGGTTTAACAGATCTCTCTACCTGTGTCCCTCCTGTTGTGGAGGCTCTGCTGCAGAAAGCAGGTCAATTTATAAATAGCTTTTAATACCATCCTCTGTGCTCTTATGTGCTTTAAATTAGCAGAGCGTGTTCACTGTGGCGCCATGGTGGATCCATTTGTTTTCAATTAGAGTATAAATAGGACAGCAAGAATACACACACAATTAATGTTATTATAGTTTTTTTAAATCATACCTTGGTTGCCATTAACAAACGAGAAAAAACAATCATTATAGAAAGCCCTACACTTTTGGTAGGATCTATTTTCAGCAGTGGATTAATCCACATTTGGTGACAGGTGTGTGTGGGATTAATTCAAAATCAACTACAGTGTGTGTTCTTGGTATTGCAGGGACAAACACCAGGTGCAGGCTCATTGATGTGTTTGGAGACAACAATGAGGCTCAATGGCATGGGAAGGAGCGTAATACTTGGGATTTATTTTAAAATACATAGAATACGTCCAACCAACAAGACATTAGTAGAGATGATACATTTCTCTAAACCAAGATGGACGACAGAAAGCCAGATGGACCTAATCACTTGTCGATATCTTGCCAATCATTTTATGGAAAGCGCCCCCTGCAGGTATATCAATGTTGGTGACATCAAGTAACAACTAAGGAATCCTATAATTCATAAATTGTGAAAGTATTGATTTTATGTTTGCAGGAAATTATGATTAATCACCTGTCCACTACAGTGGACGTCATGCATCACTGGCTATATTTCAACAACAATTCATACTACCGCTACTGTTGTTCTTGAAAATACTTCATTTGCAATATATTTTTGGGCCGTAAATCAATATAATTATGTCATTATAATGTAATTTTACATGTCTTCAGTTCAAACTTTAACTTATACCATCCACCCAGTGGCGTTTTTATACAAAAGTGGTGGGGCACAAAAAACTTAGATGTCTGGTCTCTTAAACATAAGATCTCTAGCATCTAAAACAATATTGGTAAATGATTTAATATCAGATTATAATATTGATATATGCTGTCTCACTGACACTTGGTTGAGACATGAAGAATATGTCAGCATAAATGAGGCCACTCAACCCAGCCATATCAATACTCATATTGCCCGAGGAAATGTGTCTGTTAGCTACGTGTAGTCCATTGTAAATAATAATTGTTATGTTTTTTTTTACTAAGCTGACATTAAGTACTGTTAATATCTATACAGGTTTTTAATTTCACTCCTCTTTTAGCTGACATTTCCTAAATGCAGGTTCATTTTCAGCAGCTATTCATACTGAATCAGATGTCCCTCCCCCTGGTGCCAGGACCAACAGATCCATCTCTAGACTTAGCAGCCCTGTCCCCCCATAAGTGTTATATTTTCACAGCTCAGTGTCAGTAAATATTGTGCAGTTAGTATTGGACTACAAGATAGATGCAAGCCTGTACAGGTAGATCTATTTAAAGCATAAATGAGTGGGTTGGGTTCTGGAGGTGTGGTTACAGCATTGTGCTTGAAAATATCCTGGCTCCGCCACTGCTGAGCAAGCGCAGTGTAGTTTTTACAGTCACCGTTCACTTAGACAGTGAGAGGGAGGGGCATGATCGGGTTTTGTCCCACATGGCTCTAAACAGCTCAATAGGCACACACTGTGGATACTAATTAGAAGAACACAGACTAAAACAGCAATGTACAGACGAATCAGATGATTAAACATGATCTTAAAATATATTAAACTAACTAAAGTTAAAATCTTGTTTTTCATGCCCCAAGAGCAATAAAAACACTTGGTAAAAAAATCCTGAGTGAGGTTTTCATAATTCATACATGAAAGGGTTAAGTTGAACATATTCAACCGATTGATCCTAACTTAATATTATTGCTTTCAACTAACCTAATACAGTTATGTGAAATGTGTTGACATACTTAATCAAAGCCAGCATTTCAGTTTTTTCATTGTAAAAGGTATTTATATACGCTTCTGTCATTATTAAAGAAATAAGGCCTATCTCCGAAATATGTTATTTGTATGTACCAGAGACTATTATCACAAAAATTGTTGTTATGACTATTCACTTTACTTGCTCTCACCATCTCCTAACATATAACTTGTGCAGCCAACCCAATATGGCCCCATGGTTCTATAATACATTATTTGCAAGAAAAAATTATGAGCACTACGATGTTTATTCACATAGCATCCGTGGTCTTCTGGTGTCAGTTTTGTTAAATCATTTACGTTTTTTGCCTTTTATTTACTGTGGTGGATTCTGTTGTTTTTGATGCTTTATGGTCATGTTGTGTCCCTTTTATTTGTATGTATTTATTCAGTTCATTTCCCAGGGACACTGCATAATTATAACAATACTATAAATAAGCACAGAACTAGAAAGGAGGCTATAGGTTTTTATTTTTAGTCCATGGTTCTGGTATGAAGTTTTCAGCCTATTTTTTCTTCAATGTTTATTTTATTATCTTTTATTTTAAATGACTGTTTTTAAATGCTATTTTCTTAATGTCTTTCATTTTTTGTAAAGCACTTTGAATTGCCTTGTGTTGAAAGGTGCTATATAAATAAACTTGCCTTGCCTTGCCTAAAATCTGAATCAAACCAAGAAATACATCGAAAAAGTGAAACACTGACAGACAGAAGCAGAACAAATATGTGTGCTGCAGTTGTTACAATGCAACAGGGCAAACAATTACTGAACAATTAAGCAAAGAAAGGATCAACAGAACAGAAGCTAAGCGACAAGAAGGTTTTGCAGCATACAAGTTGTGTATTGAGATTTTTCAAATCAACATAAGCTGTTTCTTTCACCCTGATGTGGGCTGTTACATAATTGTATTCATGTGCTGTTTTCTTCTCTTTTTAGTTTTTGGTCTGTGGTTGTTTTGCCACTTGCAGTTATTTTGTGTCTTTTTTTAAGGATACAAATCATACGCAAATTAATACAATATATTTCCTTCTATCTTATCTTTTCTCCAACAATCAACCCTACCCACCTCTCATTAATCATCTTCCTTAAAGGGCCCATGCCATGCTTTTCCAGTTATTACCTGTCCCCTTGTGTGTTATGAAGGTTTTTATGCATGTAGATGGTCTGCAGAGTCAAAAACCCTCAAAGTACACCCTTTAGCGAGTAAAACTCTAACACAGTCTATGCTGCCCCAAAACGCCTCGTTACTTCCTGGGTACTGTGACGTGTGAACACCCAGAGGCCACACCCTCTGCCAGCATTTCACGAAACAAAGCTTCCCAAACCTTTCAGCGATTCATGCCGGATATGTACAGCGTAGGGCACTGAACAACGATGCTGTTGCTATTTGTTTGGACCAGCGGGAGATTCGGGTACACAACAAGTAAGTATTCATTGTTGTTTGTGTATTTATGATGTTTAAAACAAACAAGGTATCTACCACTACTGTTTAAATGGGTAAACGTTTTTCGGACTATTTAATTTAATTTCAAACCTTTATTTATGCAGGTGAATCCCATTGAGATCATTGATCTCTTTTTCAAGGGTGACCTGCTGCAAGTAGGTTCCACATGAATACATATAAACATAACTGAAAAAAAAAAAGGACATCATACAGCATATTTACAGTTTACATAGCTAGTAACCTTTACAGCAGGAATCACCAACTACATTTGTCCAAGGGCCAAAATGTATCCAATAGACACTATCGCGGGCCAGCGATTTTTATATAGTCCACAATGCTAGTGGAGCACGCTCAGGTACTGCGGACCGCATAAAGCTTAGCAGACTCTTCACGCTAACGAAGGATCACTTCTAGGCAGGGTTGGGAGGGTTACTTTGTAAATGTAATCAGTAACTGAATATTGAATACATGCTCTGAAAGTAATCAGAATACAGTTAGTTACGTATTCAGATTACTTTTAGAATACTTTTGGAATACTTTTTTTTTCCATTACAGATGGGTATGTTTTTGTGAACAGGAGACACTAATTTGAATGTTTTAATGGCTTATCAAGAACTCAAACACAACATCTTGGTGTCATTCTGGACAGCTCCCTCTCATCTGCACCCCACATAAAAAACATCACCCGGACTGCATTCTTTGTACTGTCTTAAAACATTTCCTTGGAATATGTTATGAATTGTAAGGTGTCCTTGGGTGCTTTGAAAGGCGCTCATAAATAGAATGAATTATCCTTATTATTTATTATTATTATCTGAAACGATGTAATAACTTTTAAAACTTGTTCCAGTCACTTGCCCCATGCATCCAGCAGGCCATTCACTTTGATTTGATCCCTTTATGAAATGTCATCATTCCGACAATAAATAAATGCTACATAAACGTGATCTTGCACATTTTATCTAACCATCTCCGTTTCTAACTTTCAATATATTTTAAAAGAGATTTCTCTCTCATCTGCGTGCGGGGGCGGGGCCTCACAGACACACTTCATCTCTCTCGCTCACAGACATGCTGCAGTGCTGTGCAGTGTGCACACAGTTCTGCCGGTAATGAATATTACATTTTGTGAGGAAACTTTTCCACCAATAACTCCAATAAGTATTCCAAAATGTATTCACTTCAGGTTTATGAAATTAACTGTAATCAGATTACTCGTTTTTCAAATGTAACGCCAGCTGAATAGTTAGCCTACTTGATTTTTGTATTCTGATTACGTAACTTCGTTACATATTCCGTTACAACCCAACCCTGCTTCTAGGCTACTATACCCGCAGCTCCTGCCTCTCTGTTGGACTCTCTCGCAGCGGGGCTGCTGCTGTGGAGCGCATAAAGAAGACTGTTCACAACGAAGGATCACTTCTTCTTCAAGGCAGGGAAGGTTTCGCAGTAGGCAGTCTACTGTCCCGCAGCTGCTGCCTCTCTGTTGGACTCTGGTACTGCACCTTACTCACGAGACGTTGTAAAAAAAAAATGGGCGGGGGGCGAACGCAGTAACCACTCTGCCAACACCACAGTCACCCAAGTCGCGCGGGCCGGATGAGAATGTCTGGCGGGCCGGATGTGGCCGCGGGCCGCGGGCCGCCAGTTGCTGGTCACTGATTTAAAGGTTCCAACAGTTTCCAATTGGATAGCATCTATCCTTGCTTTAAAAACATTTAGTGGAACCAAATTGCTCAGCTTCCATTCCTTTTGCAGATTGTTCCAAGACAGTGGAGCTGCGCACCTAAAAGCTATATTCCCTAAGACAGTCCTAGCAGTTGGCACATTTAATAAAACCACAGCATTCGATCTCAGGCAGTAGCCACTTACAATTCGCCGTGAGATCAGGGAGCAGATGTAGGATGGAAGTTTCCCTAACATGGCTTTGTATATACAAATGTACCAGTGACCATGTTGGGATGACGGAGAAATGCTCTCCGCAGACCCATTCTCACCGCGTAATAAACATTTTTCTTACTCAATATCAAGCCACACTTATTGTTTTTACTTCGGCTGTGAGTGTTTGTGTGTGCTCAGGATGAGTTTAGCTTGTTCTCGCTGTATCGCCGACCCGGAGGCCTGCCCGCTCCTCGCAGCAACGAGCCTCGCAACGTCCCGACCAATCAGAGCACACTGGGCTCACAGGGAGGGGGGGGGGGGGGCGGGGGCAGGAGCTCTGTTCTGCCCTTACAGAGCGTATCCCTATGCGCTAGCTAGACAGTTAGCTAACATTTAAAAGTCCTCCAATAAAAATGCAAGGTTTTCTTTCTTGACTTTACTGTTCTTCTTTTACTTTGTAAAAAGACAAATAGTCTCCAAGGCTCAAGCATCACAGACATGAACACAGTTTACTTGACGTCTCTGCTCCATGTGTTGATCTCCGGCCTCCGTTTACAAAGATTCTCGCAAAGCAGAGAGTGCTCACTCTGACACGCCCCAAGCTAACGAGCAAAACCAAGGAGCGCTCACTGTGAGCCAAAAAACATGTCCCAACTCTATAAACATAGAAATAGGCAGCAAACTCCCCGCTTGAGATAATAACATTATATCACGATAAATACAATTGAACTTGAAAGGGAATGTCCTCTGAAAACAACATATTAAGAGTTGTTTCTCTAAGACTCTGCAAGAAGGACAACAATTGTATGTTACAGGCCTAAGGAACACCTTGGCTGTCCCGTCCTACACAATCCGCACTTCTACTTTGCGGACCCTCTTGTCACTGCTTGGAAAAGTCTTAACAACCAATCCCATTGGCCATTCGTTCCTATGGGCTTGACTGTCTTTGAGAAGGACAAAGTCTCCTTCTTTGACGTTCGGTTTGTCTTGCGTCCACTTCCTGCGGCTCTGCAGGGTAGACAGATACTCTCCTTTCTATCTCTTCCAAAAGGTGTCGGCAAGGCACTGAACTTGCTTCCATTGCTTTCCGAGCAACTGAGCTGTATCGAAGTTTCCAGGAGGTGCTGAAACTGCACTCATTTTCTGAGTCAGGAGCATTGAGGGGGTTAGAACTGCAGGCATATCTGGGTCAGTAGACACAGACACAAAGGTGGCGCAGGCTCAGCTTGGTCATTGTCCAGCATCTTTTGCATGAACTTGATGTAATGTTCTTTCATTTCTGGCCTTTTCTCAAGAGTTTTTCATAAGGAGAAGAGACATTACATTACATTGCATTTAGCTGACGCTTTTATCCAAAGCGACTTACAATAAGTACATTCGACCAGGAAGATACAACCTTGAAGAAAACAGAATCATATAAGTACATCAGGTTTCATAGAGCCAAACATTTCAAGTGCTACTCAAGGTTGAAGACCAGACGAGCCGCTGCATTCTGGATGAGCTGCAGAAGTCAGATGGCACATGCAGGTAGACCAGCCAGGAGGGAGTTGCAGTAGTCTAGGCGTGAGATGACGAGAGCCTGGACCAGAACCTGCGCTTTTTTACTGGGTCAACTGGGGACGTATCCTCCTGATGTTGTAAAGCGTGTATCTGCAGCAGCGGGTTGTAGCAGCGATGTTTGCAGTGAAGGACAGTTTGTTATCTAGGATCACACCCAGATTCCTTGAAGTCTCAGTCGGGGAAACAACAGAGGTGCCGATGTCGATTGTTAGGTCAAGAGTGGGACAATCTTTTCCCGAGATGTTTCAAGGCGTGTTCCCTGTTGCTTGGAAGGCGTCATCTAGGAGAGCTGAATGGTAAAGGAGCTACCCAGATGTTTCCTTCTTCTTGGTAGACCTCTGCATCCATGATTGCAAGGAAAGCTTTGTCTTCTATTGAGAGTGCAATCTTGTTGTCATCTTTGGACCTGTCGAACACCGAACACCCAAGATTGTCTGTAATCGCAGTGCAATCTGTGTTCTGCTTACATGCAGGGAAGGTGAGACTAGGATGCTGTGTCATGCCACTGAAGTCTTCTTTAAAACCCTCCTGTTACATTCAGGGTCAAATTGACCCGTTTGAAAGTTTGAAAATCTAAGAAAAATACTTTCAAGTATTTTTTTTGTATGAAACTTCTTCTACTTACCTTAAGTAGTGTAATAAACAAGTACAATGAAAATGGTTCATGTCATGCATTTGTAACCCCCCCACCTACATATCTATATCACATAGATGGTATTCGGGTCAATCTGACCCGGCAGTGAAAGTGGAGGCTAAAAGGGGTCAGAAATACACACACACAACACACACACACACACACACACACACACACACAGACACACACACACACACACACACACACACACACACACACACACACACACACACACACACACACACACACACACACACACACACACACACACACACACACACACACACACAGTGAAAGTGTTCACTTCAGGGTTCAAATGCGATATACACTATATATATCAGCTTCCACTTCTCTACAACCCAAGACCTAATGTCACAGTGGATGAAAGGCTGGTGGCATTCAGAGGTCGTTATCCATTCAAGCAATACAGGCCTTCGAAACCGGCAAAATATGGCTTGAAAATATGGGCAGCATGTGATGCAAACTCCAGCTATGCACTAAACCTGCAGGTTTACACTGGAAAGCCAGTTGGAAGAGCCCCAGAGAGGAATCAGGGCATGAGGGTTGTGCTCGACATGGCACAGGGTCTCAGGGGTAACAACATCACTTGTGACAATTTCTTCACGTTCTACAACCTGGGTCAAGAGCTCCTGAAGAGAAAGCTAACAATGGTTGGAACTGTACGAAAGAACAGAACGGAACTCCCTGCCGAAATGCTGGTGATCAAGAACAGGGTCCCTCAATCCTCCAAGTTTGTGTTCACAGACACCACAACCCTACACACACACACACTCTTAATGGCTGTTACAATAAAATACTTTCAATACAAATCCTTATGACTCATTTGGCTTGATTCTAGTGAACGGGTCAATTTGACCCTGAACAGAAGAGGTGTCTCGTCTCTATTTATGTAAAACAAGTTGGAACATTTTTTTATTAATTTAAAACATGTTATGTTATGCAAAACTAATTTATTTTATATCAAGGTTTTTCCAATGTAAAAAAGAAAATAGAAAAATGTGTTGTATATGTTTTGAGTAAAACGAGTGACTTATTCTAATGGAATCATGATCTGTGAGAGGTGAATAACACAATTGCACTAAATATTGATTTCATTTATAGTAATAAAAGGTACAAACTATGTAAAACAAATTGATAATTAAAACATGCACTGGGTCAAATTGACCCACGAATATTATTGCTGTTACAAAAAACGAATATAACAAGAGGGCATGAATACTCTTTGGACATGGACTGAGATAAGATGTGCGACCGTTGTGCAGTATGTTGGTCTTGTAGACATTGACCTCTGATGGTTTGTGAGCTATCCCCAAGCATACTTCTCCCACAATGACCCAGCCTAGTTCTAGCCGTTGTGCGTAAGGTAAGGTGCATTGTGCGGTCCATTGATTTGCTCACATACTTTGTGCACCTTTAGGATGTCTCTCCCTAAGAGCAGAAGGATAGGAGCGTTTTGATCTACTGGAGGAATCTTGTTAGCAACTGGCTGTAGGTGTGGATGATTTAGTGCAATCTCTGGAGAGGACATTTCTGCCCTTTCATCTGGCACCATGTCACACTCAATTAAGGGTGGTAAGGGAAGCTGTACTTTCCCCTCCACAGACTCAATGACAAAATTAACGGCTCTTCTACCTGAAGTCTCTGACTTCCCAGAACAGGTTTTCAGGGTGTATGGAGTGAAGTTACCTTTAACTTCAAAGAGGTTGAAGAACTCTGTCTTGGCTAGTGACTTATTATTTTGGTCGTCCAACACTGCATACATCTTCATTGCCTTCTCCTTTTCCCCTGCAGGATATGCTTTCACCAAGATGACTTTGGAACATGAGCGTGAGCTGTAACCCTCCCCACAAACCTCCGTACACTTTGAGGTCACTGATGAAGATGAGCTTTCACTTTGCTCCCCGCTTTCGTCTTTCCCAGCCGTATCACTCTGAGCGTTTAAAGGAGGAGGGCCTGGATGCAGTGCGGCAATGTGTCAGTCGCTGTTGCACTCAAAACATTTGACAGTCAGTTTGCAATCTTTTGCCATGTGTTGAAAAGAACCACAACATCTATAACAGATGTGATTGTCTCTGAGATATGCTTTGCGGTCTTCAAGAGTTTTCTCTCTAAAGAGCTTACATTTTTTCAGTGGGTGTGGCTTCTTGTGAATTGGACACTGGCGATCTGGCTCATCCAATTTTGTAAGAGTTGGACTGCTTTGGGTCTCTGCTGGCTCTTCTGGGATGTCTGTTTTGTGTACAGTCACAGAGGCTTTGTTGCTTGGTGTGGATATAAAAAAGCTTGGATCGTTCTTAATCTTTGCTTGTTGCTGGACAAACTTGACGAAGACAGAGAAAGGAGGGAAGGCTACTCTGTAATCTTCCTTGTACTTGCTTCCAACGCTGGTCCACCTTTCTTGCAGATTGTAAGGAAGCTTTTCCACTATTTCTCTTACCCCACGAGCTGTATCCAAGTACGAAAGCCCTGGCAGAGCACCTTCATCCTTAGCACACTCAAGTTTGAGGAGAATGTCGCCGAGTTCTCTCAGTTTAGCATTTTCTTTGTTGGTGAGCTTCAGAAAGTGTTCTATTTTCTTGAGCAGTGCGTCTTCAATGACCTCTGGCGCCCCATAACACTCTGCAAGACGTTGCCAGACCATGTTCACACCTGCTGCAGGATTGAGTACGTGTACTGCACTAATTCACTTTGCTTGTTGCATGGAGTCGGGCCCTAGCCACTTAGTCATCAAATCTAGCTCTTCTCTGGCTGTGAGATTCAAGTCCTTAGTGGCACTTATAAAGGAGGATTTCCACGACCAGTCATTTTCAGGCTTGTCATCAAATTGAAGAAGACCTGCACTCACCATTTCTTTTCTGATGAGGTATTTTGCGAAGTCTTGTGCACTTTGTGACTCATACTGTTGATCAGCGTGCTTCGGAGTACTGTGAGGGTAAGTATTTGATGTCGGTTCATTTTGTATGTCTTTGTAGACTGACTTAGCTTGAGGTGGTTCAAACGTCTTTATTTTTCTTTCCTGTGCCTCCACTGCTACCTGTGTATGATGCATTCCAGAACAGGTGTACTAAGACTGTGCTTGAACATACTTGGAAGTGCGTTGGACTGCACTGAAGCGCTCACCTTCAAAAACCAAGGAGCGCTCACTGTGAGCCAAAAAACATGTCCCAGCTCTATAAACAAAGAAATAGGCAGCACAAGCTCCAACAAGCCGTTTAGGACAGAGAGTGAATACACATACTATACAGAGATGCTGTATGAGAAACCAATGTGAGTTTGGAACATTGAACAATATAAATCTATTTTAGTATACCTCAACAATGGAATTATGATCAGTGGAAATGGCCATGACATGGGACCTTTAAGAGGAACATAAGGTACAAGTTCAACACAAAGGTAATGAGTTCAACACAAGGAAAAGTAGCAAAGAAGAAGAGGGGGGGGGGGGGTCTTACAGTATATATGTATATGGGTTAAGCCACCTTCTGCATGGACTACACTGACAATACTTAATGAAATGAAGTTTCCTGCAGACAAAGTCCTCATGGCTGAGTAAATGAGTGATTTAACCCTGCATGGGCTTTAAGCCCCTTTGCCATCTATATTTAGAACCTTAAGTTGAGACCCTCATCTGCTGGAGGCTGGCTCTGGACAGGAGGGTGGGGGGGCAGGGGCCTTGGCTGCTTGGCGCTCCAAATTCCTACTGGTATTATTGTAACATCCCTTTTAGAAGGCAACTCCTCTGCCTTTTACAGTGCATGTCAGTGTACATGTTATAATATCCCACTTGTACATTTGTGAGCTGTAATTTGGCCCTTCGTGCTGCTTATTTCACATAGTCTACAGATTTTTATCTTAACGGTCAACTTTTTTACTTTTTGGGCCTGTTTTATTTTCCTGTTTTAGATTTTTCTATTTTCTATTTGTTTATTTTCTACTCCTTTTATTTCCAAATAGTGTGAAATGTCGTGTTTTAACATGCTGCTGTGACGAAAGTGTTTCCCATCTTGGGATCGACTGGCCTAATGCAGAACAACTTGGCAAAGTGAGGAGCAGAACATGGCAGTGGTGGATGTGTTTTAGGTGTGATTTCCATGAGTGTGTTGGAGTGGGGGTGGAGGGTGGGGGTCTCCCTGTAGGTGCAGTGTAGATGACTTGGTCTTCAAGATGGAAGTGATCTTGTTTTGTGCGTGTTTTGAGGGCATTCTACTCCAACTTATAGTCTTCTTCATATTTACCCTTTGATACACATTCGTGCCTTTGCTGACTCCTCCACATATTTCAAATCAAATCAGGTTTTATTTATATAGCACATTTAAAAAAAGATTTTTGGTCGAGCCAAAGTGCTGTACATGTAAATAATAAATAACACATTACTACAATCGCAAACAAAAGACAATAAAATACAACAGCAAATATAAAAATCAAACAAAGGGAGATGTCATGAGTCGTGCTCGACTCTGACTAGAAGGCCAGGGAGAAGAAGTGAGTTTTTAATGTTGATTTAAAAACCCCTAGGGTCTGGGCCGACCTCACATTTGCTCACGGTAACTCATTTGAGTTTGTATGCTTTATTTTAAACAACAGAATACATACTGTTCTACTTTACTGCTACCGGCCTCATTAACAAGTACGTACCCGTACCGAAATGGGCCCTTCGGTTCGGTACACGTGTGTACCGAAGTGCACCGAACGAATATAACGTTAAATGTAAGAAATTGAGAACGTGAACAACTTTTTGGAAGTAATCTCAGGTGCTGCGTCGGAGCATTCAGAGTAATTTGCTCACATTGGGTTCAAGGCGTCATAGAGCGACCAAGTCATTTCATTGGACGAGAGGCATAGAGAGCTGGTCAGAGGGATGCGTTCAAATTGAGTCAGTAATTTGAGGAACTTGTCGAAATGGCGAACGCAGATAAAGTTGAGCTCGAAAATCCTCCAGCATCATTGAAGTCTCCGGTTTGGGAACATTTTGGTTTTGCAGTTACGTACAAGGATGACGGACAAAGACAGGTGGACCGAACCAAAGCTGTTTGTCGTTATTGTTCAACTAAAATTGGTTACGCGACTGGCAATACATCAAACTTGCTCACTCATTTGAAAATGAAAAAAGACTTAAGTGCAAACCCAACTCCCACTAGCATTTAAGCCTCCACCACTCGCAAAACGTTCAGACCGAGCCAAAGCTATTACAAACGCCAAATATCCTTATGTTGCCATGTTAGCAAAGCGCTATCTGGCTGTATCTGCTACCTCTGTCCCTAGCGAGAGGGTGTTCTCCACAGCAGGAGACATTGTTAGTGCCAGCAGATCTGCCCTTTTGGCAAGCAATGTGGACAAGTTAATATTTCTTTAAAAAAACTTGAAAATACAATGACAAGCAAGTCATAATGTCAAGCTGGCTGCTAAGGTACTAGTACAGTACAGTTAAAATACAGATTATTTCAGTTCATCGAAATGCTGCACCTTAATGTTTATTTTTTATATTTTTTACCGAAAACGTACCGAACCGAACCATGACCTAAAAACCGAGGTACGTATAGAACCGAAATGTTTGTGAACAGTTACACCCCTACTGAATATCAATGCTGCAAAGTAATACCTCCACTGTATGATTCTATCCTACATTGAATACTGTTTGACAAACTGGTCGTTTGCTTGTGCCACAAACCTGAAACCCATAGGACAGCTGTACAAGAGCGCTATCAAGGTGTTTGACAGAAAGCCAAATTCATAGCACCACTGTACCATCCTTGAAAAACACAATTTCTTGAGTTTTGACTATTTTAAGTCTTATACAAGTATGTGTTTTTTTTATAAATGTTTACATGGACTGCCACCCCCTTAGGGGAATTCATCCACAAAAACACACTGGAAGCTGCACTAGGTCAGAAACCAGAGGAGACTGTGAGGTCCTCCGTAAACGGACCACTTTTGGACAGAATGTCCTCTAATTAAAGGCAGCTCATTGTCGAATAGCCTCCCAACTGAGATACGGGATTGTCCCACTCTCACTAGTTTTAAAGGTCAACTCAAAGATTGTTTGAGAAACAAACAGACGTGCAATCACCGCTAAATGCACTTTAACAGGGGTACCTCCTCTTGCACTTTATGTAGCTCTTGTATCTTCTCTTACACTTTATATGTCGTAGCTGCTATAGTGTACCACCATGTGGTAAATACTTATATAAGCTGCTCATGCTCTTTCTGCACATCATGTATTTATTTTTGCTTTGTTTATAAATGTCATGTTCTTAAATGTTGTATGTCAGGGACTACGGATGGAAATGAGCTCAAAGCTAAAATCCGGCATATTTACATTTGAAACATTATTTGTTTAAAGTCTTCATCAATGTGCATTGTGCCTGTTCAAATAAACGATTAAATGAAATGAAATAAATCCACCTCGGAACAACATTATGCATTACATAAAGCACATCATGTGAACAGTGCCTGCAGAACACGTTGCACATTTCTGCTTTTCAATCAGCACAGCTCTTCAATTTGAGTATAGTATTGTCATATCTTATCATATGTTTTACTGTACCCAGTTTTCCATATATGTATATTTTGCTTAAATATTTAGTCTTGAAATTATGTTTTAAAATAACTTTTAGAATAGTAATATTTGTTGCTACGTATTATTATTTCTGTGTCTTGGTATGCAGCATTTATACCAAAGCAAATGTCTCATATTTGTAAACCTACTTTGTAATAAAACTGATTCTGATTCTGATATATCATGTTTGATTCGAAGAAAGATGACAAAACTAAAATGAGAGATTTCATTATATCATGTAAAATATGTATATTTCACCCTCTCAAAAATGGTTGCTGTTTCAGTTGTTTCATAGAGGATAATTGCCATGGCTAAAATTAAATGTACTCTGGCTATTCAAAATCCCCAGAGGATGTCTGATTGATGTTTCGCCTGGTGCCAGCTTCAGATACAAATCTCAACTTGGAGGTTTTTCAAAAACGAGGGTTTGGAGCTTATCATTTGCTGCGGATGTTAATATTCCCCTAATTACCTGCGGAAGAACAGTAACAATAATGAACACCACTACAAACAAACAGTAGATACAAAATAGTTCCCATATAAATGCAACTTTATTTGCTCACACTTGGATTTAGAGTTTGTTATGGAGCTGCAAACTTGCTTCAACTTCCCAAAACACTTCCATTAGGAGAAACACGCTGCAGTTTAAAAAACAATGTGAATATAATAACACAAATGTGCGAAAACATATGCAGATGAAGAAACATCTTCACCATCTTGACAACACATGCAAAGCATTTAGAAAACATGAATCAGCCTGCCGAAACAAACCCAGTGTTAACTAAAAGCGCTGCATAAACAAAATGCTGCAAATACAAAACACTGCAAGGAACAAAAACAGGGACATTAAAAATAGCGTTTCTCAACGTTCGGGGATTATAAAGCTGGGCAACAATCGCTGGCCCTGGAAACTAAAATGTACGCTTTTTTTGAACAATGTAATAAAATGATGCATGTCATCTAGATAGCCAACAGTGATAGCTTTTTGGTGTCCCCTGGTTTTCCTTGTGTTTTGAGCTTCTTGCAGTTTTTTTTATTTGCAGGGCTTTTAGTAAACCCAGCGCATGTTTGGTAAACTTGGTGAAGATTTTTTCTTCATTTAAATGTGTTTTTTAAATGTACATTTATTTTTGAAAGTGTAGCTTGTTTCCCATCATGTAAGGGTTATATATGTTTTTAGGTGTTCTTTTTTTTTGACAGAACCAATAACATACAGTCCTGCCTTGAAAATTAAAATACAGATGGAATTGTTGAATAGATTGAAATAGGTCTGGCTGTCCTCACTGAAGGCTGTTTCACTACGAAGAGTTATCACAATAACAAGTTTCTTGTGGTCAATATCCATGCTACTGTGACTCTGATTTTTTGAGTGCTCAGATATATCACCTGTTGCGCTAATTAAATACAATGTGCCTCAAAACCTAACATCATGGATGTTTTTTTGTTGTCCACCCAAACATGTCCCATATTAAGTGTAATATTGTAAATGCACAGTATTATATAACTATACAATAACCAACTACTCAATCAAACAACCATTAGCTTGTTTAAGTTACTCGTGTATACTCATGTAACACTTGAGCATAATGTTCCATTATGATTAGTGATAGTGAACTATTGTCAAATTAAGTTAAAGTATTTAAACTGAGCATCTCTAAATCAAGAGCTGAATGTTCTGCTGAGTAGAAATGTGTTGTAATGTGTGTCTTAATGTGTGGGTGATCTCACCTCCATCTGGATTCTTCAAATAGTTACATTTTCACACACAACCAAATGACTGCAGCAGAGAAGAGTGTGATGACTCATCTCATAGCTGGCAGAAACGATTAAAATATAAATACACAGATCGGGTGCTCGACTCAGGGGACTCAAACACATGAAGTTGCATATTTGTATTTAGTGTCTCTACTGTGACATGTTTCCATGCTTTCATTTTCAAAACGTTTCTGTGGGCTCGTCATGTGATGATTTGACCCATGAGGAAGATGAATTTGACATTTTTAAACCATCTTACTCAAAGAACATTTTAGAAACACATATTAAGCAAATGTCATTGAGGTTTAAACTGTAATGTGTCTTCACAAAGTGGAATTGTCCACATTGCTTCTTTTAGCATTGGATTTGATTAGCTGCCTTACATACATTTTCACTCATGCAGTCATGTGTTTGCAGTATTTGTAGCTTTAAGAATTAGACTTCTGGCAGTTAGTAGCGGGGGTCTTTCTCCCTGAATGCCTGCAAAGATGCCACTGAGGAAGCAGTGCATGAAATATGCAGCTGGATTATCCCATGAGCCTCCTCCATATAGTCCCTGCCAGGGAATATGAACACTCAGGTCTTTGGAGCACAGTGCTTCTCTGAGGGTGCCTGTGTGTGTGTGTGTGTGTGTGTGTGTGTGTGTGTGTGTGTGTGTGTGTGTGTGTGTGTGTGTGTGTGTGTGTGTGTGTGTGTGTGTGTGTGTGTGTGTGTGTGTGTGTGTGTGTGTGTGTGTGTGTGTGTGTGTGTGTGTCTGGATTTAGCCCAGCTAATCAGATCAGCTTGGCATGAAAGACAAAGAGGCCTGAGGCATTAGGGTGCTCAACCTATTTAATTGGAGCATTCTCACTCTAACAGGTCAATGCTTAGTGGAGGAAACATTTTTGGAATCATCATGTGCTAAACTAAGACCAGCCTCTGCACTCTGGATTCAGAGCTCTTCTGCAGCTGTGATTGCTCCGTGGTGAGCCATAAAGCTTTCTGTCGTTTCCACCAAGTAGTCCTAGCACACAGCCACTTCCCTACTCTTAGTGCAGGTGTAAAGTTAGATAGTGTTGAAGCTGCAATACTACAGGAGTCACTGAAAAGCCTCCTATAAAACACACTCTGTACGCACAAGTACATTGTACAACAGTTTAAGGGTTGATTCATCCAATTTCCTTCCTTTTTTTATGTCATTGAGTCCTCCTAGTTTCATGACCAGATTTGAAATGTTCGTCTCTGAAATATCCGACTCAACAATTTCAATTGTAGTGCCATTTCTTATGAGAAGTGACACTTTAAGTCACTGTCAATGATTTGTATGGATATGTTCTAATGGAGAATGATTATCTTCAAGTATTAACACCACCTATAATTGTTTAATCGTATAATGCCAATTTCCAGCAGTACATATCTAACATAAAGCTAAAAACTAACTACATCACAGTCTCAAGACTTCCTGTCCACATACTGTAGCTAAGCTAAAAGAGGTTAGTGTTTGGCGTGATGATGTCTAGTAGTTTTATTTAGCCACTTGTTAGCTACTGCCTTTATTAAGACTCATAAAAGCTTCTGACATTCATGAATGTCTACATATATTTACTGGTGTATCTTATTCTTATTGTGATTCTTAAAGTACAAAATACACTTCTCGCTAGAAATATAATCAGAAAGCATTTTAATGGCCAAACTATTCCACTTTAGGATTTTCCAGAGAGGGTTATTAGTGAATATACGACCCACCGGAACGTTTGCAGTCAACGGGAGCACTAGAGGTCGAAAACTTTAAAACGTGAGGTCGCAATAAGCGCTTGGACAATAGACCTATTTGGTCGTATGAGTTGGAGGATTTGTTGTCATTTTCATGTCCAACTCAAACCTTATAAATGATATAAAAAGGAAATGGCACACTAAATATGATCCCAACCTACTTCACTTTGCCACCAAACACTGTCTTTTGTTTTGAGTGACACACCTCCTTTTGGTAGAATCGTACTGTTTTGTGTCTGAATACACATATCCGTCATGCAGCAGGATCATTTAGCAAGACTCTAATTTTGTTTTGAGGTTGTAAACTGGGATGTTACACTTGGGTACATTTTCAATAACTGTTTTAATCCGAAACAGCACCTGAATGTTACGCTACCTGCTTCACACACTCATGTAGCAGGGAGTCATTTGATTTGAGTTATGGAGTAAATGTAGTTATCACACTGCCCCATGAATCATTATCCATAATCAATTATTGTTTTGCAAAACATAGAACACTGACCTTTTACATACGTACATAACGACACAACTGACATGTCCAGTATTTATCTCTGCTGTAGGGCAGGGCTGCATGGTAAGATATTCAATATGTGATCATGTATGGCTGGGGAAATATTGATATCATCGAGTGTAATTGTTTAAATGTTTCATTACAGTAAAATTATGTATGGCAACATATTTCACATAACTGTATTAGGTTAGTTGAAATCAATAATATTAAGTTGAACCTAATCTTTTTTATTTAAAGTTAATAGTATTGCTTTCAACTAACCTAATACATTTATTATATTATATTTAAAAGTCAATGTTTAATTTTTTTCCGTGTAAGTCATTATTTCAACATTAGTGATTCATATGTATAATAAATTGTGCAAAAATGTGAACACAAACACACCATTTATTAACCTTGTGATATATTCACTCTATGGTATTTGGTCAAATATATTGCGATATTTTATTATCTATTATGGCCCAGCCCTACAATAAAGCTGATACTTATTTTAACAATATTTTTGATAAATAAACAGATAAAGTTTGAATTATATTATTTTGTTTTAAGATCGGCTTTATTTACTGCAAAGAAAAAATGAGAAATATCAGAGTACAGCAGACATATTTATGTTATTAATATGTAGATTGTACAAGTTCACAACAACGAGGAATTATTGTGAATTGAAAAGCAGGAGAATTCTGGAGATGCCAAGGATTTGTTTAGGTAACTTGTGAGCAGAAGCACCACTGACATGTTATCACACAGCTGCTTCTTTACACATCCTGCACACACAGAGCACCATTAGCATTCATCAAGAGTCATGCTTCAGACATCCATCAGGAGTTGGGTATCAACCAATCAGAGAGTCCAAGGTTTAATCCCGAGCTCCTGCATTCAACATTTCCAAATGTCCTTGGGCGAGATACTAAACTGCAAATTGCTGTAGTCATGTCTGTTATAGAACTGTATTTAAGTTGCTTTGGATAAAAGCAACAAAATATAATGCAATATTTATAGGATGTTTCTGGATGCTTTGAGATGTGCTTTAACTGTGTGCTTCTCATCAGATTCAAAATCTGAATCAGAATCATGCATACAAAGACACAGAAAGAAGAATACATAGCAAAGCAACATATAAATAAAAGTAGGGCCGTTATGATAGCTTTATAAAGTTGTTTTAAGACTAATATAACCTGCGGCTGCGTCATGACGTCACTGTTTACCTCGCTGATTTTCTCCCCAACGGCGCTCACAGCAACAACAACAACAACAACAATGGGGGACGATGATCGTGTTGCTTTTAATCATACGAAGCCAGATTAAATTAAATAACTACTTCTCAACCCTTATACTTTTCTCCAGAGTGCCGTGGTTCATTGTTTATTAATGTGATTCAGCGGAATTTACCGACTGCTGCAGTGCTGCCCGCTGTTTGGCATCACAACGCTGTTATGAACGTTTCTCTGGTATAAAATGGGTGATGTTAGCATAGCAACCAAAGCTAAACTGACTATCTTGACTACTTGTTGCTATCCTATTGTGGCATTAGTGTCAAGGGGAGAACACTGAGGCATGAACTCAATTGCACGACTCAAAACTCAGACTCAGATAGCGTTTCAAAATAAAGACTTTACTGGAATTTGCACAGTAATAAAACAAGGAAAACAAAACCACTCTTTCGAGGAAAACTATAATGCGATCTATAGCATAGGTCCGTGAAAGGTCCGTGAAAAGGTCCGTGAGGTAAGCCGATACGTGTTCTTCGTGAGACAACGAACTGACAATTAACAGGAGGGAGCTAACACAATATATACACAGGTAAAGGGGACACAGTTGGAAACAATCAGGGCGGGGAAAATAATCAAGGACGCAGGAGACAGAAAAGGGGCGGGGAGCGTGGAGGCCTGAAATGAGAGGAAGAAATAATTAAGGGTATAGACATAAAGCACAAGACAAAGGGACATGACAACTCTAACATAAAGAATAAACTTTCACAATAAGTTTCTTGGACATGACAGTACCCCCCCTTCTAGGGACGGCTCCTGACGGCCCAGGCTCCTCTGAGTTGAGGCGGTCAAAATCCTCAATGAGGCTTTTGTCCACGATGAAGCGGGAAGGAATCCATTGCCGCTCCTCAGGACCATAACCCTTCCAGTCAACCAGTAACTGTCGCCCTCTACCCCTTTTCCGACTAGCCAATAGTGACTTGACCGTGTAAACCGGACCTCCCTCGATCATCCGGGGGGGCGGGGGGGGTTTGACGGTGGGAACCATAGCGCTCTCCTTCAATGGTTTTAATTTCCCTACATGGAAGGTGGGATGTACCTTCATGGCCCTGGGAAGCCGTAGTCTCACTGAGACTGGGTTTATGACCTTGGTGATGGGAAAAGGACCCACAAACCGGGGAGCCAGTTTTCGGGAGAGTACGTGGAGGGGAAGGTCTCGTGTAGAGAGCCAGACTTTTTGGCCTGGCTGGTATACAGGGGCTGGTCGGCGTTTTCGGTCTGCTGCTCTCTTAACCAGTTGTGAATTCCTGCAGAGTATCTTCCTAGCCGCAGCCCACACGCGCCGACAACGCCTGACCAGAGCGTGGGCAGACGGGACCGTGACCTCCCTCTCCGTGGCTGGGAACAGTGGCGGCTGGTAGCCATAAACACAGTGAAACGGGGACAGGCCCGTGGCAGAAGTAGGGAGGATGTTGTGTGCATACTCAACCCAGGTGAGGTGCTCGCTCCAGGAGGATGGATTCTGGGACACCAGGCAGCGCAGGCAGGTCTCCAGTTCTTGATTTAGGCGCTCTGTCTGGCCGTTAGACTCCGGATGATATCCAGACGAGAGACTGACCGTGGCACCGATGAGGCTGCAGAACTCCTTCCAGAAGCGTGACACAAACTGGGGGCCCCGGTCGGAGACAATATCCTTAGGGAAACCATGAAGCCGAAACACATTCTGCATCATGACCTCCGCCGTTTCCTTAGCTGAGGGCATCTTTGGCAGAGCAATGAAATGTGTCATTTTGGAAAATCTGTCCACTACCGTGAGAACTGTGGTTTTACCTCTAGAGAGGGGCAGGCCAGTGACGAAGTCCATGGAGATCTCTGACCAGGGCCTGTTGGGAATAGGGAGTGGTTGTAATAACCCTATTCGCGACCTGGAAGAGGTCTTGTTTCGAGCGCAGATCGGGCACGCCTCCACATACTCCTTCACCTCCTTCTCCATGGATGTCCACCAGAAAACGTTGTTTAACAATGAACATAGTTCTCTTGACTCCGGGGTGGCAGGTGAGCAGCGAAGTGTGAGCCCAGTGGATCACCTGTGGTCGCTCGGCCTCCTGAACAAAAATCCGGTTAGGCGGGCAACCCCTTGGTGCAGGAGCTCCAGCATTGGCACGTATTACCTCCTTTTCTACTGGCCAAGTCAGCGCTCCTACCACCCGGTTCAATGGGATGATGGGTTCCGGCTCCTTGGCTGCAGGCACAGGGTCAAACAGACGGGACAGAGCGTCAGGCTTGACATTCTGAGACCCCGGCCTGTAGGAAAGAACAAAGTCAAAACGGTTGAAAAACAAGGTCCACCTAGCCTGGCGGGAGTTCAGTCTTTTGGCCTTTCTGATGTACTCCAGGTTCTTGTGATCGGTCCAGACCACAAAAGGATGCTCGGCTCCCTCCAACCAATGCCTCCACTCTTCCAACGCTAACTTCACGGCCAGCAACTCACGGTTTCCCACGTCATAATTTCTCTCTGCCGGGGAGAGCTTCCTGGACAGGAAGGCGCAGGGGTGAAGTTTGTTGTCCTTCTGTTGTTGCTGGGAGAGGACCGCTCCCACCCCCTCGTTGGAGGCATCCACTTCCACCACGAACTGGCGAGTGGGATCCGGCATGGTAAGTATGGGGGCAGTGGTGAACATCTTTTTCAGCCGAGAAAAAGCCTCCTCAGCCTGAGGAGACCACACAAAAGGCACCTGAGGGGACGTGAGGACATGAAGAGGGGCTGCAATAGCGCTGAAGCTCCGCACAAAACGTCTGTAAAAATTAGCAAAGCCTAAAAACTGCTGCACTTTTTTGCGAGAGTCAGGGGTAGGCCAACAGGCTACTGCGCTAACCTTCTCTGGGTCCATCATAACCTGACCTGGGGAAATGATGAAGCCCAAAAAAGTGACTGTTTCCACATGAAATTCACACTTTTCAGCTTTGACAAACAACTTATTTTGGAGCAGTTTCTGTAGAACCAGGCGGACATGTTGTTTGTGGGTGTGAAGGTCAGGGGAGTAGATCAGAATGTCGTCCAGATAAACAAAAACGAAACGGTTCAGAAACTCCCTCAACACGTCGTTGATCATAGCCTGGAAGACTACAGGAGCGTTTGACAATCCAAACGGCATGACCAGGTATTCATAATGTCCTGAAGGGGTGTTAAAACCCGTCTTCCATTCATCGCCCTCCCTGATCCTGACCAAATGATAGGCGTTCCGCAGGTCTAATTTGGTGAAAACCTTGGCTTCCTGAAGCTGCTCGAAAGCGGACGAGATGAGAGGGAGGGGGTACCGGTTTTTAACCGTAATGTCATTGAGAGGTGAGTAGTCGATACAGGGCCTAAGAGACCCATCCTTTTTGCCCACGAAAAAAAACCCTGCCCCTGCTGGGGATGAGGAATGACGAATAAGCCCTGTCTTGAGGGAGGCATCAATATAGTCCTTCATGGCCTCTTTCTCAGGTCCTGAAATTGCATAAAGTCGACCCTTAGGAATGGGAGACCCGGCAATCAAGTCAATAGCACAGTCATAGGAGCGGTGAGGAGGAAGAGCCAGAGCTTTGGACTTACTAAAAACTTCACTAAGGTCGTGGTAGCAGGAAGGAACTGAAAGTACATCCGGAAGATATATTTTTGGGACTGTATCCTGCCTAACACTCCCAGTGTTACATCCCCTGTCAATCTCTGCTACCTGCTTAAAACAGAGATCAATGCAATTTTTTCCCCACCCCTCCACCCTCCCAGATTGCCAATCTATGTGAGGGTTATGAAGTTTCAACCAGGGAAACCCCAAAATGAGTGGATGTTGGGCTGAGTTAAATAAGTGAAAAGACATTGTCTCATGGTGGTTATCATTACATCTTACTTCTAAAGGCTCCGTTTGGTGAGTCACTTTAAACAACAGCCGCCCATCGAGAGCACTCGCTTCAAGAGGCTGGGGTAGAGGTTTAGTTTTTATGTCCCATTTTTTAACTAAACCCCAATCCATAAGACTTTCGTCCGCCCCTGAGTCAATGAGAACACCATGAGTAACTACATTTTCTCTGATTTTTACCTGGATCCGGGTCAGGGTGCGAGGAGGAAAGTCAGAGGAAGAGATCCGGCTCACCAACGTACTCCTCTTCATTGGTGAGCCTCCTCTTTTACCGGACAAGCCGCTTGTGGGTGTCCGCGCTGCCCGCAGTAGAAACACAGACCTTCCTTGAATCGGCGCTGACGTTCTGCCAGCGACAGCTTGGCGCGGCCCAACTGCATTGGCTCCTCCACGGAGCCAGGGGGCGCTGTTGTCCGGAACGCAGGTGGTGAGGGGTGACGGGGCCTCCAAGAAGAAGTAATATCCAGCGGCGAGCGTCTCCTCTGGAGAGGTGGATCAACCGCATCCTTGGATTTATTCCTTCTCCTCTCCGTCAAACGATTGTCTATACGTAAAGCCATGGATATGACAGAGTCCAAATCAGCGGGCAGATCGAGAGGCGCCAGCTGGTCTTGTAAAGAATCCGAGAGACCGCTGACGAAAGCGTCAAACAATGCAGCGGAGTTCCAGCCGCTGTCGGCTGCCTTAGTCCGGAACTCGATGGCGTAGTCAGCCACACTCCGCTGATGTTGTCGCAGCTTGATCAGAGCCCGAGCTGCTTCCCTGCCCGGCGTGGTTTGATCGAAGGTCTTCCTCATAGTGTCTATGAAGTTTTCCAGAGACCCGCAGATAGGCGAGCCTCGGGACCATTCTGCCGTGGCCCACGCTGCTGCTCGGCCGGAGAGATGAGAGATCATAAAAGCCACTTTGGAAATGTCCGTGGGAAAAGCAGCCGGTTGGTGGTGATAGTGTAACTCACACTGCACGATGAACGGCCGGCAGCCTTCTGAGTCCCCGGAGTACCTTTCGGGTGGAGCCAGACGCATGGAAGCCCTGTGCGGCTCAGTAACCCGGTTGGGATCGAATCCGGTCACCGCTGGAACCGGAGGAGTCGTAGGAGGAGAAACAGCCTGCAGGTGAGTGAGCACACGCTGAACCTCTGCTGCCAGTAGATTAACTTGGGTCGTCAACGATGTTTGTAGTTCCCCCTGGCTGCTGGTTAGATCCTGCACTCCCTGCTGCATGGTGGCCATACGCTCCTCTTGTTGCCCAAGACGTTGGCCCTGAGAACGGATAGCGTTCTTAATCTGATCTGAGTCGGCTGAGTTCATTTTGATGGTCAGTTCGTACTGTCAAGGGGAGAACACTGAGGCATGAACTCAATTGCACGACTCAAAACTCAGACTCAGATAGCGTTTCAAAATAAAGACTTTACTGGAATTTGCACAGTAATAAAACAAGGAAAACAAAACCACTCTTTCGAGGAAAACTATAATGCGATCTATAGCATAGGTCCGTGAAAGGTCCGTGAAAAGGTCCGTGAGGTAAGCCGATACGTGGTCTTCGTGAGACAACGAACTGACAATTAACAGGAGGGAGCTAACACAATATATACACAGGTAAAGGGGACACAGTTGGAAACAATCAGGGCGGGGAAAATAATCAAGGACGCAGGAGACAGAAAAGGGGCGGGGAGCGTGGAGGCCTGAAATGAGAGGAAGAAATAATTAAGGGTATAGACATAAAGCACAAGACAAAGGGACATGACAACTCTAACATAAAGAATAAACTTTCACAATAAGTTTCTTGGACATGACAATTAGCCGTTTTCTACAGGCACATTTTACCGGCGTATATTTCATTTTGATTCTACTTGTGATAGTCGGACATGACAACCTGTCATCAGAGCCGGCCCGACCCATTAAGCGACATAAGCGGCCGCTTAGGGCCCCGCAGCCACTAACGGGCCCCCTAGCAAAAATACAAATCTCAGTACACCGTCACTGTGATAAGTATGTTTAATAAATTGTGTTAATATGCCTAGATTGCCTACTCTCAAAGTCATGTATTATATTATTGAGTCAATCATATAATACATTAACCAGGCTTTACCTGAACCTCATCATGACACAAGAGAGGACGGCAGGATTGTAATTTCCCATGTTCAGTGAATGCAACAGAGGCAAGACACCAGACCAAGCAGAGAGTTGAATGGAAATAAACATCTGTCTTATTGTCTGACAGGTACCTATGCTGTGAGCTGTGACAATGTTTAAAATAAACTGTCTGTCGGAGTCAGAATTTTTGAAGATGGACATAAGAATTTTTTTTTTTTTAAAGACGACAATTCTCAAGTAGTGGCTCACACAACAACCCAAAGCCACAACTTGAGCCAGGTAAACAAGGTATGCAAATGTCAGTAAACTTCCAAGTTATGCGAACATGTAAGCAAAGCATAAATTACAGCTACGTTGACGTTACTTTGAATCTTGGGGGTAAGCTAAACCGGTAGCAAGTAGCTATAGCTAGCCAGATATATTACATAAACACTTTGTCATACAATCTAAATGTAATGTTTTTTAGCGTCACCTGGTGATTTCAAAGAAAGCTCTCTGGGAAATGTTGACTTACTGTTCGACATGAAGCTAGAAGCTACCTTCCAGTACACAGTTGGTCCTGAGCCCTGTCAGTTAAAGTGTTTCATAGTTAGCTTAGCTAAGCATCAATCTAGTACTGAAATATATGGATGTTATGTGACAGTATTTCTGAGAAAAAGTCAGCTGAAATGGTGGCATAGTTGCCACTACTTTACGTGTCGACAGCATGTTTGAACGTATTTGCAGCAGTAAATGTGGCTGTTTGGCCACTGACGTTGCCATAACAACACCTGAATTTAAATGTGCAACCTCTTTTTGTGACAGATTTTTGCAAGAAATTATAATTCTTCTGAATGATATTCCTAATGACAGCTAGTTTCTATGTGAACATTATGAGATGGACAGCCAGAGAGAATAAATGAAAAACAATTATGAAACTATATGACAAAACAAGAATACAGTTTAAGTGATTTAAGAAAAATCTGCTTACAGTTCTGTTTCATATGGGTGTTGAGAGATGTATCCATAGATCTCTTAATTTTGCTCTCCAAGTGCACCAGATTGATGCTTTTAACAATATATATTTTTAAATCTTCCCGGGGGAGCATGCCCCCAGACCCCCCTTGAGGAGGTGAGGACCCCCCTAGAGGAGGTTAGGTCCACGGTGTTTACATGCTTATTTATACAATATGTGTACTTATGCTAACATCATAAGACAACAGTTGGTTCTGTGTTGTGTGTAATTAGAACGCGCTAGAGTGAGGGGGGCCCCCAAGCCAAAGCTCGCTTAGGGCCCACAAAAGTCTAGGGCAGGCCCTGGCTGCTATAATACAAAACAAAACGTCTGCCTGCTCTCCACAATGATCAATAACAGCGAACGGATGGTCAAAGTAAGGTACAAATAAACAGAATCACAGGAAGTCTGGTTAGTGTTGTCTGACTTTATAAAGTGTTTTTTTTTTTTTACAAGTGTGTGATTGCGTTCTAGTCACTTAGCTCAGCACTACTGCTTGTTACAACTTGTATTTACCGTACTCGCCTTTAACTGTTGCTCAGGTTGATCCCACCCCTGCCTCTGCCCCCGCCTCTGATGTAAGCGCAACGTATGCGGTTCTTGCTTCGAGACCAATTTTTCTTTGGAGCTTGGTAAAAACCAGTTTTCGGGGAAAAGAGCCGGCTCCGCTGCGGTATGAACAGGAAAAAACTGTGCTTATCAGGCTCTCCGAACCAGCCCTGGAACCGCATTGGTGTGAAAGGGGCAATAGACTCACTTTCAGTAGTTGTCTCCTGAAATTTGAATTCAACATAATCCCCCCTGAAAGCATATTTGGGCTACTCTGTAATAAACACAGTATATTAATATTTGAAGTTCTGTGTTTTTTACGATGCATTTTGAGGGCTTGCCTTCAGGGCTAGAGTTGGCACTGGTTAAACAGCACAGCAACATGCATAATATCCCCATCCCCCCCCCCCCCCCCCCGATATACTGAGATGAGAGAATGTTAATGAGAGTGGAGACTTGTAAAACTCTCTGAAAACTGAACTGCTGCTCTGGTCTTTGCTTTGTTCGGGCTGAAAGACAAAAGTTCATCTGGGCCCTTCAGGGATGATCAGCATGCATACACCGATCTAGCAATACAACAGTCTTTCACAATACGGTGATTGTGCAAGTAGACATCATAATCACTATAAGGAATTTCCGTTCATTTAAAAGCAAAGCATTTGTTTTGGGTTACTGATGAGCAGACAATGACATGTATCACACAAACAGCTGCTTCTTTACACATCTAGCAGACACAGAGCACCATTAGCATTCATTGAGAGTCATGCTTCAGACATCCATCAGGGGAAACATGGGCATCAACCAATCAGAGAGCCCAAGGTTCAATCCCCAGCTCCTGCAGTCAATATAAGGTATTGTAGTGTCCTTGGGCAAGATACCAACCTGCAAATCTCTCCTGTAGGCATGTCTGGTATAGGAGTAAAGTATACGTAAATTGTTTTGGATAAAAGCGTCAGCCAAATGTGACCAGTGTTGGGGAAGTTACTCAAAAAAAGTAATCCATTACATATTACTAGTTACTTTTAAAAATAAGTAATGCCTTCACTTACTTAATGATCCACTGCACTCATACGTAATGCCTTCACTTACTTAATGATTCACGAGACTCACTTTTAGTAGTTGTCTCCTGAAATGTGAAATCAACACAATCCCCCCTGAAAGCATATTTGGGCTGCTCTGTAATAAACGCAGCATTAATATTTGAAGAGTAGCCTACTGTGTTTTTTACGATGCATTTTGAGGGCTTGCCTTCAGGGCTAGAGTTGGCACTGGTTAAACAACACAGCAACATTCATAACCCCCCCCTCAATACACTGAGATGAAAGAATGTCAATGAGAGTGGAGACTTGTAAAATTCTCTGAAAACTGAACTGCTTCTCTGGTCTTTGCTTTGTTCGGGCTGACAGACAAAAGTTCATCTGGGCCCTTCAGGGATGATCAGCATGCATCATGCCCAGATTAAAACGTAATGTGCTCCTCCCAGCTGGCTGTTTGTCAATTCAATGGCCAAGGAGGCAGTGAAGATCTGAGTATAATTGGGACGGGTGGCGCAGTGATCTGTGCGTTTGATCATCAGATCAAGGGGGTGTTGGGGAACTCCAGTTCGAAACCCGCTCCCGCCCCACTGCTTCAGGCCGTTGTGTCCTTGGGCAAGACACTTCACCCGAATTTGCTCCTGTGGGTATTGTCCACAGTACATGTATAATATCAATGTGTACTTTTAAAAGCGCCTCGATGACTTTGAGGTGTGAAGATGGGCGGTGTGGCGCAGTGCATTGATCAAGGGGGTGAAACCCGCCGCCGCTGCGTCTGTAAAGCCGTTGTGTCCTTGGGCAAGACACTTCACCTGAACTTGCTCCTGTGGGTATTGTCCACAGTAGATGACCATTACATGTATGTATGATCTGTATATGTAATGTGTATTTGTAAAGTGCTTTGAGTCATTGATAAAGCGCTATAATAAATATAAGGATTATTATTATTATTATAACTGCATCTCCAGTCTGACGCTCCACACTTTTCCCATAGCCAGATATCTACAACAGATACATCAAGTGCAAACAAACTATCAGCTAATCCAACCAGTCACAAAATCATCACTCTTCACTTCTCTTATTAGCACTAGTTTAATTCTTATATGCAACTGAAGCACTCCTTTGTGCACCAGTCAATCCTAATCTTAAATACAGAGTTATATCCCAGATCTAATATACATTAGAAGATGTTTTATCTTCAGTGATCGTAAATGTTTGCTTTCCTTGTATCGTGTCTTAATATTTGTCCTTTTTTGATGTTGCAAATGGAGCTGCTGTGAGGCAAGAATGTCAGACTTGATCTAAATCGTAATGTGGTGGGAAATGGATTCATTAATCAGATGTATCGAGGACTTTCAGAGGGAGGATCTGCAGCAGGTGCATTTTTTGTAATGTACAACTCATATGTTGACTAACAGTAGGTCACTGGTCATATTTACGTGTTGTACAATAAAGGCTGGCGGTGAAATGTCTGATGTTATCTTGAAGTACTGTGTTGCGCTCAGCTCTATTAGCTTCCTGCAGGTTGCCCTAAGCCCTCACTGGTGTGGGATTCTGAAATAGGAACCTGACCTAAAGCACACATTTAATGTAACTGGAAACTAGAGACACATTTTTTGTGGAACATATGAAAGATCAATTGGATGTTCAACTATACAAAAGTTCAGGTTGGGTCATGAAGAAATAGAAGAAATAACTGCTGTGTTATACCTGAGAATAGCAGGTATAGATATACAATATTCACATTTAAAAAAAACTTTTAAAAAATGGTTTACATTACTTTAAGTGCATTAAATTCAAAAGTAACAACAATTTTTTTAATGATATATATTTTGTATCCCTAATTTGTCCCACATCGGGGAAATGTAAGGCTTCAAAGCAGCAAAGAATTGAAGCAGAAAGAGGAGAGTTTAGAAATCAGTCAACTCCGCTGTTCTCTAACAAGTTATTTTAATTTGCATTTCTTTGTATGAGAGGTAAATCTTCTTACAAAGCCGTGGAGTCACTGCCCACAGATTGTATGCAACACATTTTTTCTCCGTGACAATCTATCAGTGATGCATAACATCAGAACAATAAATGATTCGTCAGTATGAAGTTTATTTGCAGATGGAATGTGTTATAATTCTTTAAAAGCCTGAGTACACGACTTTTGAATATTATTGTATGGCTCATCCGTTTTTGCTTTAAAGATTAAGAGCTGCAGAATGCACAGTGGTCAAATTTGAAATAAACGGGAGGCACAGATTGCATAGAAATGTAAATGAATAATTACTTATTAATATACAAATTATTCATGAAATTACACAACAGGTAAATGTCTTCCAATATTCCTCTCTTATTTGCACAACATAAAATGTTGGCTTATGCCGTGATTTGTTTTGTATTCTTATAAGGTGGTAATGCTGCGATTCATGGCTCTCAGGTGGTTCACGAGTCAAATGAAGCCGTTTTTATGTGAGCGCGCACAGAGCCTGCAGAGGAAATCCGTAGTTCACAAAGACAGTTGTAACCAGCTTCATGGTGCCCATCATCTCTGATCAGGAGTTTTCATTTAAAGCTCTCCTATCATGCAAAAAGCACTTTTTGATGTCTTTTATACATAAATATGTGTCCCGGGTGTGTAAGGGAACTCACAAAGTTTCAGAAAACCAAACCTCTCTCTTTTCCTCTTTACCCACATCTCTAAAAATGGGGGAACAACGGAGCTGATCCAGATTTGCTGCGACATTACTAAAATGTGGGCTGCCTTTATACCCACGTCCTTATCAGATAAAAGTGGCTGTCAGAAACAATCCTCAATGTGTTTTTGGACGTAATATGGTCTTTGTTTACATTAGCAAGCATTGCTAAAACTCAGAGCTAACCTGTACTGGAGAGAGTAGCCTATGTGTAAAAAAGCAGGAAATAAAAAAAGGAACTCACCTTGTAGTAAACCCGCAAGAGAAAAAGCCTTTGAGCTCCATACTTTTTCAGAAATAATCCTTGAAGTGGTTTGGAACATGATATGTGCTGAGAATCTGCTGAGTCATCAGCCTTCTCTTCCCTCTGCAGCTCATAGTGTGCCTGCATGCTCCAAAAGGAGCGGGACCAGCAGTTACAGACCCAGAATCAGCTCTTCTATAACAGGGCTGAAATAAAAGGATATGAGGGATGTCTGAAATGCATGATCTGTTTGGTATTTTGAGCAACACACATCATAGACATGTTTTTTATATATCTGAGACCCATAATATATTCCTACAAATATCGTGATAGGAGACCTTTAATCGAGCCAGCTAACTCAAAGAAAGCCTGGCTCTATTGAACTCGCTTCGTAGGGGGCGGGACATGTTGTCCAACATGATGACAGCTTTGTAATAGGGCAGTAAACTCACATGTTTTTGTCTTCCTGTGATGTGCATTATAAAAATATGTTTACTTATATTTAAATTGTCTGAGCTCTTTGGAAGCATCTTCAGAGGCTGACAGGTATAGGGGGAGGATGCCGCCGCCGTGGCAGCGGTGTCAACCCACCTGAGTGACGGAGTGTGGCCCCGTCAGACGCATAGGCCTACATCATGCTGATGTTTGTTCATTTCCCCGCTGAAGACCTATATATAGACGCTGACAGGGAGAGATACAGCACACAGAATGGCATGTCTGGGAAGCATTCTATCTGCTGTCGCTGCTAGATCTTTCATACTTCAATATCCACTGGATACAAGTACAAGCTGACGTTTGAGCTGTCCTGTATGTTTATGAATATGTATTTGGTACAACAGTATAGCAAAAAGAGCGGATACAATGCTTAGAAATCAAGGAACATATAGGGATGTAATAAGATTTATTTAAATCTACCGGCATTATGAAGATAACCCCAGACTGTGTACGTCTTGTGTTATTCCCAATAGTGTTTACTTCCTGTATGTATTTTTCTGCTGTCCCCATTAGTGTTTATTTCGGCCCAATTCCAATCCACCCCCTAATCCTACACACACACTACCCCTCAGTTTGCGCGTTCGCGCGGAGGGTCTGCCACATTAAGTGCTGTTCCAAACGAGTGTGGAGGGGGAGTGGCTTTTCAAGCCCTCAAACAGCGAGTCTGCATCAATCCTGACTTCACCTGCTACACTACCTGACGGGACTCAACGCTGTGTGTGTCCGTCAGGAAACACGCTGTAGTAGTTCCAGCAAACATCCACTGATAAACTGCGATGTTAACAACCTCATGATACCCTCATAATTCTTTAACTTAACATACCTGCGTTTAGTCTAGAAAAAGGTAAATGTGTGCATTTTATTATAAAGTTGTGTATATTTACAGACTGTTGCAAAAACTAAGAAGCTTATAAACATCAGGTTTAAAACTAAAAGAGCTTTACAAAAAAGTAACACAATTACAGATGTTTGGAGTTTTATTTGAGTTATTAATTTACATTTTTTGTCTAAGAGATGCTGATGTGAAAGCTGTTACATACAGTTATGGCATTTCCTGTTTCTGCCCGAGAGAGGGGAGTTTGTCCCAAAGCTTGCTGCTGTATTTACTCCCTCCATCTGACAGGAGGGAGCCTCGTTGAGCTGCGAGTGTCACTCCCACGCGGAGTGGGATTGGGTAGGGGTGTGGTTTGGAATTGGGCCTTCCTGTCTTCTTCTGCTGTTCCCATTAGTGTTTACTTCCTGTCTGTCTTTTTCTGCTATTCCCGTTAGTGTTTACTTCCTGTATGTCTTCTACTGCTGTTGCCATTAGTCTTTACTTCCTGTATGTCTGTCTTCTTCTGCTGCTGATGTCTTTGCTTCCAGATCTCTTTGTCTTTAACCTCATTCCCTCTTTTGGACACTTTTTTTGGTTGTTGACATACAAAAGTGTATATTCAAAGTAGTGAAGTATTCCATGGTCTTTTCTGTTCAGATTGCCTAAACAGCGGTAAAGATGAGGTCAGAGCTACGTCACTGCCCACCCACTTTCTGATGAAAACAAAGAATCAGCACCAAGCGGAAACAATTACAATGCCTAAGAGCTGCGTTGTGTTTTGCACGTCAAACAAAACTAGTAAATATATATAATGCATTCAAATAACAAAGCTGCCTGCCACTTTCCACCGGCAGACTGACATCGACCCTCTAATGATTTACATTCAACCATAAATCAACGCTGATCATCAGTGAAGTTATGAAACTGTTCCGGTGATGACGTATAGTTACCTTCTTTCAAAGTATAATCAGAGATTTGAGATCCATAGACATAAACAACAGATTTTCTTTGCATGGGTGAAACGTGTTTTGCGTTTACACAATTCACATTTACACACAGATTATATTGATTATATTGAGAATATCTACATTCATAAAAAATATACATCTCTTTAAAAGACACTGCTTCACATTCAGAGTATGTTATTGCATATTCACTGCATGATTACATTGTCTGTTGTCTGTTTTCCCAGACGGTTCAAGGATTCAAAGCCACCTCACCACCATTGAATCTACTTTGTAGCCTTAACCAATACGACATCTCTTTCTTCTAAAACAATGATTGTTTATTTTATTACAACATTTCAGCAGGGCTGTGGGGAAACGGTTAGTTGTAGCCATAACGTCTGAGTTTAAACAATTAGATGATTAACTGGTAAGTCATTTCACATACTGTAATATTAATTTAGCAAATTGTTTAAAATGTTTACATTTTCAAGCTAAATTGAGTGGTTCTGATCTGTTTGAGAAGGAGTAGGAGAGACAGATAAAAGAAGGAAAGAAAAGCCCGGTTTTAGTTGTTTTTTTATTATATTTATTTTGCTCTAGTTTTCATTAATATAATAAACAGTGATTCCTAAGATGTAAACTATGGGACAATTTAAAAGGATGTTTTACTTTTTGGGATATTTTATAGTTAATGAATTAGTTATATTAATTTAAATGTATTATAGACGTTACACTTTCAGCTATCGGGGGGGATTAAACCAATCAGTTCGTCTGAGTTATATAAAACCAATTAATGTTTGTAGTGTAAATAGATTTTTCAGAGCAGCTCATTTGTTCAGCTTTGACTCATGTTGTATTTCTGAGAGCGTACACATCAGCTGACATTTTAACTGCTATTATCTCGTACTGATTAACAGAGTGCAACTGTTATCTGTGATTACACTTAAACAGACACTTCAGCTTATCCACTGCTTACTGATCACACTTCAATTACATCTCAATTCTTTCTGTCGCTTTACTTCCCATGTTTCCTTCTCATAATGTGCTCATTAAGGCCCTGTGTGGGGCCTTTTCTGGGAGAGCGCTGCGCAGAACCACCGCACAGATTTTTTCTCGTGTGGTTTCATAAAAAAACGTTCCCAGTACTTTACAATTGGGGAGAGGGTTTTCTTGAAGAAAAAAATATTATTTTACAGACATATTAACACTAGGGCCGCCAGAGGTCGCTGTATAGCTAAAACCGCCAACGGGTAAAATGTACCCACTATAGATTTTCAAGGTACAATGTTATTTTATTTATCATACAGAACAGTTAGTTTTGATCGCACAGGGATGAAACTTATACCAATAGAATCTGTGGACTCTCAGCTTTTCATATGATATAGGTTGTGCAGATAGCATGAAGTTTAAAATATCGCTAATAGTGCTGATTTAAACGCTTGGTGTTAGACTTGTGTTTTGTTTAGGTACAAATCTCTCTATCTCTCTCTATCGATATATCTGTAATGTTCTGTTCTATGAACATATAATTGTCTACATAAATAGACGACGCGGACTACTTCTCTCATTCCGAGTGTCCATCTTTATTCAACTGGCACGTAACCTGCACACATGCATTACGTCCTCAATGTGAGCTCAGTCATCCAAGATCTTGTATTCTCCAAGATATTACACTATCTATAAATATCTATCTGTCTATTTCTCTCTCGATCCATCTATCAATATATCTATCTATCTACTGTATCTCTCTCTCTCAATCTATCTCTCTATCTATAAGGAACCGCAGTAGACAAAAGGCGTTGCTATAGTAACACGTCATGTTTACTCTGCATTTTCTATGAGGTAAATATTACCCGCTGGCGGATATAGGTATAAATGGCATTTTTTTGGGCGATCTTTTCAATCTGACTTCATATTAACAATTGTTAACAACAGAGGGTGCTACATAACACACTTTCAGGAAAAGTCACGGACTGGGAGACTTTAATATGTTATTGAACAAAAGTTACATACAATCAAAAAACAGCTGCTGGTAAAATGTACCCGTTGGCGGTTCTAGTGTTAATCTGCCTTTTCACAACAGGCCTGGTGCTGCTCTTTCACCGTCTCTTTCCAGTCACATTTAAAACAGACAGCCCGACTTCCTAATTCAATCTGGCCAATCAGGTCATGAATGAGAGTCAACAGTTAAACAAAGTTCTAAATCAAATCATTATTTTACTTCAAAAAATATTGTAACTTCAAAAAATAAACAATATCCGAACAAAACTGATTTTTAAGTTAATTGGCAAACATTACATCACACATTATCCAACCAATAACATCCAAGACTCCACCTACTCATACAGCGCATATAAGGAGGACTTTAGAGGTGGGCTCCTCCTTTGAGCGCTGGCACAAGATGGCCTCCAGAACAGAAACACAGATAATGGGGATTCTTATCATGATTGTGTGTCTTTAAGACATATTTTCATGAAGTACAATTATTTTAAATGCATGGTATATTAATTTGCCTTTGTACATTGCTATTAGAAACCTTTAATGAAATAAATGCAATTCTGAAGAAAAGTGTTGATGAAGGAGTTTGTGCCTCCTCACAGCCCCCTTGCTTTTGTTATCTATTTGTGCTAGTTTTTGTTTCGCAATGAACACCAATTGGAAGAAACTTCCTCCCAAACTTATGGAGATAAAAGTACAACACTCACCTTCAGCCAATAATCAGGGTCCATTGCCAATATGCTCAAACAAATATGCTTTTCACTCTTTTTTATGACCGTTTATGTCTGAACAACATGACAGACATCACAAGGTTTTCCTCCATTTATCTACCGTTACTTCACCAAGTTGAGATATTTTTAACTCGAGTTGCTCTGAGCACCTCTCTGAAGAACCAGCACCTTACCGTGGTAGAGAGGATTGTGTGCCCTGATGAACCTGGGGGCTGTGTTGTCTGGAACCTTGTGTTCTTGATAAGGTCTCCCATGGCAAATTGGTCTCAGGCAAGGGGCCAGACTAAGATTGGTTCACAAGACCTCATGAAAGACGACACACGAAGTGAGGATACCCGGCCCGGAGGAAGCCCGGGGTCCCCTTCTGGAGCAAGGCCCAGAAGGAGGACTCGTCGGCGAGCGTCTGGTGGCCGGGCTTGCCACGGAGCCCGGCCAGGCACAGCCCGAAAAGGCAACATGGGCAACACCTCCGCTTCTCTGTCCCGCGGGCCCACCACCTACGGGAAACAGCGATGGGGTCGGGTGCGCTGCCAGAAGGGTGGCGGTGACGGTCTCGACGGACCAGACCCGGGCGACAGAAGCTGGCTTTGGGGACGTGGAACGTCACCTCTCTGCGGGGGAAGGAGTCGGAGCTTGTGCGGGAGGTGGAGCGTTACCAGTTGGATCTGGTTGGGCTCACCTCTACGCACAGCGTCGGCTCTGGAACCTTACTTCTGGATCGGGGTTGGACTCTATTCTTCTCCGGAGTTGCTCAAGGTGTGAGGCGCCGGGCGGGTGTGGGGATACTCACAAGTCCCCGGTTGGGTGCTTCGTTGTTGGAGTTTACCCCAGTGGACGAGAGGGTCGCCTCCCTACGCCTGCGGGTTATGGGGGGGAAAACTCTGACTGTTGTGTGTGCTTATGCACCCAACAGCAGTTCAGAGTATACGGCCTTCTTGGAGACCCTGGAAAGAGTCCTTCAGGGATTTGTTATCCCGGGGGACTCCCAAGGCAGTTGCAAGGTACCGACAGGCCCGAAGGGCAGCAGCCTCAGCCGTGGCCGAGGCAAAGCAGCGGGTGTGGGAGAAGTTCGGAGAAGACATGGAAAAGGACTTTCGGGCGGCACCAAAGTTGTTCTGGAAAACTGTCCGACACCTCAGGAGGGAGAAGCAGTGAACAATCCAAACTGTGTACAGTAAGGATGGGACGTTGTTGACCTCAACTGATGGAGTGTTAGGGCGTTGGAAGGAGCATTTTGAGGAACTCTTGAACCCGACAACTCCTCCCTCTATGTTAGAGGCAGAGCTGGAGTATGACGGGGGATCAACACCAATCTCCCGGGGGGAGGTCACTGAGGTCGTCAAACAACTTCACAGTGGCAAAGCCCCGGGGGTGGATGAGATCCGCCCAGAAATGCAGAAGGCTCTGGGTGTTGAGGGACTGTCATGGTTGACACGTCTCATCAACGTTGCGTGGAAGTCGGAAACAGTACCGAAGGAGTGGCAGACCGGGGTGGTGGTTCCCCTTTTTAAAAAGGGGGATCAGAGGGTGTGTGCCAATTACAGAGGCATCACACTACTCAGCCTCCCCGGGAAAGTTTACTCTAAGGTACTCGAAAGGAGGGTCAGGCCGATTGTCGAACCTCAGATTGAGGAGGAACAATGCGGATTCCGTCCTGGTCGTGGAACGACGGATCAGCTTTTTACTCTCGCAAGGATCCTGGAGGGGGCCTGGGAGTACGCTTATCCAGTCTACATGTGTTTTGTAGACTTGGAGAAGGCGTATGACCAGGTTCCCAGGGAGTCACTGTGGGAGGTGCTGCGGGAGTATGGGGTGAGGGGGTCTCTACTCAGGGCCATCCAATCTCTGTACTCCCAAAGCGAGAGCTGTGTCCGGGTCCTCGGAAGTAAGTCGGACCCATTTCAGGTGAGGGTTGGCCTCCGACAAGGCTGCGCTTTGTCACCAATCCTGTTTGTAATATACATGGATCGGATTTCGAGGTGTAGTCGTGGGGGAGGGGGTCTGCAGTTCGGTGGACTAAGGATTGCACCACTGCTTTTTGCAGATGATGTGGTTCTGATGGCTTCATCGGTCTGCGACCTTCAGCACTCACTGGATCGGTTCGCAACCGAGTGTGAAGCGGCTGGGAAGAGGATCAGCACCTCCAAATCTGAGGCCATGGTTCTCAGCAGGAAACCGATGTACTGTCCACTCCAAGTAGGGAATGAGTCCTTACCCCAAGTGAAGGAGTTCAAGTATCTCGGGGTCTTGTTCTCGAGTGAGGGGACAATGGAGCGTGAGATGGGTCGGAGAATCGGAGCAGCGGGAGCGGTACTGCAGTCGCTTTACCGCACCGTTGTGATGAAAAGGGAACTGAGCCAGAAGGCAAAGCTCTCTGTCTACCGCGCCATTTTCGTTCCTACCCTCACCTATGGTCATGAAGGATGGGTCATGACCGAAAGAACGAGATTGCAGGTACAAGCGGCCAAGATGGGTTTTCTCCGCAGGGTGGCTGGTTTCTCCCTTAGGGATAAGGTGAGAAGTTCGGTCATCCGGGAGGGACTCGGAGTTGAACCGCTCCTCCTTCGCTTCGAAAGGAGCCAGTTGAGGTGGTTCGGGCACCTAGTTAGGATGCCACCTGGGCGCCTCCCTAGGGAGGTGTTCCAGGCACGTTCAGCTGGGAAGAGACCAAGGGGTAGACCTAGGACCAGGTGGAGGGATTATATCTCTTCGCTGGCCTGGGAGCGCCTTGGGATCCCCCTGTCAGAGCTGGTTGATGTGGCCAGGGAAAAGAAAGTTTGGGGCTCTGCTGGAACTGCTACCTCCGCGACCCGACCACGGATAAGCGGGAGAAGATGGATGGATGGATGGATGCTCTGAGCAGACACATAAAAAAGCAGGAGCTCTCAGAAAAAATATTTTGTTCTCAAGGCGACAGCATGGGATGGTATTTGGCAGAGGTGGGAGTAAGTCCTACATGTGCAAGTCATGAGCAAGTCTCAAGTCTTGACCTACAAGTATCAAGCAAGTCCCAAGTCACTGTGGTGAGAGTCAAGCAAGTCAAGTCAAGTCATTGCTCAGGTCAAGCAAGTCAAGTCAAGTCATACGAAATTCTGATGAATAAGCCCAGTTTCCGCATTTAAATCAGTTAAAAGACAGTGGTTATGAAAATGGATTCAACCCACACTATGATCTTTATTACATACACAGTTAATCATTTGAAATATAATTTAGACAGATGACAATCATATTAGATTCATATTAACCCTAGAACTGTAGACAATATAGATAGGACTCAAAAAGTCTGTTCAAAAAGGCAGAATTCCAGTTAAGAAAATCATATATGGCATTTGCCATTACACATATTTAATTTAAATGTATGTTAACACTAGAACCGCCAACAGCCAGCACCTACATAGATATCATTTTCAAATCATTTAATTTGTTCCTCTTCATAATTTCCTTATAAACTAAGCAGGACGATTTAAAACTCACTTAATTGGGTTAATTTAGAAATGGCTTCAGTTTATCATCATAACAGATCAAAAAGTTCAGATTCATTTTACAATAAATCAAGGAATGATGCACTTCTACAAACAAAAACAACATAATTAAAACATTTAAACAAACGACTAAAAGTAGATGAACTACATTATTCAAAAGTTTCCAGTAACTTCTGATTATAACACAGGGGAAATAAACGAGGCATCTCTTTTCCTCTCTCCCTCTCCTGACAGCCCGTCAGTATCAGGGTTAGTCTAAATGAATCCCTTGGCTGTTCTCGTGTTCATTTACCCCGTGTTTTCTTCTCTTTGCTTAATCGATTTGAAACCAAGTCTAACGTAGTTTAAACTTAACGTCAACATTCTAGCTAACACAACACAGTCACGTAGCCTACCTTTCTCTGTGTTTTTTTTTGTAGTGACGAATTAAGTTGGAAGTTGTGGTGGTCCTGTCACTGATCTTTATGCTGCAGACCCTGCATACCGCTGTTCCCTTCTTATTAGCGTCATCGACAAAATAATCCTTGAATCCAAACTTAACTATTTTTGGAGTAAAGCTAGCCACTGCCATGTTAACTGACAGTCCTGCCGTCTAGTGGGTTGCCAGGTTTGCGCGCATGGCGTTATAATCACGTTTTTCGAAAAAACTAAACGTAATATCCCACTACAAAAACAAATGCAAATATTTAATTTTAAACAGTCAAGTCCTTTCAAGTCATCGGTCTCAAGCTTAAATCAAGTCTCAAGTCATGAATACCAAGTCAAAGTCAAGTCTTTTATCAATGTTAGTCAAGCAAGTCTCAAGTAAAAAAATATGCGACTCGAGTCTGACTCGAGTCAAGTCATGTGACTCGAGTCCCCACCTCTGGTATTTGGTGTGTCTTCATTGGAGGCAATTCAATAAAGGATGTCGCAGCTCAGAAAAAGGCCCTTCATCTGGACACACCAAGGCACTAACTGATACCCAATCTACATTATTGAAAACTAAATCCTACATAGATTCATGTGAAATTCAGTAAATGAAGGGCTCATAACACATTTTTAACTGAAAAATAATGTTCAAACCCTTTTTAAGTGTTCAAAACTACAATTATCTACAATGGGTACAAGATAACACACATTCTTGGCAAAGTGAAGCTTTTTTTGTGAAACCGGACTTATTTAAATACTGATCTTAATGTTTTTCTGTTTACACAGATGGCCTTGGATTCTGTTTCTGTTGTAAAGCTGTGTCCATGCAATCACATCTCCCCAGTTAGCAGGTAAGTGAAAAGTTGTAACAGCTGATGTTGGCAAAACTTTGTTGAAAAAACCCCCTTAATTTCAATGCTAACCTGCTCATCATTATGAGAACACAAATCAAAAGTACTTAAGTAGAAGTTGGAATATTCTAAGTCGATCATTACTTTCCTGGATGAGATTTGAGTTTGCATGTTGCAGAACTTCAAAGTGCTTTTAATTCTGTTAACACTTCAACACTTCCACGTTTTTTCGCTTAGGACTTATGAGATAAGTCCTAATGCTCCACAGAGTGCTGGATTTGAGAGCTTAGGTTTTAAGGAGGATGAGTTCTACCAAAACTCTGGACTCAAGGCTTTCCAGGTGATGTTTTGGGTCTGTGAAGAGATGCATGACTCAGTGACAACAGAACGCTTCAGACGTGAAGCAGTAGCCGTCTAATCCACTGATGGGGAGTGTGTATGAGGCTTAAGCCGGACCTGATGAGGAGAGGCTCTTACAGACCGAGACCACCATGATCTAAGTCGGCAGCCGGCGCGGCGGCGGATTGAGGTCACGTCAGCCTAAACACAGCAAACAAAACTTAATGCAATCGGCCGTGCTTGTTTTACGCTTTTCTGGTGACTGGACATTTTGCGAGTTCGGATGAGGAAGCTTAGAGAAAAAATCTCACTTCTTCTTCTCTTCCCACTTGAAAGTTCCAGCATGTGTTGCTAGAAACATGTCAAATAATAAATAACTCACAATTTCATTTCCAAACCATCTTTTGGAAGATTTCTGTCAACAAATATGAATGGATATGACACGTTATGGGGGGAAGGATCATAAGCATCTTAAACGTGCATACACCCTCTAACATACTGAACTAAACTTGAAAAAACGTAACTCTAACTCAATCAAAATCACACTGAAACCTTCTTAAAAATGCTTGACATGTTAAGGAATAATTACAACCACATTAAATAAACAACTTGGAAATTAATTTAAAGGAATACTGCTAATCAGCAGGTATGTCAGCGGAGACAAAAGCAATCAATCTCAGGATCATGGATTAAGACTATCTAGTAGATAACAGTTCAACACTTCATTCTTTTAAATAATAATGCGAACAAGTAATCTTCTTAGCATTTTAACCATTTAGTATGTCAAACATTTTAACTACATTACCCAATTTCATAGTTGTATTCAATCTTTGTATGTATAATGCAACATGTTATTTTTTAACCTTATAGGCTAACATATTTTAATCACCATTAAATTAATCGTCCTTCAACTTATAATGCAGGCTATTATTGTATCATATTTCAACCTGCCACAGATATGGGTTTCATTTGTATGAATAAAGCACTATTTCTTCTTATCTTATCTTGTAGCATGAGGAAAGAGGAACAGGACATTTATATTTGTGACAGGGATATTTGGATGATAGCCAGAGCTCCATCAGAACTTATTGAGCTGCTTTGTGTTGTTTATCCTCTCAGAAGAGCCGCGGTGCAGGTTCCCTTTTCATCTGACAGCTTTCAGAGCTGAGTAGAGGAGGATCCGCTGAGAGCTGTCAATGTGTCAGCCGAGCCCCCAGAACTCATCCTGTGACGCTCCACAAGTTATCAATACATTATTTATACTCTCTTACACAAAGCTTTTCTTGGCCAAATGTCATGGGGTGTTGACAGCTAACGTAGAGATTGAAGATCTAATTTAGATGGAAAACGCCAACCTTATTTTATCACTGAATGTGTGATTAATGATTTATTTATGATCTGAGAGTTTGCATTATTTTAAGTGAATAGTTTCTTATATAACAAGTCATTCAGAAGCACTTTTTTATGTATTTACACAGGTTACAACACTCACACACAAGCTTGAAATTCATCCATACAGTACATGAAGAACTGAATCCTCCCATCCCCTATTTTATTTTTTCAAAAACTTGGATTTTGAAACTTTTGTATCGACCGATTTTGTTGTTCTTGAGAGCACCTTCTGACAGCATTGAGGTCACCTTTCTGCAACAATACAAGCTAAAAGTAAATGTGGATGTTTTGGTCTCTGTAAACACAATAGAGGACTCTTCAAAGCAGCAGATTATTACTTTGAGAGGATTACATAAAAAAGCTTTCTTTAGAGAAAGGCTTCACTCTGATCAGGATTCCATCCTAAGTCGGTATTACATTACATCTCCTTCAGCTGGGGCTTTCATCCAAAGAGACTTACAATAAGTGCAATGAACCATGAATATACAAACTTAAAGCAGCAAGAACAATTCATTTACATCTGTTTCAAATAAGTATTGGAAGTGCTGGTGCATTAGTTTCATTGACCTAAATCTATGAATTACTACAATTTAGGTTAGGTTGGCCAAAGTGCAGTGGAAACAGCCGGCTTTTCAATCAGTAGCCTTTATCCAGGTGAAATCCCATTGAGATCAACGATCTCTTTTTCAAGGGAGACCTGCAGAAGATGGAAGATGTGAAGACTTTCTGCTGTTCATTGAAAGCTTGTTTCACCACGTAAGAGCAACAAGTATTAGTTGTGTACTTTACTGTTTCTATAAAGAGCTCCGAACCTGATTCATTGCTCTCATCGTGCCTGGTGCGCTCCAGCTCTGTGGCAGCGGGGTGTCACCAACCGAGAGCCTCATTATAAGCACATTTTCTAACTACTTCCCCAACCCCCTTAAGGTGGGAAAAACCCAGCCCCCAGGGAAGTGAAATACTTGTTCATAGTCGCCAAATGGTAGTGCTACACTCAGTGTCCGTCCACAATGTCCCAAAAATACTTTTTCCTATTGACTTACATTGGGAAAGATACGTCTGTAAATCAGTGTATGTTTTGGGATGAAAGATGTCAAATGTACTTAAAGGCGAATCACAAGTTCTTATTCCTCTGAGTCAAGACTGGACGTGATGTCATTTGTTTGAATCATTTGGATGTTCTTTCAGAGCTGCAGATGTTGATGCTAGTTTTTCTTGGTAATTTGGAGATTTTAAAGAACTATAAAGTTAACATTGTACAATTGCAGATAACAAATTGTGTGCGTTTTAGGGAGGTTAAGAAACATATTTTTGTCAACATATTTTACACGACTAATATTTGCTTTAAATTTGTTTTTTTTGGCACTGTAGAGCATGATTCTAAGCAGTATTGAAACATAATGTGATTAATGTTGTGTACCAGTGTTACAAGTTGTTATGTGTGCTAGATTTGGTTTTGGACTTGGCGTTTTTGAGCACTTGTCAAAACGCTTGATAAATAAAATATATTATTTGTATTATAACACTGCCACAGATTGGAGGCACCAAAAAGGCAAGTGCACGTTACTTTAAATTAAAGTCAGCGTTTCAGTTTATTCAGTGTAGGCTTTCATAGGAATGAACAGGACACCACCTCCACGCTGTGTCTACCTCTCTTCATGCACCTTAAGAAAACAGATACTGTATCTTTAACATGAACCCATTTCTGTTGCAATCCCACAGCACAGCAGGCACGTCAGGGTGCTGCATGGAGCCAAACATTCTCATTGTTACATTGTACTCATACCGCTGATTTACTGCCTTGCATTGCAAAATGACCACGGAAGGAGAGAGGATGGTAATAGGATTATTGATCAATACTAATGATTCAATTACTCTAGCAAGTTGTACATTTTATGGCTTTCAAAGTGTGCTGTGTAGAACAGTGACAGGGCCAAAAGGATACACATGGTGATCTACCGGCTTATTAAACATTCTCCATTTCAATACTTGCCTCTATGGAGAAAATGTTATACATTGTTCATGTTAACTACAGTGTGATGTTATACAAGAGGTGGGCAGAAGGCAGAACTGGTGGGATCTCTCTGCAACGAGATAATCCTCTTCCTGGTTGTTGTGCGAGGGTAGTATACATTTTAAGAATAAGTGCTTTTTTGGGCTTTGAAGCAGTAAAGCCACAGGAAATTACAGTATAAAAACATTGAATGTGAGTTTTGATGAGTACATTTTTCCAAAAGGGTAAGCCTCACTGCTAGCCCCATATTCGCAAGATATATACAAACCCTAACAGTCTGTATTACTTACTTTAGAGGTAATCATTTATAATGTACCATCTTTCAGTGGTGTAGCTGTTACAGCAAGTGTGGGATTTTGCACCTTTGACATAGACCTAAAAAGAAATTATATTAGCATAGCACCCTAAAGGAGACATCATAAATGCTGCACATTCTAGTTTTTAAAACCATCATGATATACTGAACTGCAATACTAGGTGATACACAGCCTGATTTCTTTATTATGTTCTCACCTGAGTATTTATTCTTCAATTAATTCAAGCCAATTTCTGTGTGTTCTAACCAATTAGATGTGATCAACATCCTTAGAGCCGCCACTTAATTTCCAGTGCTCTGTAGCAGTGTTGGATTCTTTCAGCAGTTAACTCTCTAAATATATATATATATATTTTTAAAAACATTAAGATAACACAGACCTTAATGCCCTAAAGAAAGCTGCCTCTGACTTAAACAGTGTCTGCTTTACAATTGTGTCCACACCCTTTGCCACATTTGTTGTTATTGTGCCACTATGTTTCAGGCTCTGGTGCAGGAAGTTTATGTCCCCTTTCTTTATCCCGCCTACAAGGCTCCGTTTCTTTTCAAGCGGAGACACAGCTGTTTAATCAGCACAACAGCAGAATTATTAATAACGAAGTGTTGGTGGGAGACCAGAGGTCTGTAACCAGGCTGCTCTTTTAAGAAAAGGAAAGGCCTTGTGCTTCTTTCAGTTTTCTTTTGTATGTCTTGTTGCTGTTGCTGTGCAGATAATGTGCTCCCATTCTGGCTTTACTCTAATGATTAGCACTGGCAGTACTACAATGTTCAAAGACTGAACAGTGGGGGACCGTTCAAGGGCGGCTAATGCATTTGTTTGCCGTTCATATTCCTGAGAGGGAAGTGTGTTTAGCATAAGAACACAACAGGGAACATGGCGTCTTGTGATGAGCGTCCGGTCTGATGGAGCTGCAGAGAGATGTGAAGGTCCTCAGTGCTGCTGTGGGGGGGTCTTCTCCTCAGACTGCAGCTGGGTGCTGATATAACCAGTTTCCCCGTGCTGCGTACTGTACCTACATCCACTCTCAGCTCTCATATGAAAGACAGTGTGAACAGTGTGTAGGTCAGCACCTTTGAAATCACTCTGATCTTATTCACCAATGTGGGCTTAAAAAAGTGTTGCTCTTCTGATTTCCAAAGGATTCTGATTACAAAGGCACTATTTTTCTTGCAAGAACTCTTTAATAATTCACATGGTATTTGCATTTACTTACTGGTAGACATGTGTAGACACTTCTGGTCTATAGAAGTGAAGAAAAAAAAGAACAAAAAGCAGCATAAGAATAGGAGGAAGGTGGGTCCCAACATCTGTATAAAGAGTTATTTTGTAGCTAAGTAGGCAAATATTTTAAGGATTCTTCTTCATCCCCACTGAGTCAAAGTGGTAGGCTCCAATATCTTTGATGGTGTCTGACACTTGTTGGTGTTTTAAAGCAATTAACACCCCTCCACCTTTCCTTTACCTAAAATTATACATGTCAGGCCATTGGGTGTCTTTGGGTAATGGCAGGTTTTCTTAAAGTTCAGTTTGTGTCAGACTGACTTGAACCACACAGCTTTGATGGTTAGGAACAACTCTGAGGGAACTTCACGTGAGGTGGAGGAATTGTAAAGGTTCAGCAGCCTTGAACAATCCCTGATGTTAGATAGAATCGGAGGGATGAAACCCCTCTTTAATGGTCACACATGCAGAGCAAACAGCACACACAGTGACTCTGCTTTTGACCCATCCTGGTACCAGGAGCAGTGGGCAGCTAGTGTAAAGCGCCTGGGGAGCAATGGGAGTGGGGGGGAAGGGGGTTGTCTGGTGCCTTGCTCAAGAGCACCACGGCAGGGCAGGAGGTGAACTGGGACCTCTCCAAGTAGCAGTCCATATTCCATTTTTAGGTCTGGTCTGGGACTTGAACCGGCAACCCTACAGCTCCCAGTCCAAGCCCCTACTGACTGAGCCACTGCCGGACATTGATGTTCTCTGCTGCTCAGGGGCCGGCGGTGCTTTGCTAGCAAATAACATTTTGGAATGCAGATTTAAAAATGACAACTAAAATGGCAACGGGACTTTAAATCCACTTTAAATGTATCAAAATTGAAGCTGGCACAATTCTGGCCTCACAAATGAGCTAGTGATGTGATACTTGCATGGCTGGTTGTCAAACTACTGTGTTAGGTGAGTTAACTGCTACATTACCAAGCTTGCCAAGCATTAAAATGCTCATAATGTATTAGTCCATAAATAAGATTAGATAAGATAAGAATGTATTTATCCCGAAGGAAATTATTGTGCCAGTTACAAAAATACAATAAACACAGCATCATAATAATACAACTGTACACTAACAGTGCAGAACAATCTTAAATCACGATAAATGCTTCAAGCCGACTGTCAGTTAACTGTTAGCCAACTAAACAAGATAGCTTGTGTGGTCACTAAAAATAGCGTATTAAACATAAGTATGTATACAATGTTACATAAGACCATAATGTATTTCATGTAAAGCTTGACAAAATATATTCCTATAAACTTGTTGTCTATGTGTGAAGACACATCTGGAGTTCATTGAAAAAAAGTAAATACTTTCCTGCAAACATTTTTTTAAATATGGCCGAGCAAATCTATCCATTACTCTTCACTAATAGTGTCACTCTTACACATTAATCTCAACATGATTGTCTTCTACTGGTGTAAATTATTAAGAGGTTTTTTAGCCAGATTATTATTAAAGGTGAACACTTCACCGTCTGGCTCAAGATTCTGACGCTTCCACTGCACAGATTATTTATGTCTCTATATTTCAAGTTATCTTTACATCTTATTTTCTTCAAACAAGTGACTAATACAAAGTGAAATAATGCACAGCAGTGAACATATTTAAACTTCCAATGTGAACCAACTTTCTGCAAGTATTTATAAAACTTTATTTTATTATTTTAGAGACACTGGTCTGCTTTTTCTCAATTCTAGCATATTATATTTTTCCTGGTTGATTATTGACAGGTTAAACCAGACAAAATGTGTGCCAATTTTGTCATCATTAAGTGTTCACTCTTCAGTAATGCAACACAGCAGGAGAACATACAGGGTATGGTCGTATTATATCTGTGATAATAGATTCAACTTTTACTGAAAACATCCTTTAGATTAGTTCATTTACACCAAGGTTAAGATGTTGTATCTTGCTAACTCTCAGCGCAAGTTCAGGCAGGAAGACCTATCACTTCGTATTGCACGTCATGGCAATACTCGCTCCCTTCACTAAATGATAGGGAGCGCCACTCCTCAGCTAACCTATCAATTCCCTCCATTCACAAGCCTAATCATCGCACCTGTTAATCCCTCTATATATGCTCTCCCCTTTTCCATCAGCTGTCTTCCAGGTGTCAACGTGCAACCCTCCTCCACCCCTTCGCCTCCTGCTTCCAACTCAGGGCCAAGCTTAACCTTCTCCCTTCCAACCGGATCTAACCACTTATCACCACCACCAGTGTCTAGACCCAGGGGGGTTCATCGGAAACGGTTATTTCCCTTCCCGAATGATATCCTACAAAACCTGTGCCTAATCGCCAAACACCATTTCATTCACTTGTCATAAACTGTCATCATTATGTTTCATTTATATAATGTGACCCGATAATAAACATGTATTTCATACATCACGTCTCTCCTGATTGAAATGCCACTGACATTACAATAACTCTCCAATGGCCCTGACTGTTATTTAAGATGCAGACGTTCAATCTTACACCCTGCCAGGTGATCAAAAACAGATGTACAGACTCCAAAATATATATGTTAATTGCAAGGTTATTAGAATGCTTTAGCATTGGTCCGTATTTCAGAGACAGTGATTAAGATTCAGCAGCAGCAGGAGAAAAACAAGATTTTGCAGAATCATTGCTTGGAGGAGATTGTGCTGCTTGAGCAGGTGTGTCCCGGGGGAAACGTACCATACGTCTTCATAAGCATCACCGGTGCTTCCAGTCTCTATCTGCCGCTGCATATTTAACTGAATAAACAACACTGTCCAAGTTGTTCATTGCAGGCAAAACCCTGACTTTTCTCCAGAGCAGCTGTGGATTAGACTCACAAATCTTGTTGTGTAACGTTTTGCTTTGCTTGCACTCCCTGCACCCAAGTTTGAGAAATCCCAAATTCTTCCAAATGTATCAGAAATAATATCAATGTCAAGTGGACATGATACTTGATAAATTGATTGGATTGAAATCGGATCTGTCTCTATACTATATATGCAGCCGATTGTGTTTAGTTAAGTTTCGTTTATTGACCCTTCAGCATTTTCACAGGTTCAAAAATAAAATTGTCACTGAAACCATGATGTATTTGGCTGTAACCAGGTGACATATAGGCTAAAATTGTTCCCAGGACACTGTTTAAAATAGTGAGATGTAGGCCCCTTATTTTAAAATGTAATTATATAAGATAAAACTAATATTCACTGACCTGGCTCATATAACCTGCCTCTGCTATATCTCTCAGTTTGTTAAAGTTCCTTGTCTGACCGACTGTGAGCCCCTACCTGGGGGGGGGGGGGGGGGGGGCAGCCACTAAAGTTGGACTTAAGCAGCTTACTGGCAGAGTCAAGACACAGATGTGAGTCTCTTTATGCTAAAGTGCACAATCTGAGAGTGCAGAGAGACTCTGTACCCTGAGTACCTCTGGTCAAGTATGAATTTAGAAGCTGCTTCTCCTTCACAGCCTTTGGCCCAGTCAGGAAACGGTGTTAAAAAAATGGTGTTTCCTGAAGCAATGCCCTAGACTGTGTGAAGGAAACCAGCTTAGAGTATCATACACTGCATTACAGTTGTGTATCGCTGGGCTCAGCCACATCATGACGTTGCGGTGAACGTCGCTGCGATGCAAGTGGGAACATATTGCCGTTTGAAAAAGTAATTCACTATCAGACTGTCTTACTATAAAGGTCCGCTGATACATGTTGCTCCAAAAATATACATAGTTATTGGTTTTAATTGACTGAATTGAAGGATGTTTGGCAACATAGTGTTGTCAACAGAGGATTGCAACCGAGCACCCGCTTTGAAACGGCCTAAAACCACCTTGGTGGAAAATGGTAATCTGGCACACCTTTATTTTTATAGCATCTATTGGGCTTCTGTACTATTCATCCTTTTTTATATATTCACTTAAAAGCATTCTTAAATTAATCTGAATTATTAACCAGAGCTGTAGATGTTTGATTTTGTTGTGAGCTAATGATTCCAGCCTTAAGGGCTTTATGTGTCTCAACATGGAGACAAACATGAACATGTCCGTAAATTTGGAAATGAGTCTGCTCTCTGATACATTTTGGCTGCGAATGCATGTTTTGGGACGGCCTCCTGGGATTTAGCTCTGTATTTCAGGATAGACTGGTTTACAGTCTGACTTTATTCAATCGTGGGACCCTGTTCCTCTGATTTGATGGAAACAATTCATATCCAGTGTTCAAGACATGTTGGGGTCGGAGATGATGGTGTTGGACAGCCTCACTATGTTGTTATGGTGACTCATAGAGTCTCTTACAGAGTTGACCTACAATCTTTGAGCAGTGTTTAGCTGGTGGAGCAGTTTTATTTATTTATATTTATATAGACAAACACTTGTACCATGCAGTTAGTTGGTCTCAAATATACTTAAGCAAGTGCTCATTACTCCCTCGAAAGTCTCAAGAGATACATTTGAAAGCGTTTAGAATTGTAGATGTTTACCTGCAATTGTCCTTGAGATATTTTGGGACACTCCAGTTGAATATTGTTTTTGCGCGCAAATGCGACTATTTTCATACGGGTTAAAGTAAATGGACAACAAATATTAGGAGTATAAATGAGACCAAGATGAGAAGGGAATGTGACAACTTGTGTGTGAGCCGTCACATTTTATTCAAAGGCATTATAAGTCTACTTGTAGGCAGCGTTCTTGGAGGAGGTCTGGATAACAAGTGCAAGTATGACATTGGTGTAATTGGAGCTTATCACTGAAGGAGGTGAGTGCGTGTGAAAGACCGCTAGCTCTCCTTGAGTTTCACAGATTGTGATATCAGCAGTGGGAGGCAGATACTGTGTTTGTCCAAGGTAATAGTGTTGGCTCTGCCCCAAGGGAAGGATTGCGTATCGCAGTAATGAATTGCAACGGAGACAACCCTGTGGGGCCCGCTGCCTCATGTGAGCACACATAATGGATATGTATTGTGTTTCCTTTAGGCATGTGGACTGACTAATTGGCAGATGGATAGCTAATTCTAGCTCTAGAGCATTTGAGACCAACTGCTGCACAGGCCTATCTGCTGCAGTCCGGTTCAGCCTGCTTTGGCAGTGTCACATGAGTTTATCATATCTATTTGTTTTCCCTACAGGGGACAGCATGACCCTAAAAAAGTACGATACCCTTATAAAAACACAAAGAAAAGTTCCAAAGTTCTAGACTGCATGGGAGGAGATAACCAAGAATATCGGTCCCGTCACAGAAAATGCAAATACGTGATATGAGGCCTTTTACTTTTTTAAATGCAGCAGTTCTCTCTCATACTGTCGGTGGGAATACACTGAGAAAACTGAATTGATGTCAACAAATTCACGTAACTGTATTAGGTTAGTTAAAAGCAATATTATTAAGTTGAACCAAATAACTTTTCTTTAAACTTAATATTAGTTGCAAAAGGCTGTGTCACAACCACTCAGCAACAGATTATTTTAGAAATTGCACAATAGGGAGAAACTAGTTTTCCCAAATTAAAAATGTCTCTTTGGAATTGAATAAGTCCGGACCACAAGGAGACTTAGCTCTCTGTGGTGAATAGAAGGTTTGTGTTTGGACACACTCAGTCCGAACTGTAATTTAAAAATGTTGCAGAATAAAATGGGTTTATTATTAACAAATCAATAATTATTTTTTATTCAACACCACTATTAACATATTCATGTTGATGTCTGCCAAATCAACTTGAATAAACATTGTTTTATAATAAACCTAAACTTTAGTTAAGTTACAAACTCTTCCACCAGAATCACCAAAGAAGAGACTAGCACCTTCTCCCCCGTCTTCATCACCATGCCTACCACAATCATCCGGACCAAAACGTCTTCCCCCCTTCAAGAAAGCATCTGCAGTCTCTGAAGCCTGATAAGGATGTGTGTGTACAAAACGCAGCAAACTCTAACTGATATGTGCTGGGTCCAGGCTCAAGGGCGTATGGCACTCTAAACTCTTTCCAGGACATGCCGGGGCCCTGCCTGCCTGTAGATTTGCCGATATCTGTGTTGATAGGTAATAGATTAAGAGCGGTGAATCAGCTTAGAAACAGGAAGTGTTCAAACGTTTGTGTGAGTTTATAAAATGTAGCAGTGATTCCATGTCAGCCACGGCTTGTCACAAAAAATCAGACTGATAGTGTGTTTAACGAACTTAAACTAGCTTTATTAAATGTCAGGTCTTTGGCAGGTAAAACATTTTTAATCAATGATTTTATCACTGAGCACAATCTCGATTTTATGTTTTTAACGGAAACATGGATTGAACAAAATAACAGTGCAGCTGTTCTTATCGAATCAACACCTCCCAACTTTAGTTTTATGAGTCAGGAAAGAATGCATAAGAAAGGGGGTGGAGTTGCTATTTTGTTCAATGATTCCCTTCAATGCAGGAAGACATCTTATGGGAACTTTGCTTCTTTTGAATATGTGGCCCTTCAGCTGAAATGCTCCTCTCAAGCTCTGTTCCTAAATATCTATAGACCACCCAAATACTATGTGAGCTTTTTTGATGACTTTACTGAACTGCTGTCTATAGTGTGTATTGACTTTGACCGTTTAGTCATTGTTGGTGATTTTAACATCCATGTTGACAACCCCCAGGACAGAGGGGCTAAAGAACTGTTTTGTGGTCTTGATAACTATGGACTGACTCAGCATGTGACGGAGCCCACGCACAATAAGGGGCACACTCTGGACTTAATTATCTCAAAGGGTCTGAATATCTCTAAGGTTGTGGTGACTGATGTTGCACTCTCTGATCATTCCTGTGTTTTCTCTGAGAGCTCTATTTCTATTCCCAAAAATGTTCAAAAACAGGTAACCACAAGGCGATATTTCACTGAAAATACTAGGGAAATGTTTACTCAGAATCTTCCACACTTGCCCCTGCTAACATCTCAGTAAATAAGTAAAAATGTTATAGATGCCATTGCTCCAACTAAGATAAAGGAAGTGACTGGCAAGAAAATATCTCCATGGAGAAAGGCCATGACCGTGAGAACAGAAAAAAGAGAATGTCGAAATGCTGAACGCAGGTGGCGAAAAACAAATCTCCAGGTGCACTTTGAAATCTATAAAGAGAGACTTGGCCTTTATAATTTGGAATTGAAAAACGCACAACAGTCTTTCTTCTCTGACATCATTACCAAAAACAAAAACAACGCACGTGCCTTGTTTGCTTCCGTTGACAGGCTAACTAACCCCCCAGTGTCAGTAGCCTCTGAATTTCTATCCACCAGGACGTGCAATGATTTTGCCTCCTTCTTCACTTACAAAATTCAGAAAATCAGACAAGCAGTCAGTGCCTCTGCATCAGGTACAGCAAATGTGTTGTCCCTATGTCCACCTAATATCAATTCAAACACCATGACACAATTCCATCAGATTAATGATAAAAGCCTAGAGGACATTATTCAACTTCTGAAATCCTCCTCCTGCTGCCTTGATATTATTCCAACAGGATTTTTCAAAGATGTTTTGCCTTGCCTGGCCTCAGATCTACTTCATATAGTAAACAAATCTCTTCACTCAGGTGTTTTTCCACAGGCCCTGAAAACTGCAGTCATTAAACCGCTCTTAAAAAAGAATAATCTAGATGCTTCAGTAATGAACAATTACAGGCCCATATCAAACCTCCCATTTAAAATCATTGAAAAAGTTGTTTTTCAACAGTTGAGTAACTTCTTGCATTTAAATAACTGTTTTGATGTGTTCCAGTCAGGCTTTCGTCCAAACCACAGCACTGAGACTGCTCTTGTAAAGGTCTTCAATGACATCCACTTAAACAAAGACAGTGGCAGAACTTCAGTGTTAGTATTATTAGATCTCAGTGCTGCGTTTGACACTGTTGACCACAACATATTACTAGACCGACTAGAAAACCGGGTGGGACTTTCGGAAACAGTTCTAAATTGGTTTGAATCCTACTTAGAGGACGGCAGGATTGTAATTTCCCGTGTTCAGTGAATGCAGAGGCAAGACACCAGACCAACCAGAGAGTTGAATAGAAATACACATCTGTCTTATTGGCTGACAGGTACCTATCCTGTGAGCTGTGACAATGTTGAAAATAAACTGTCAGTCGGACTCAGAGTTTTTGAAGATGGACATAAGACAATTTTTTCTTAAAAGATTCGACAATTCTCAAGTGGTGGCTCACACAACGACCCCAGAGCCACCACTTGAGCCAGGTAAACAAGGTATGTAAATGTCAGTAAACTTCCAAGTTATGCGAACATGTAAGCAAAGTATAAATAACAGCTACGTTGACATTACTTTGAATCTTTGGGGTAAGCTAAACCGGTAGCAAGTAGCTATAGCTAGCCAGCTATATTAAATAAACACTTTGTCATACACTCTAAATGTAATGTGTTTTAGCATTACCTGGTGATTTCAAAGAAAGCTCTCTGGGAAATGTTGACTTACTGTTCGACATGAAGCTAGAAGCTACCTTACAGTAGAGTACACAGTTGATCCTGAGTCCTGTCAGTTAAAGTGTTTCATAGTTAGCTTAGCTAAGCATCAACCTAGCACTGAAATATATGGATGTTATGTGACAGTATTTCTGAGAAAAAGTCAGCTGAAATGGTGGCATGCCACTGCTTTACGTGTCGACAGCATGTTTGAACATATTTGCAGCAGTAAATGTGGCTGTTTGGCCACTGACGTTGCCATAACAACACCTGAATTTAAATGTGCAACCTCTTTTTGTGACAGATTTTTGCAAATTGTAATTGAAATTATGATTCTTCTGAATGATATTCCTATTGACATCTAGTTTCTATGTGAACATTATGAGATGGACAGCCAGAGAGAATATAAATGAAAAACAGTTATGAAATACTATATGACAAAACAAGAATACAGTGATTTATAAAATATCCATAAAGAAAAATCTGTTTACAGTCCTGTTTCATATGGGTGTTGACAGATGTATAGATCTCTTAATTTTGCTCTCAAAGTGCACCAGATTGATGCTTTCAACTTCAATATTTAAAAAAAAATCTTCCTGGGGACCCCCCTAGAGGATTTTAGGTTATTTATACAATATGTGTGCTTATGCTAACATCATAAGACAAAAGTTGGTTCCGTGTTGTGTGTAGTGAGAACGCGCTAGAGCAGTGGTCCCCAACCTTTTTTCCCAAGAGCCCCCCCAAATGACTCCTGTTGGAAGTTGCGCCCCCCCCCCGCCCACACACACACACACACACAAGAGGGGGGGGGGGGGCGCATCAGCGGTAATTAAAGTTTAAAAGTCTCAAAAATGCTACAACTACTGTCACAAACTGGATGAATGTGAAGTATTTTGTTAAAGGAGGATGAAAGCCTAATTAAGGAGCACTATTGGAGTGACTTTGATGGTTATTGGACTCAGGATTACTTCATTTGGATTCTCGCTGTATGAAGAAATGAAAGGACGGCGCGGAAGTGGAAACAATTCACAAAAGGATTAAACTGTTTAAAACACATGCTCAAAGTGAGCTGGATTTTGCCGATGTGTTTATGTGGATTCAAAACTCCTAAATAATCTACAAAATGGAGGAGACCGATCTGATCGGAGCAACTGTGACAAATAATCCAACTGAAACCGGCATGGACAATAACTATGTTTTAAAAATGTGCTTATCCAGAAAAGCCCGGTTTGGACACTTTACGGGCAGAAGAAACATTTCTATTGAAGAAAGAATTATACATTTCTGTCTTTTTATGCCTTTACTAACTACTAACTTGAACTGTTATTCAAATTAATTAATCAATTATTTTGTATATTTTATTGTAATGTAGAGACAAGGCTTTTGGTGACAATCATGTATTGCTTTTTACATTTTTACATTTTTAAAAAGTGTAAATATGATATTTGTCCTCAAATCATCTGAGGCCTGGCGACCCCAGGTTTGGAACCACTGCGCTAGAGTGAGGGGGGCCCCCAAGCCAAAGCTCGCTTATGTACGTAACCATTTCACCAGGAGACCATGCTCCAATTCAAACACTGAGTAAGTGCATTGAACAAATCAATGACTGGATGTGTCAGAACTTTCTCCAATTAAACAAAGATAAAACTGAGGTTATGGTTTTTGGAGCCAAGGCAGAAGGTTTAAAAGTTAGCGCTGAGCTTCAGTCTGCAATGTTCAAAACAACAGATGAAGCCAGAAATCTAGGTGTAGTCATGGACTCTGACCTGAGTTTCAACAGTCACATTAAAACAGTTACTAAATCAGCTTACTATCACCTAAAGAACATATCTAGGATTAAAAGACTGATGTCACAGTAGGATTTGGAAAAACGTGTCCATGCTTTTATCTTCAGTAGACTGGACTACTGTAAGGGTGTCTTCACAGGTCTCACTAAAAAATCTGTTAGAAAGCTGCAACTGATTCAGAACGCTGCTGCTCGAGTCCTCACTAACACGAAGAAAGTGGATCACATCACTCCTGTTCTGAAGTTCTGTTTACACTGGCTTCCTGTGTGTCAAAGTATAGATTTCAAAATATTTGCTGCTGGTCTATTGAATTGGTTTATTGAATGGTTTAGGCCCAAAATACATTTCTGACCTATACTGCTAAATGATGAACCCTCCAGATCCAGTGGCTGCGCCAGAGTATTTGTGTTGGGTAATCTATGGTAGGGCTAACCCATACAGTGGTGGGGCTCAAGTCAGTATTTGCAATGTAATTACATACACGCTCCCCTTGACAGTGAAACGCCACGCGTGAGGTTTAGATTATATCCCTGTCTCAATCCAAATTGAACCGTGTGAAATAAAAAGGCACATTTGTCTTTGTCTTGAGCCAATTCTGCAATTTCCCAACAAGTGAAAGAGTTGACATGCTGGAAACCCAACCCCTGCAGGGGGTCTGGGGGGATTCTCCCCCAGGAGATTTTTTGAAATATTAACATAAAATACACATTCTGGTACTCTCTTGAGAAGAAGAAAAATAAATAAATCTATTACTACACGACATATTTCAAAAAATGAATGCCTTTTTTGTTACTTTGTTCTGAAAGCTGAACATGCTGCTCCTCACAGAGAGGAGAGGGAAGAGGCTGTGTGGATTACTTTACATTGTGGAGAAGGGTGGATAGCCCCCATTGTTCTGTGTGTCAAAATGAAAGACAGCCCACTCACCTATCAATCATCAAATCGTGGTGTCTCATTTCGTGTTACGTGTTGATAGAAATCAACACGTAATGTTGTATCGATGTATATAGAGATACTAAGTCCGTCGGGACTTCCTGCAACAACACCACACCGTTATCGTGATTCTGATTGGCCAGAAGACATTATCAAAGATGTTCTATTGAGAAGACGATGACTACGTGACAAAACAGTTTCTAGTCTTCCGTATTTCCAGACAGGTGGCTACTGAAATCAATCTTACTAACCGCTGTCTGTGCAATTTACTCCGCACGAGTTGGCGGACTTTATTTTGCTTACTTTAACATCATTTTTCATGGTGGGGCTAAGGTGGGGCTAAGCCATTTCTTGGTATGGCTGTAGCCTACCCCATCCATACCCTGGCACCGCCACTGTCCAGATCTCTCAGGTCTTCAGGGACTGGTCAGCTTTCTGTCCCCAGAGTCAGAACTAAACATGGTAAAGCAGCGTTCAGTTATTATGCTCCAAATATCTGGAACAAACTCCCAGAAACCTGCCGGTCCGCTGCAACTCTGACTACTTTTAAATCCAGGCTGAAGACTTTTCTTTTGTGCCGCTGCTTTTAACCCTTTCATGCATAGAGGTCACTACAGTGGACAGCTATTCAAAGGGTGTTTTCTTCTATATGCATTGTTTTTTTTTGCATAGTTGCACCATCAGCCACTACATAGGACCCTATTGCATCATCTCATACACTGCCCCTCAGTGGAAAGTCAGTGTAAGTGCATGATACATGTCTCTAAACCAAGATGGACGACAGAAAGCCACATGGACAAAGTCACCCATCTATATCTTGCCAATCCTTTTATGGAAAGCGTCCCCTGCAGGTATAAAAAATGTGGTGACATCAAGTAACAACAAAGGAATCATATAATTCATAAATTATCAAAGTATTGATTTTATATTTGCAGGAAATCATGATTAACCACCTGTTCACTACAGTGGACGTCATGCATCACTGGCTATATTTCAACTACAATGAATACTGGTACTGCTGCTGCTGTACCCAGGGCCGTCCCTCCCTACAGGCAGATCATGCAGACTGTGTTGGGCCTCACCTTGTGGAGGGGGCCACACCTTGCGGAGGGGGGCCTCATCTGAGGCGCACCTATGCGCTTATGTGGCGCAATTAGGGTGGCGCGGCACGGTTTCGCCGCTGCGAGGCTCCACTAGCACTCATCAAATAACTGTGCGTGGGGCCTCAAATTGGCCCCTGGCCCTGGTTATTCTTGAAAATACTTCATCTGCACTATCTTTTTGGGCCGTAAATCAATATACTTATGTTATTATGATGTAATTTTAAGTTTGCACATCTTTATTTATCAGTTTTTCAAAATGTACATCTCTTCAGTTCAAACCCTGAACGCATACTGTCCACCTGAGTGGACATATAAATATCTCTTTGAAAAAACTAGATTAAAAAAAAAAAAAAGTTCAAATCTTGTTTTTCATGCCCCAAGAGCAAATATAACACTTGGTAAAAAAATCCTGACTGAGGCTTTCATAATTCATGCATGAAAGGGTTTTAATTGAACTATTCATATCTTAGACTGCACTGTAACTTTTATTCATGTATTTTTTTCTTTTAATGTTTATTTGATTATGTATATATATATTATATATTATTACTGTTTTTAAATACCATTTTCTTAATGTCTTTCATCTTTGAAAAGCACTTTGAATTGCCTTGTGTTGAAAGGTGCTATATACGGTAAATAAACTTGCCCTGCCTTGCCTTCCTGGCTCAGGTTAAGGGACATGTGGGGTATGGTTTGAATTACCATAACATTTAGGAAAGTCATTATTATTGGGAAAGTTGTTAGCCAGCAGAAAACTGTGGTCTATTGTGTTCAAGTTGACTGTATTTGAACTCCACCCACAGCAACCCCGTCCTGAAGGGAGCGGAGGAGAGGTGTAGTGTGGGAGAAATTAGGAAGGCTGAAGACAAATTACATTGTAAATACAAACTGCTTAAAACTCAGTTTAAAAATCCAGTAGGGCTCTGCTCAAATTCTGGTTGGCTATAATACGAGAGGAGACAATAGAAGTGTGTTAACACTGATCTATCATTTTAGATTGTTCACTGCAGCGGAGGCGAAATAGAGATGTTGTGGTTGGTCATAGTTAACATTGTGGAAGATTTCCAACCCCTTAACCAATTAGAGAAAATAATTGATGAAAAGCAAACTTTGTCATCAAGACAGTCTTTTAGTGGTATAGAGAAGGCTTTTACTCAAACATGTGTTCATAGGCTGACTGGTATAAACAGAGAAGTTAAACTAAAACAAACACAGACGACAGGTATATCCAAAGTATACCAGTTCCACCTTTTTGAAACAAAATGAACAAACAAAAAGCGGCAGGTGTTTGGCAGCCCAGTGTTCAAAATGCCATCTAGTGTAAAGGACTTCTCTCAGACACACAGCTGTGAGTCAGAGTGGATCCTGGGAAGACATTTAAAAATGCATGTTATGAAGAAACACCCCTCTACACTTTATAGCTGCTATGAGGACAATAAAGAAAGAAAGCAACCAGGTAAACAAAGCAATAACCTTCAAACCCCACAGTACACCTCTCATTTGCAATTTCTGTGAAGCCATTTCAATTAAGTGTAAAGAGAGAGTGGATATTTATAGCATGGCAGGCATCAGTGGAAAACAAATTGTGAAGATGGCAGGGAGATTTACGATTTTCAGCGTATAATACCGGAGTGCAAACAGCAGTTTAGTGTTAATCTGACTAACTGGCTGACCTGTTATCGGCCTGGATTAACCCAGCATTAAGACCCGGGAGTATAGCCTCATTTAACATTGGGGGGGTAGCATCCACTACACTATACCTTTGAATAGCAACACTGTTTAATGGGTAAATAATGGCGACTGTGGCTCAGTGGATAGAGTGCTAGACTTCAAATCAGGGGAGAGCAAGTTCGAGTCCCACTGCGGTCAGCATGTCGTTGTGTCCCTGGGCAAGACACTTCACCCCAAATTGCTCCTGTGGGGATTGTCCACAGTACTGAGTATGTAAGTAACTTTGGATAAAAGCGTCTAACAAATTACATGTTATGTAAAATAATGTACTTTTTTCCATTTTATTTATTTATCAATTGTTGGCCATTGATACATATTGCCTGCAAGACAGAGGTGTATTCTTTTTCAGTTTTACACATTTTGCATCAATGAGACTTGGAAGTGAAATAATGACTAAATTAAAGCTTTTAATATGGTGAGTTTGACATCCATGTACTTGTCCTGAACAAATAAGTGTTACAAAAAAGTTGGGACTAATCTTTTTTGTATTTATTTTCCATCATTTATGGTGGTCAACAGGCCCTGCACTTCCACACATGAAAATGATGAAACATCTTCACCAACTCGACAAAACATGAGCAGCATAAAGAAAACTTTCACTAACTTGAGGAAACATGAGCAGCGTTTACTAAATGCGCTGCACAAAATAAATGCTGCAAATTGAATAACGCTGCAAGAAGCTCAAAACATAACAGAAACGGTGACACACACAGCTGGGACCAGAGCACTCGTTGAGGTTTGGGTATTATAAAGTGGGCCTACTGTCACTGTTTTTGGAAACGTATCCAAAATGTTTTATAGGCTTATTTTAACAACGTGATCACATGATTCCTTCCCATATTATTGCAGATTAGCTGGAAGCTAGCTAGTTTACGTAGCTTACCTGGTCATTTTAAATATACTGACGAAATACTTACAGTTATGAAACAGACTTGTCCAACAGTAGCCTACAGTTGGCCAAGCGCTCCGGGCCCAGCTGTGTGCATCACTTTGTGTATCCCTGTTTCTGTTGTGTTGTGAGCTTCTTGCGGTGTTTTATTTATGAATTGCTCTTAGCAAATGCATATGTTTCGTCAAATTGGTGAATGTTTTCAAAGCATATGTTGTCAAGTTGGTACGGACGTTTAGTTATTTGTGCTTTAGCACAATTGTGTTTTTTATTTACATACTTTGTTTTACTGCAGTGTGTTTCTCCTGATGGAAGTGTTTTGAGCCGTTGCAGCTTTCGGCCACCGTAATAACACAATTCCCACGCAGTTTTTCAATATCTTCCCAGACCGGTTACCTTGTTGATTACCTGACACAAACTGACTGAGGTGATAAGTGTTCTCTCATGCAGCGCCTGAAGCAACAATCTACAGCTCATATCTGGAGAAGCCTCCTGTTCCACTTGTTAAAAAACTTGCTGTATGTTGATTCCTCAGAGAAGCCTGGCAGCTCAGGATCAAGTAAAAACGAGAGGCGCTATGTTTAGCCTCACCAGAGTCGTGAGGATCAAGGTGAGCAGTGCTGTCAGTCATTACGGCTGCACACCTGTCCACAGGCTCAGAGGATCCCATAAGAGCAGAGAGGATGGGAGAACACGGTCTCATCTTTGTGTTAATCATTGGACAGAGTCAGTGATTGCTCTACGCCCAGATGTCTCCAACATCCAGAGAGGCAGCTCGTTCTCTAGCATGTCCTACCACAAAGGCAATGAGCCTTTATCTCTGCTTCATTTCGGTTGCAAGGTCGACGAGTCCTTGTGGTTTGATCCTCCGTACCTGAGATGTATTTACTAACACAACTAAGGTGTTTCCATCTGCAGTGAATAACAATTGGTTGATCCCAGATGCCACCCATGTGAGCAGGGTTGGGAAAAGTGTTTGTCAGACAAAGCTGGGGGTGTTAGCTCCCGTACGGACCAGAGCTGATTGTATTAAGCAAAGATATCCTTCTTTTAGAGATCTACCTCACTCTGTCAGGGCTTGTAGCTTCACCGCAAATCCTTATCATCTGCTTTTAACCCAATCTCCATTATCACCCTTCACATTCTGAATAAAAAAAAGGCCACACCTGGGTATATTACAGATGTGAGTGTTATGTAGTTAGGAAATATATGCACAGGGAAACAAAGACCTCAGGATATGTATGCTTTATCACTCTTTAAATAATTACCTTTCTACGCGTTTTATCTGTGTTTGCAATGCATACTGTGTGCTAAATAAAGATATGCTATGACATGATAAAAACCCATCACAAAAACCAGGTATTTTATTCAATACTGAGGTATTCTTTTCGAAATCCTTGTATATTGTGAGAAATATTGCTGAATGAATCACGAGGTCTTGAGGATTTATCTACACTCAGGCTAATCATACTTCAATTTTCAGGTTCTTGATTTACTGAATTCTGCAAAACAGATATTCATATCTCGTTATTTTAAGTGTTTATCAACACATTTGGTTTTAATAATAGTAATTTAATTTAGTTAAAATAATTATTTAACTAAATCATAAGGATATTCAACCTGAACAAAACGTACTGTACACTTATCCACACAGACACACAAACCAGAAAGCCACACAAACACTTAACACGCAGAGTCTTCATTTTTGTTTAAATACATTACATTACATGTTAGACGCTTTTATCCAAAGCGACTTACATACTCAATACGGTGGAAAATGCCCAGAGCAGTGGTCCCCAAACTTTTTTCCCATGATCCCCCCCAAATGACTCCTGTTGGAAGTTGCGCCCCACACACACACACACACACACACACACACACACACACACACACACACACACACACACACACACACACACACACACACACACACACACACACACACACGGGGGGGGGGCGCAACAGCGGTAATTAAAGTTTAAAAGTCTCAAAAATGCTACAACTACTGTCACAAACTAGATGAATGTGAAGTATTTTGTTAAAGGAGGATGAAAGCGTAATTAAGGAGCACTATTGGAGTGACTTTGATGGTTATTGGACTCAGGATTAATTCATTTGGATTCCCGCTGAATGAAGAAATTAAAGGACGGCGCGGAAGTGGAAACAATTCACAAAGGGATTAAACTGTTTAAAACACATGCTCAAAGTGAGCTGGATTTTGCCGTTGTGTTTATGTGGATTCAAAAGTTGTAAATAATCTACGAAATGGAGGAGACCGATCTGATTGGAGCAACTGTGACAAATAATCCAACTGAAACCGGCATGGACAATGGCTATGTTTTAAAAATGCGCTTATCCAGAAAAGCCTGGTTTGGACACTTTTCGGGCAGAAGAAACATTTCTATTGAAGAAAGAATTATACATTTCTGTCTTTTTATGCCTTTACTAGCTACTAACTTGAATTGTTATTCAAATTAATTAATCAATTATTTTGTATATTTTATTGTAATGTCTAGACAAGTTTTTTAGTGACAATCATGTATTGTTTTCCAATTATATGTAAAAAAATAAAAAGAAAGAAAGAAAAAAGTTCTAAATATGATATTTGGCCTCAAATCATCTGAGTTCCCCACAGGTTGGGAACCACTGCCCCAGAGGAGCAATTTGGGGTGAAGTGTCTCAGGTACACAACAACGTGTTGATTGCAGTGGGGTTTGAACCTGTAACCCCCTGATCCTAACACCAACACTCTATCCACTGCGCCACACGCCTACATCACTGTATTTGGATCAATACTTGAAGTTTCAGATGCATTTTTTTGCTCAAATTATCAAACATTGTGGCCAGATTCAGCTCCATGAGTCATTCTGAGGCTGGCCACCTATGTGCCCCACTCTCATTGGATAAGAGACTTCTTGTAGTGTAGAACAATGGCTTTGCTTGTTTGCCCTATATACCATTGTGATCCTTGTGCAGAATTGCCTAAGTTTTATTAAATACCTGACCTTTTCATTAAGAAGTTAGTTGCTAGTTTTTCCAGATTTAGAACCTTGTTATACTCAAACAGAAGTTGGTATCGTGGATCTCAGTTTGCTGTTTTAAAACAGTGTTTCGTAACTCACATTGATATTTCTCATGTTTGAATTTTTGATTTATGTATCAGATTATGTTGAAAGGCAAGAAAATAAATCAGCATGATGTTAAAATGTGTAGAAGCCCAGCACAGACTACACTCCGTACACCACCTCTGGTCGTCGGTGTGATGCAGTGATGACTGATTCACCCACGGACTCTCACCCGCCCCCCCACAACCTGGCAGCTGTGATAGGCCCCGGACCTGCAGAGAGATGGTGTGGATGTCAGCCTGCTGCTGGAGGGGGGGAACCATCTGCCGCTGCATATGGAGCTGTGCAGCCTGCTCCTGTTTGTGCAGAGACACGGCACAATGTGGAAGAACATTAGAGCAAGGTTCAAGCTCCGGAATAGATGCTTGATGCTGTAGAAAATGGGTGAAGCATATTGTTAACTTCAACAGTCCGGTTTTCTTCCATTTCACTATTTGTAGTATTGCAGTTACTTACTTGCGAAGTATGACCCTTCAACCTAATTCATCCATATCATAACCTCTTCAAGGTCAAGGGCTGATTATTATTGTTAAAACACTTCCGAGGTATTTCTATAATGTCTATCTATACATATGTCTTTGTTGGTATTTCAACAAAATGCAACTCAAAGTGCTTTAAAAAAACACAAAAACATTTAAAGCAATATGATTGCGTTTATTATAATACAGTAAGTAAAAAAATACAAATAAGACAACCTAAAATATAATTAGACAGGAATAAAATACAAGAATTTAAGTTACAGTGGGGGTAAGATTCAAATAGTTAATTGATTTACTCAACATCAGCAGGAAACAGTAAAGTCTTCAGCCTGGATTTAATATAAGTGAGTTTTGCAGTTTGTTTAATTTTGATATACTTTTCCCATGGGGAAAAGGTTTCTCTGCACTTGACCCGTCCTAGTGTTAGGAGCAGTGTGCTGCTATTTTGAACGGCGCATAGGGAGCAGTGAAGGGAACGGTGCCTAGCTCGGGGACACCTCGGTACCACTTGGTCTTGCCAGGACTTGAACTGGTGACCTTCCTGTTGCCAAGCCAAGTCCCTATCGACTTCGCCACCACCGGCCCTTTTCTGGTAGTTTGTTTCTGATATGTAACCTATTAACTGAAAGCTGCTTCTCCATGTTTAGTTCTGACTCTGTATATTCAATTCAAACAAGATCATAGTAAGTGCTGGTGAATCAATGACATGGCCTAAATTAACTCAACAAGTGCTTCGTGGTTGTTGTGGTATCTTTTCAGCAATAACTTAATTGCCAAGGTAAAGTGGAAATAGTTGCGTTTTCAGTTGGAGTATCAAGCCGATTAGCTGATGCCGAACGTAGTGCACATGTATGGTTTAACCAAGGCCTGAATGTAGGAAGGAGCTGTTCCCTTCACAGCTCGGTAGGCCAGCACCAGCCTTGAAGCAGATGATTGCATCCACTGACAGCCAATGGAGGGAGAGAGGGTGTGGTGTGGGAGAACTTGTGAAGGTTGAAGACCAAATGGGAGAATGTAAAAGAAGGCCCAGGATGGATCGCTGAGGAAATTTGCATATCATATCAGTTTTTGCCCAAATTGTAATTTCCTGTAAAAATAAAGCTCTCCTTTAAGTAGGATTCAACCCAATTTAGTTAGTTATGCTGTGACATTGCAGGAGGTCATGTGCCCTAAGGCTTGGAGTCCTATCAGAGATGTGCGTTTGCCTTTTTATTATCCTTAGTCATGATCTTGGTGTTTATTGTTTAAGTTGCCTAACCTTGACACCACACTAACCATAGTTTGTTTGCCATAACCTGCAAATGTTTTGTTCATAAAGGAGACCATAGGGCATTCAAAAGACATTCAAAAGGAACTCATAAAGCATACCAAACTTGCACGTCCAACTGAATCGGGATGAATATACTGTTCCACCCTATTTTTCCACACATTTGTACTAAACTAGAATATACATTAATAAATAACTACTTTGTTTCAAGTTGGTGCATAATATTAACACATTTAGTGAAGTCCTGAAGTGTCACCTGCTCTGAGACACACTTTGCAGCAGAGCAGTCTTAATTGCTCAACGGGGGGGGGGGTTGTTTTTTGACACGAATGGTTGGCACGTCCTGACATTCGACAGCATGTTAACGGATTTAAGCTTTGTTTCTTGTGCTTCGTTTTTTGAATTCTCTCGTGTCATTCCACTGCAAAGCCACTTATGTCGGATTGGTTTTGTTCAAACAGCTTCATTAACTTGACATTTTGATCAAGAAGGTTCCTTATGCCTTATTAGTTAGAGTATTGCCGGAATAAATTACATATGTATCTACATTTGGAGGATAAAGAGGGTTTTTTTTCAAACTCTGTGAGAAATAAGGCGTCATGCAGTAGTAGCAGAGACAATGCGTTGGTGCTGTTTTAGGGGAGAGCTTTGTAATGGATGAGCTTATGTAACAGATTAGAAGGGAGGAGAATACACAGTTTATTCTCATTCAAGCTCACACTTCTGTATCTATCAGGGATCAGAAAAAAAGATTGTTAGCAATGTATTAAAAAATAATAGTTCTTGTGAGTGCGATACAAAATAAGTTATATTCAAAGAAATGCTTAACCCATAATTTACTCACCATACTGTATGTAACCTTGAATTCTGGAATGCTTACAGGGTGAGGGAAGAATCTGCTCACCTCTTTACTCTTCTCTGTGTGGAGCAGCAAGTTCAGCTTCAGAACAAAGTGAAAAACAAACAATGGCATCAAATATTATTAATATGTCGGTTTGTAATACATTTATTTATTTTCTTCTCCGAGTGTACCAGAATGCGTAGTTTATATGTTAGTATTTCTAAAAATCTCCTGGGGAGAATCCCCCCAGACCACCCCCTGGGTTTGGGTTTACAGCATTTATGTTATACAGTTCAGCTTTGATTCCATCATCTCAATAAACCTTTTTTTAAAGCATAATTTAGTTCTGTGAAGGTATATGTGGGATATATGCACTGTACTTCACTTTCATTAATATTGTATGCTGAAAAGCGTATATATTACAGCACGATTTTTTGTTTAATTGATTTGAGTGGTTAAAAATTTCGAGTTGCAATTTATTGACAAAGGAAGAAATTGGGTCCCAAGGCCTGACCCGTTGAGAACCCCTGTGTTAGAGTTTTTAATCTTAACTATTTACCTCACTTCCTTCCTAAAAAACAAGGTGACATAGGTTGAGTAACTGATATACAAATTATTATTATTATTTTAGGAGTGTAGTACCAAGTTAAATGTTTTGAATGTGAGGTCAAAATGATCATGAAACAAATGTAACATTCTCACAATTTTGTTTTAATAATACTTCAGGCTGTACAGTGCATTACCCTGCAAAATACCTTGAAACAGAGTGTGCATGACAGTATATTCCTTGGACCCAGCCCATTGAAAATGTCCACTGTAGTGGACATTTTGTTAACATGCATCTCCTTTGACTCTTTTGAGCTACTCTATCAATCCCTGATGTACTGTACAGAGGACATCCTGGTCTTTCCAGTGATATGTCATTGGTTAAAATCGCATGCTGGGAAGTTCCTCTTTCTTTTCATCCAAAATGGCTGGCATACCAAAAACAAAACTGTATAGAAGCAGGAGGAGAAGTCAAATATTGTTGAATAATTGTAATTTTTACCATGAAAATCATACATGTTCTTGTTTATTAACATGTGAGGAACTATATCATTTGTTCTGAAAGCAGTTAAATAATTCAATTTTTCAAATAACAGCCCTTTTATAAATGTCCATTCTAGTGGACGTCAGGACCATCTTCATGGACTTTATGACTCAATATTGTTGCAGGAGACGGAACTGAAGCAGACATTTTCTGTACCAGATAGTTAAGGGAGATTCAGATTTTGAGCTCTCAGATGATGAGAGAGATGAGGATTTCACACCTGGGATAGAAGAGGGTCAAGAAGAAGGGAAGGGAAGATGCAGGAGGCTCCATGAGCGCACAGATACAGACAGAGAGACAGATAGGGACGAGCTGGAAAGACATGGCCCTCTGTGGGCCAAGAGTAGCACGTATGTCTTATTGTGGTTTTTATTTTAAGTGGAGCCATGAAAAATGAGAATTGCCTCAGGAATGCAAGCTTTGTTTCTATGAGCATGGTCAAATGGAGACCACATCCATACAACTAGTCAAGATGACCCTACAGCCCGTGCCGACTGGAGTCAATGAGGTACTTTTCCCACTACATTGACTTCAAAGTCTTTGAAGATCTGGAAGGATTCACCAGAAACCAAACTAGTTTTTTAGTGACCAAATAAACAGCAATGTTCAGATCAGTTACTTATTCATGGTTTAAATAAAGGTGAATGTATTATTGTATTAATATCACTCTATAACCATAATACGTTACATAGTCTATCTGTTAATTTTGGCTGTCTTTTCAAACTATGGTCCCGACGTTCTCTACAGTGGACATACTGTAACATTTAAAAATAAAATAAAAAAAGTTTAAATTGCAAGATGTTTTTTTAACCCTAAATAAGTAGGAAATCACAAAAAAAAGGAAATTGGAAGAAACTTTTTTTCCTCGGGTCTCAAGAGGCTATATGTCACAGCTCAAAGACAAAAACCCCGAAGCACAACTCAACAGGCATATTAAAAAAAGTCTTTACTGATAGAAAATAGAACAAGGATGCAAAAATCCAGGCAGAAAAACAAAGTAAAGTTCTTGGCGAAATCACAGTCCTGGGAAAAGAATATCCAAATGTGAAACCAGTTATAGACAGGAACTGTCTGGCTATGATACAAAAACTGGTAATCTAAGGCACATGGCAAAAAGAAAATCTTGCAGTAAGGCTCTCGCCTTCAGCTAGCAGCTTCTCATTTTCAGCCTGCGTGGTAGATCTTATCAACTGTCGGTAATTCCTAGAGTAAGTGGATAGCAGCCCAAAATAAAACCCTTTTGAGGTTCACTACAACAGAGTGATATGTCTCACTTCAAGACAGTTTGAGGACCTGAATGCTTAAAGTGTACATTACGCAAGCAATTTATTCAGATATTCAGTCTTTGGATCAAGCTGTGAACAATAAAGTGGGTCAATTTGAAAAGGCTACTGCTGTGTTTTCAATATGTCAAATACATATCAAATCAACATGTATATACAGGTATGGGTGTGGACAGGCGAACACACATATGTGAGGACTGTATTTCTCTCATCACTCAAGCATGGCTTCATTGTCAAACTTTATTTACCAATAAAACATTGCCTTCCTGCCATGCCAGGTCATCATGCAGAATAAAGTTCCTCTTCACATTGCGCAGAGTTAGCTGAGGCATGAGGCTGCACAGTGATAAGGCTGTTTATTTTGAACAAGTTTGGGTTCAAGCCCCCGTGTCAGCACACTGAGGGTCTGATGAAGAATCTTAATTCCAGCTCCAGCTGAACAGGAGGTACCATAGCAGTATCTCAGGGTATCTTGTTAGAGCTATTATTATCCTGGAGTGCTCAGCTCATGGAACATGCACATTGCTCGCTTCACTTGCATCACCTTGTGTACTTCCACTCCACTGCTATTCAGAGCAGTCTGGACTTTAATGTTTTCCATTTTTATCCAGGGGAATAAAACTCATTCCAACAAATGCACTTTGTTGCTCTACATCTGTGAATTGGAATAGAAACAGACCTGTGACATGTCTTCTCTCTAGTCTCTAGTCTAGTTGGTTTCCCATGTGACTCTATGAGTAAATATGAAACACAGGTATGGGTAGATTGAAGGGTAAAGGGTGTAGGAATACATTAAATCAGGTAGTTGTTCAGTTTCCCTCCGGTGAAGAACGACAGGGATCCAGTGTTCAGTGAACACAGTGTACATGCTGACAGTGTACAACAGTGTGGCTTGTAGGACTTACTCTGTGTGCTAGGTGGTTATATAAGTTAAGCCCCCTGACTCAGAAGCCACACTCCCTCCTGCTGGTTCAGGATTACATCCCAGGGGCCTTTGCGTCTTGGTCTACTTTTGTGTTTTCAAACACTACAGGTTTAAATGTATTTTTATGCACATTGTTATTCAGTGATAGTATTAACTTATTGTCCATTCCGTGTACGCAGAAAGATGCATGGCTGCAGACCTCCAACACTTCCTGTTGGCTATATCACTGCTTCACACTACTCAAATAAAGATGTGCACCAGAGACCAATTGGGCTAACAACGAGTTTACTGCAACCAAAAGTACCACCACAAAATGGCTAGTGTTACTCCACCATTATAACTGTTCTTACTGCTGCTACGTCAATTACTCCTTATACTACTGCTACTATTACTACTGCTACTTATAATAATACATTTAAATAGTAATCCTATTTCAGAAACCCTTCTGAGATAAATCTAACATATGTGATATTGGGCTATCAAAAAAAACTTTGATTGATTCATTGACATTTCATACTACTACCACTGCCACACATTATTTAAATTACAGATATAACACACTTCACAATATTGATACTAAAAAACAACAACTACACATACTGGTACAAATACTACCAGTACTACTGATACATTCATTACCAGTACCAACACAACTAAAGTATTCTATATGACAGTGGCTTGTACTACTGCTACTACTGATTAGTATAGTTTTAACAGGCATTGTATTCAGAGGGATAATGAGTAATGAGTAGAAACATAATTTAGTTTACAAAAAAAACGGTGAACTGCTTTTACCTGCACTAAAAAAACTGAAACATTGACTTTAATTTAAGTATCATTTCATCACATTTCAAATAACTCTATTAGGTAATAGCCAATAATATTAAGTTGAACCTAATAGTTTGTATTTAAACTAACCTAATACAGTTATGTGAAATCTGTTGACATAATACATGTAATTAAAGTGTCAACCTTTCAGTTTTCTGTGTGTGTGAGTGTGAGTGTGAGTGTGTGTGTGTGTGTGTGTGTGTGTGTGTGTGTGTGTGTGTGTGTGTGTGTGTGTGTGTGTGTGTGTGTGTGTGTGTGTGTGTGTGTGTGTGTGTGTGTGTGTGTGTGTGTGTGTGTGTGTGCGTGCGTGCGTGCGTGCGTGCGTGTGTGTGTGTGTGTGTGTGTGTGTGTGTGCTGTGATGACTGACTGGTGGGGGTGCTGTACAGACACACTGTGCTTCTAACTGATTCAGACACAGTGACATCTGCCACTGCCTCCCTGCAGCAGCTGGAGGTTAAGTGCACTGTTGGTGGTGTGGATGCTTGTTGGATAGGAAGTGGAAAGTCCCTCTCTGTCACTGTTTTCACCACACACACACACACACACACACACACACACACACACACACACACACACACACACACACACACACACACACACACACACACACACACACACACACACACACACACACACACACACACACACACACACACACACACACACACACACACACTTGTCAGCCCAGTGCTCTGACCTTTAGGCTGCAGCCACAGTGTGTGTCTCTGTGTGTAGAGGAGAAACAATAAAAAATCTTCAATGTCAATACGTTTCTCCCCAAACAGCACGTGCATGCACATGCTGTAACAAAGTCATTTCCGGTTGTTGTTTTCACTTAACATTTTCTCTGCGAATGCTTTATGCATTCCCTGGCATGTTGAATAAGTTAATGAAAGGCAAGACAGGGATTGAACTCATCATGTTTTATGGATCAAAGACACAATGAGGTCTATGCCTCTTTGCCCGTGTGTTTTCCCCCCAATTAGCCGAGTGGCTGACACTGGCCCAGGATAATGGAGATCGATCCGAGGCATGAGAGAGACACCCGTTGGTAGTTTTCTCCTCCGGCGTGTCAGAGCTGTCTCTCTGAGCCGCATCAACATCTTAACGCAATTATTATCATGCATCATCTTCTTGCATGCCATCTCTTTTTCATTTTCCATGGTTCAATCAAAACACTCTTTCACTTACACTGTTTCCCACAGAGGCTTTGGATTACATCAAAGTTGCTGCGTTGTTAGCACAGGCTTCAAACAAACTAATGAGCGGATGTTGTCGGCTAATTAACATCAGCTGATTTGTTTCTCGTCTGCACGCTAAAAAAAGTTGCTCTACTTTTCTTCCAGTCTTAAAATAGCCAAGAGTTTGTTATTGCAGGGCGGGATACCAGATGTGTGCCTCCGTACATCATATTCAGTGGTCTGGATATGAATCTGGTTCATTTGACATCATTGGAGAGGTGAACCTCCTCATAGAGAAGGTCACCTGCTGGGGGAACGGGCTCTTGGTGAAATGTGTTGACAACGTGTGAAGTCCTGCAGGGGTCCTCTGAACTGAAAGGGCAAACTGTCTGCACTGAAAAAGCTGAAACGTTGACTTTAATTCATTGTATTATGTCACACATTTTACAAACTGTATAAGGTTAGTTGAAAACCATACTTTAAAAAGAAAATATTAGGTTTAACTTACTATTAGGGCTTTCAACTTACCTTGTTCTCATTAGGATCCCCAATAGCACTAGCATGAGCATTGGCTATTCTTCCTGGGGTCCTCACACCCACTGTCAAACATACATAAAACAAAACTAAAACAAAACAGCTCGTAATTTCATGCAATTTACAATGCAATATAAAGTGAAAACTAAAATAGTCATCAATTTTAGCCATCAACCTAATACAGTTATGTGAAATCTGGTACATACAATACATCTAATTAAAGTTAACATTTCATTTTTTTCAGTGTGTGTGTGTTTGACTACTCAGTGTGAAACATGCTGCTTTGCAAACATTGTGTTCACATGAATCCCACTGCTGGAGTCTACAGTGTATCTTGGATAGTAAGACAGTACGTCTTAGTGTCCTTATGTCATCATAGGATGCATTGATAAGCTGGGGCCATCATGTCATTGAGAGGTGGACTGTATGTGAAAGAAGATCATACTGTATTATATTTGTTGTCATATTAGTGAAGTATCAGATAAGGCCGGTATCGAAGAGTTAAAGCATAAACCATAACCACAACATTTGCCCAACCATACTGCACAGTAATTGTCAATTGCACGAGCAAGTATTTGAGAAAGATCGCAATATAGACATATCACATTTGTTTTGAATGCTGCAAACCAGAGATTTGTGGTGGAGAGGAGAACACTGAACAACCTGTTATCTGTTATGGATAATCACCAGAGCTCCTTCTCCCACACACTGATCCAGCTCGGCTGTCTCAGGGACAGATACAGGAAATCACTCCTGCCGGCAGCTATCACTCTGAACAACAGCTTACTTCTGACTAGCAGAGAGCTCCATAGATCCTGAAGTGACTCTTCGCCTTACCGTACTCCACTCTGGGTTTTGTTTCTCTTTCAATAATCCTCATTCATTCATTTGTTCTCACTCTGTACGTTGTGCATTTAAATGTAATTATAAAACTAACTAAAGTATTATATTTTGATTTTGTCTAGTTCGTAGGCTACAGATACACCATAGATTTATATATTTTACTGATGGTATTTATATACAATTTATTTGCAATGCCTTGTTTGCATGCTGCTGTTACACAAGTTTGCATTCCCAAATTGGGAACAATAAAGGGAATTGAATCTTATCAGAGGTTTTACTAACTTAAATAATATGAGTTTATTTGCTGTCCTTTAGTGTACTGTATTTCACAGCTGAAGAAAAATAAAATTCGGTAAAATAAAAGGATTTGATTTAAATCCGAAAGGTGATTTATAATTCGCTCCAATTCTACTGTCATCAACACAACGGTAAAACTACTTTGTGTTTGAAGATCAGACTCTTATTTTCTTCTTGACTCCGATGTTTCAGTTTGTACTTGCTCTGCACCTCCCTGTAATATAGAATTCAGACTCACCTCCCTGTGATGTTTGCGTGTTATTACAGAGTGCATCACACCGCTGGGCGCCTTCCTATTTTAAAGTGGTAAATGTAACAGAAATAGTTGCTGCGGTGTGAGTGCAGCATCAGCAGCCAGCTGAGACTCACTGCAGCACAACTGGGTCACAGGGGGAAAGCTGGAGGTGAAATGCCACGTTTTAATAAAGAAATAGCTATAAAAGCAAAGCAGGCAGTTATTCATGGCACAGGGATATATGTACACAAATGCTTGTGCATGCAAGTTGTCTCGTTTCACACACATGATCATTACATAACACAGCTCTGCTCAGGGGCCGCATGTTTGATGTCGCAGGCAGACCTGTGTCACATTGGTAACATTTAAATATTGTTTGTGCAAAAAACATAAAACGGGGTCAATTATAATCATGCCTGCGGAGCATGATTCACTGGTGATATATCAGTTTGTGATGCATGCTTGCTGGTAAAATCACAGTTGGGGCGGATGCCTCTGATTGGCCCTCCATCTACTTCCTTATTTACAAAGGCAAAACATGTCATTGCTTTTAGCGGTTAATGCAAAATCAACACCTCCATATGTTCACCTATGAGAAACAGGAGAAATAAAGTAGCCTAAAAGATAACATTTTAGAGTACGACCACATAAGATTACACACATTTTACATTTCAATCATAATGAAGAGCACATAGGATCATATTTACATCAGATAGCTGGGGTAACATGTTGTCTAATAACTGCTTATTTCAATTGGATGTGGAATTTTCAACCCAGTGAAAGCATTCTTTGAACTAACGGCAATGATAGTTGCACTTGTAATACATTAGGCCTATTGTTCTTTATTTAAAAATGTATACTAACATTATAATCTTACCCATTTTCAAATGTACCATCAATATAATTAAGTATTTTCTGATGTGACAGTAAGGGAATACAGTGAAAAAACTGAAACAAGGACTTTAATTAAATGTATTATGTCAACAAATGCAAGCAATAATATTAAGTTGAATCAAATATGTTTTATTTCAACTTAATATTATTGCTTTCAACTAACCTAGTACAGTTATGTGACGCCTGTTGACATAATACATATAATTAAAGTCAACATTTTTCCAGTCCTACTAATGCCTGGTAATATACAAATCCTCAACACTTATTCCAAAATCACAACAGATTCACAATTCCTCTTTGGCATTTATTTGATGGGTGTTGAGTAACTCCATTAAACTCAGCACTTCCTGCAGCTGTTCCACATTAAAAGCCTTCCTGCAGCTCAGAGGGTTCGTTGTGTTTACCTCACTCTTCTAATCGCTCTCCTAGTTTGTGAAGACACCTCTTGGTTCAGCTCCAAGCTGTGTAAAGATGGCACAGGCTTGTTCTAAAGTCTCTGATCCAAGAAGGCCTCAGTAGATGAATGTACAGATAATTTAACAGGATGCAGCTGGCAGTGATTCACTCATGAGCTTGAGTTGTCCTCCTTAGCAGAACAGCTGCTAACTCTTCTGGCTGTCACTTCGCTCTGCTTACACAAACACTTCACTCACAGTAACTGAGAACCATTTGTAGAACCTAGAACCTGAGCGAAAGAGACAACGGTTTAATATACCTAAAAATGACATGTATACTGGATGATTTCGTGGAAAAGTAGTGTTCCCTTTATGGTCAAGGTGGTGTGAAGGTCAGGGTGGTGGGAGTCTCTTTAAAGGGGACCTATTAAGCAAAATTCACTTTTTGTAATATATTATATATTTTTTGTAAAATATGTGTCCCCGGTGTGTCAGGGAACTCGCAAAGTGTCAGAAAATACAACTCTCTCTCTTCTCCTCCATACCTACATCTCTAAAAACGGGGGAACAAGGAAGCTGATCCAGATTTGCTGCGGGTATGACGCAATATCTGAAATGTGGGCTGGCTTTACACCCACGGCCCTATCAGAAACAATGCCTTACGTGTCTTGGACATAATATGGTCTTTGTTTACATTAGCAAACATGCTAACACTCAGAGCTAACCTGTACTGGAGAGAGCATGTGTAAAAAAGCAGGATATAAAAAAAGTACTCACCTTGTAGTAAACAAGAGAAAAAGCATTTGAGCTCCATACTGTTTCAGAAATAATCCTTGATGTGGTTTGGAACATGATATTGCGTTTAATCACGGCAGCATTTCAATCAGGAGAGACGGTTTTGTATAAGAATACATATTTATTTTTAGAGATACACAAATGAATGTAATGGAGTTTTGGCAATTAGGCCCCGTTGTGCAGGAGTATCATTCGGGAGGGGAGAACCGATCCGATGAAACCCCCCGGGGTCTAGACCCTGGTGGTGGTGAATGGATGGTTAGGTTTGGTCTGGTCTGAAGGGGAGTGGCTTAGCTTGACCCTGGATTCAGAGGGACAGGAGGTGAAAAGAGGTGAAGGAGGGTTGAGTAGAGTCACCTGAAATGACAGCTGTCAGAGGGGAGAGCAGATTTTAAAGGTTTAGCGGAGCGCTATGATAGGCTTGTGAGAATAGAGCGAAGTGATTGGTTAAGCTGGGGAGTGACGCCCCCGATCACTTATTGAGAGGAGAGAGAGTAACATGGAATAGTAAATTAATGAGTAAAGAAGGTCTTCCTGGTTGAACTTGCACTGAGCTTCATTTAGCTGCCGGTAGAATTCCGAGAAGGCATTAGTTCCCCAACCTCCTTTTTTTGTTTGTATTCAAGCTAAGGACCCAGGTCAGCACTTCTCTAACATGGCTGAAATAGAGGGGTATGAGGGATGTCTAAAATGCATGATCTGTTTGGTATTTTGAGCAAAACACTTCATAGACATGTTTTTTATATATTTTGAGACCCATAATATATTCCTAAAAATAGCATAATAGGAGACATTTAAAGTAACTTATATTGTATAAATATACTGTTTTGTTTATTTATATTTATTGTAAACATACATTTTTATATTTTTAATGCTATTATAATCTTTAAAATGTGCTTTGAAATTGTTGAATTTTGTATTGTGTTCATGTATGCACCAAAGCAAATTCCATGTACTTGTAGACCTATTTGACAGTGAAACATTTCTAACACAAAAGGTTTGCATTCCCAGTCGAGGCCAGCTTTAACATGATCAAGAACTCAAATGATGCCACTGCACTTCTGCTGCATAGTGACATATCATCTTATCTTGAAATAATTTCTCAAGAATATTTTCAATATTGTAACCTGTTCCTGGCATTACTAACCACTACAACAAAAACTACAGTACGAGACACTTCTTACTGATCCCGCTACTACCACATGGTCATCTTACCATCTCCTTACCACTACCACACCCAACAAAACTCCCTTTAGTGCTTCTTTTCGTAATACTACAACCATAAACAACACTACTGTGCTATTCTACTACTTTCGCATTAACAGCAACAACAAATACTACTACTAGTAATAGTACAAGTGAGTTCTGAGAAAAATGCAAAGCTGTGGATTACAGTTATTCTACTTTCAATTAGGGCTCTGTTAACTACCTGTTTACATCTCTGTATGAATGAGTTAACGTGTATACACATAAGTGTGTTTATTGCTGACTACGTGGTAATTATTGTGCATATGACAATAAGGAGCTCTGGCTTGCCTGTTTATGCTTGGTTGGGCGTGAGAGCAAGGAAGAAAACAAAATGAAGGAGCAAATATAATATTAATGGAGGAGAGAAAGCACCTGGGAGTGACATATGGGAAAGAAGGCTGTGAGAGAGAAAGTAGAGCAGAGAATCAGACATCAGTGTTCAGTCCCAGAGTCTCTTTAACAGCTCTGCACGAAATACTTAATTCTGATTGTCAGCATTAAATGGGTTTGAATTGAAAGCTGACTAAATGTCTCGGTGACCGATTATAATTGTATTCAGTCAGTTTGAATGCTCGGTAAAGAGGAACACGGCCTCTGTGCTCAGAACAGTAATTAGAGCGCTGACTGCATCCTGGAACAGAGAGAATAATGTGATCAGAAATCATAATCCATATTGAGCAATGGCTGCAGCCAGCATTAAACTAGTGGGAACTAAGGAGCTTGTGGGAATTAATGAGCAGGGCTTACTCTGTGACTGAGAGCTTCCTGGCTGCTAATGATTGAAAGAGGAAACCTTGCTGCTGCTGGAGCTGCTGTAAGTGGGCGGTTGCATCACAGCCTGATGAAAAGAATGGCCTTCTGTTGGACCCTCTGTGTGCTAACAGAACCAACAGGAGGCTGACACACTCTGAGGAGGTATCCCAGCTCTCTGCTGTGCCATCACTCCTGTCAACGCTGAGCTCAAACCTGGACATTCTTTTAAATATGTCATGACTGATCGGGGTGCATGGATGTTACCTCATGCCAGCAGAAGCAAAGAGTGGCACTCCCTAGAAGATTAGGGTATTTTGCACATTTGTACACAAGCTACCTCTCTTAATATCTACACAGTTTTCCACTTTTCATAACAAAACTGCACATGCTTTTTTATTTTATTATGCATGCAATAGTGTCCTGTGCGCCGTTTTTTAGTATATCCAGATTTCATGTAAATTACTTTCTATATATTAACTTATATCGTTTTAATCTAAATATAGTTTTTTATAATAGTTTTAATTTAATGTTGTTGTTTCTGTTGTGTTTTATCTTCTTTAACTGTGTTTATGTAAATGCACCATGTACACCAAGGTATGTGTAAAGCTACTTGGCAATTGATTTATGATCCAGATTTTGTTTCCTAGTTTGAAAAAAGGTTGAGCTAAAAGCAGAAAAGCAATTGTGATTGATTGATTGATACATTGAATTTACAAAACTTATGTTGCCGTGCATAGTCATGTAAGAGAAAACAAAACATGCAAGTGACATTTACAGCATTAGCAACATAAACAGTCCCACATCTAGTGTTCGAAAAGGAGTGAGAAGAAGTATAATTTATTTAATCTCACCCCCTTGTCCCTAAATTATGTATTTATAATCTATAAATAATTATCATTATTATTATGAATTATTGTTATCTGTATTGTTTACTTGTTAACTGACATATATACATATGTACACACACACACACACACACACACACACACACACACACACACACACACACACACACACACACACACACACACACACACACACACACACACACACACACACACACACACACACACACACACACACACACACACACACAGATACATACAGTCAAACACCCTCCCCATCCCTGTACCTCGAGAAAATAATTTGTCTGTATTTCCTCTTGAACTGGTTAATGTCTGGACATCGCTTTAGCTCCACATTCACACTGTTCCATAGTCTCACTCCACAGGTTAAGATACAAAATGTTCTTCTGGTTGTACGGGCCCTATGAATCTTGAATTGAACTCCTTGAACTATATCCCCCCACTCGTTGAGTGAATAATTTTTGGATGTTTCCTGGTAAAAGTTATGATTAGCCTTAAACATAATAAATAAAACTGGCCTCAGTATATTTCAGATTTTACAGATGTCATTGATGTACAGTATAAACAGTTTAGGACCCACCACTGACCCCTGGGGGACACCACAAGCAATGTCCAAACATGAAGAACAGTCATTTCCCATCTTCACATACTGCTGTCTATTGCTTAAATAGCTTTTAATCCAGTCAAAAACTATACACCTGATACCATACCTTTCTAATTTATATACTAGGATGTCATGGTTGATTGTGTCAAAAGTTTTTTAATATCTATAAAAATCCCTACTGCATCCTTTGTTGTGTTCAAGGGCATCTTCAATTCATTTGTTGATCTGTTTGATCTGAATCCGTATTGACTGTCCGTGATTAATTTGTGCTTTTCTATGAATGCATCCAGTCTGTTGTTGAATACTTTTTCTAGCATTTTTGAAAATTGGGGAAGTACAGTGAAGAGATAGGTCTGTAGTTTGTGAAGTGGTGCTTATTCCCAGTTTTGTATACATGTATGACTTTCGGAATGACAGGTTACATACGTTAATGGTTTAGAAATCCCCCCAATTACCATTTTTACCAATTCATTTTTTCATTGCCCGAGTAAAATGCTGTGAGCACAACATTTTTCTTTCTCAAGGTCCATTATATTCACGAGTAAATGGGGCACTCCATCCACTTCATCAAAATGTCCACATCAGCTGATAAATGGACTTTGAGGTGAGATTGCTTGGTCAAAACAGTTAACCCCACACTCTTTGAAATCTAATCTGTGGATAGGAACTTTAAATTCACTCAAAGATAAAGTCTTGCATATTGTTCTATCAATTATGATAATATGAATCTCATCAAGGCAAACGCTGAGATCTGGTAACATGGTGACATCCTTAAAACTGGTTCAGCGGGCTCGAACAAAAAAACACTCATAAAGCAGACACATATGTCTTGTCCCCCAAAAGCGTAATGGGGTTAAGATGTTTAAGTATTACCTAATAATTGTCAACTATTTGCATTATATGCCACATTGGATCTATTTTTTTTCAAGATATTACTACATTGGTATACACTTTAGCCCTCCTTGAAGCATTGCTTGAGATCTCTGTAGCATCAGGTTAGCCCATTGCTATAAAGTGAGGAAAGCCCTAAAGGGGAACACAACTTAAACTAGAAAATGCATTTCCCACTGAAAATGCGTGTGAATGCTGTAAACTGTGTACATTTATTGCTGAATTTAGCTGAAAGTGCAGAAAAAGCTGAATATATTATTAGTTGAATGGTCTCTGTAGCTGCTTTTAGCTACAGAAACCAAGTAAGTGTGTTGCCGAACTTAGCGGAGAAATGCAGAAAAGTTAAATGATCTCAATCAAAATTATTACAGCTCAAATGCATTGCAATGACTTTGTTGAAAACATGAAAGTGAGTAGGACAAATAGTGAAGAAGCTTAATATTTAAAATAAAAGGTTTTAAAAAAAAGGTATAAACAATAACATGTATAGCTGCAATGTCCGGAAATAGTTGAATAATGTGATAATTGAATGGTTTCTGTAGCAGAAAGTAGGCTGAATGAGTTAGATATTAAATGTAAGTAGTAGTGAATGAATGTGTATTAAGAAGAGAAAATAAAGTAAAAACGCTTTGTAAAGCAGCAGAATATTTTAACTGGAAACGTTTAAACTAAAACCATACCTCACCAATAATGTATAAATATGTGGAACATGTTGAAGTCAGTATGAAGTCTCCATCAGACAGGAAAGAATAGGCTGAGACAGTCTGTTATACTCCAGTCTGTAGCCTCATCCTAATACCCCTCCTCGACTCCTCTCTTCCCCTCCTCCGGGGTTGCGGTCGGATAATCCAAAAATCAGCTCCTAAATTATAACCCTATCGTCTATTCCTTGACCTCTGAGTGAAAGGTTGTTACGATCTCAGGCACGTGGTATTTAAGACCCAAATGCAAGACCCGGGAGACAGAGGTAAAGTATTTGTTGGATACTTTATTTTCCAAAACATCAACAAAAATGAAAACGCTCACGCAGTGAGGAATCAAAAAACCAAAGAGTTCTAAGAGCATAGACCTTACGTGGCAACAGACGAGATGAACTGACACTGAACACTAGGAGACAGGGGAATTTAAACACAGGGTAACAAGGCACAGGTGGGAACAATCAGGGGCGGGGCTGACACTGATGGGCACAGGAGACACACGAGGAGTGACAGGTGAAAACAATCAGGGAATTAGACACACCAGGAAACTAACGACAGACATGAAAAACACAGGGAAAAGGACCAGACAATAACCCAGGAGGAAAAACATGACAGCAAACACCCAAACCTAGACAGACAACACTAAAACCCGTGACATAAACCTGGGGGTGTGACAAAGGTCACGGGGTTAAGGGATAGTGGATAGGAGAATTCAAAAGGATTTAGGAGAAGAGACTGCGGTACTTTAGAGAATCCGACTGCACTTTCACTATCCAATGTGTTTATGATGCGCCAGCGGACATCATAAATGTGCATCTGCTGCTGTGGGGAAACTATGGAAACTACCGTTTTGTATAAAGTGGACTACAACATGGATGTATAATAAGAACGAGGGACTACTGTAAACTCATCTAGAGACTCTGCACCGTGCTCTGATGCTGTTGTTTTATGCTTTATGAACGTGGACAACAGAGAAACATATTCTTCATGACCAAAGTTGGAATTTAAATAAAAAAGGAAAGTGATACTTATGCTCGTCACCCTCTCCCTCCGGTCCACATTAATACAAATTATCCCAATACGTATGATTGTATGAACTATGAAAATATCTTAAAATCAATACAAATGTATTTATTATAAACGTTAGTCCGTAAGCCCGCGTCACACTGTCCCAAAATTGACACCCGACGAACACACGAATGTGGAATTGTGAATTTCGCACAAAGATGGCCCCGAACCCCAGACGAAGGCAACATTTATATTACATTTAAGACATACAACTGCAATGAAAGTAACAAAAACAATTATGTTAAAGTACTATGATACTGTACTGATATTTTCAGACTTTGTTCTTTACTTTATCCATCTTTATATGTAGAAGATATTACGTTTTCTCCGTAATGTTGTTTCCATAGCAACAACAACTTCTTGTCAACTCGCCTTCAAAATAATATATTATATCCTTTTCAGTTTCACAGAACACAAATTGGGTTATTTACATAACATGTTTACATGATTTAGTTGTGCAATAAAACAACCAGATCGACATACGATAAAGGAAATGTTCAAATTCAGCTCTGATCTTAGCAACATCGGGCCATTCGTGAAGGCATCTTAAGCCATCGTATGACCCCAGGTGGAGTTTCTCAGGCTCCGGCAGCAACTTCGTGAGCGGTGGCAAAATCTTTGGCATGCCAAAAATTTGCCGAAGGACCTTGCGAAGGTTCATTTTCGTGTTGAATTTGTGTGTCAATTTTACCCTTAGTAAGGCCATCGTGAGGGCATCTTGTTATCATCGGTGCCATCGGGCATTCGCCCCGATCAGAGTGAGGGCGAATGCCCGATGGCACCGATGATAACACGAAGATGACACGATTTGACAAGATGCCCTCACGAGTGCCTTACGAAGTTGCCGCTCACGAAGTTGCCGCTCCCGAAGTTGCCGCTCCCGAAGTTGCCGCTCCCGAAGTTGCTGGCGGAGCCTGAGAAACTCCACCGGTGGTCATACGATGGCTTAAGATGCCCTCACGAATGGCCCGATGTTGTTACGATCAGAGCCGAATTTGAACATTTCCTTTATCGTGTGTCCATCGGGTGTCAATTTCGGGACAGTCTGACGCGGGCTTTAACATCTATCACTCTGTATATCACCATTCAAACATCTTTTAAAAGTTGAACAAACCCCACACAGCTCAGTAAACATTGTGAAATGTTGACTTTATTTGAGCATTTCAGTAAAAACTAACATTCATATTTCTCTATTTGATTATAATACTGATGAACGTTCAAAACAAAGCACTTTGGCAACTTACCACATATGTTTTAAAAAGCTTAATAAGCAACGTAACTTTCATGATATCATTTCTCGGTCATAATCGGTTGTTTCCGTGAACGACCGACTGTTGTATGACGGTAAATGCTGCGGCTGCAAGGCATTGTGGGGTAGCATTTTCTCCTCTCCTTTCGGTGAGGGAGGCCCAGTGGTTCCTAAGCTAAAGGAGGTTATAAAGGAAGTTTGAAACCTCCTTTCCTATCATCTAGAGAATTCGAACGGCACTTATCATGGCTGCCACTGAGGGACTTCCGGGTCATTTCGCTCTGTTAGGAAGGTTCCCAAGCTAAATGGAGTATTCGACTTCAGCCCCGGACTTGACCCGGAAATCGATCAAGTCACGCCATTTTGAAGGATGTCCCAATAGCTTAAATGCACACGGAGGAGTCGAGGAGGGGTGAGGGAGGAGGGGTGAGGGAGGAGACGGAAGGGAGGATACACGAGAGCAGACTACGCGGAAGTGTTTTCACTACTTGCGTATAAAACCCCCTCCCCCACCTTCAAAGCTGGTCCATTTCAACAGAGGAAAACCGAGAACTGGAAGATGAGTGGAAAAGCGTCACAAAAATGTATAAGTGCTCACAGCTCCGTGGGAATTATTATGTGCAATTAATTTCTTAAGGTTATACTAACAATTTAAGTCATGTTTAATGATCTTGAACGTCACTAAAACACAGCTAAGAAAGCTATTTCATAAATGGCTAGATCTTGATAAATAACAATTATTTGTATTGTTTTGTGTTAAGATATTCAGGAGTTAAATTATTTAAAATTCACAGTCCTGAATGTGGGCTTGTGGGGATCTACAGGACACACATTTTCAGAGTAAAGGCTTTCACATTACTATCATTATATTTGTATTTACACCAAAACAGAACACAAAAGCAGGACCAACCATCATACATTGAATTCCTTGACTAACAAGAGAAAGATTCATCATTTAAATAAATGTTTAACAACAAATGGGTCGGTTCTAAGGGGTTATTCAGTTAAGCCCGATGAGAGGGGATACAGCTGTGCACACGTCATCATTAACAGACGTCGTTTAAAAGTGATGTTTGAGTGAACGAGGACATCCCAATTAATACCTGAGGACTCCTCTGTCCTCGCGTCACCTCCTCGTGTCTCTCGCTCGCATTTTACGGAGGCGGAGCTAAGATGCAAGGAAGGACGCGAGTGAGGGAAAGGAAGAGTCGAGGAGGGGTATTGGGATGAGGCTTGTTTGTTTGTGTTTGAGGTGACAAAGTTATCAAACACCTGTGTGTGTAAGCCCAGAGATCAAAGGTCACCATGGTGACAACATTATCAAACAACTTTGTGCCGAGATCAAAGGTTACCATGGAGATGTGAGGTGAAAGGAGAGCCTTTCCATTGATTTGAATGAGAGATAAACCTCTTACATTTCTAACTATAGTTTAAAAACGGTAGCTGCTATCGGTAGCCCTATCTTCAAATAAAAGAAAGGCACCGGAGGAGTTAAAGGAGAGTGACAGGTAGCATGAGAAGAAGAGGGAGAGAAAGTTTCAGCCAGCTTGATCGATGGAGTTGTTTTCTAGTGGTGCAGTGACGCGTCCTAAAACCCTTTTATAATCTATCGATAAGATTTATGATTCGAAAATTATAAAAGTAGGGTAGACATGTGGATATTATCCGGCTGAACAAAACATGCATTTATCAAACAGGTTTGTTTTCCACAGACCTTATTTCCAGCTATTTTCCAAAACCCTATGGAGAAATCCCATTGCTTTTTTGTCGAGGGAACCAGCAGCTTACTTCCTGGTTTTAGGACGCGTCACTGCACTTCTCAATATGATGCCAATATAAACAAGGTCTTCTGTCGGCTCTGTACATCAATGCTGACCTATGCTGACAAGTAAGCGAAGCGTAGACAATATAAAAGGTATTGGCTATAGGGAAATGTCCCAGCAGTTTAGGAGAATGAAGGTTCTAATCTAATACATAGCCATTACATGTCTAACTCCTGATAATGACAGGAAGACAGAAAGCGCATTATACTAATAATAATAATACTACTCATAATAATAGCAGACATTTTTGAACAATGACCACAATATAATTATTTTAATAAACCAAATATGAACAATTGAGGAAAATGAGGAAGAACTGATGATTCAAATGTTGTAGTACAAGTAGTAATGTAGTTAGTGCATAAATTACTATTGCAACAAATGTGTTAATTTTCTTCATTATTTGTCGATTTTTTTTAATACAGACATATGTTGCAGGGACTTCTAGAATCATCATACTGGCGTGACTGTAAACATCAAGGGGTTAAATAAAAAAAATGTATGTGTTTTAGAGGACATTTCAGAATATCGCGATATATATCGTATATCGCGATATAGTCAGTAAATATCGCGATATCATTTAGAGACCATATCGCCCAGCCCTAGCCCAATATCAAAAATGTTACATTTGTCTCAGTGGACTTCACAGTTTGTACAAAATATCAGTATGACAATACGACACCCTCTGTCCTTAGACCCTCACATCGTACAAGGAAAAACTTCCAGAGAAAACACACAGTTTAAAGGGAAAAATGGGAGAAACCTCAGGGAGAGCAACAGAGGAGGGATCCCTCTCCCAGGACGGACAGACGTGCAATAGATGCCGTGTGTAAATTGAAAAGATAATACATTTGCAACATAGGTAGTCCAAATGTTTGGAAATGCATGTGTGTATAATAGGAAGATGAATCCACGAGGATATCCATCCAGGACTTATGATCCAGGACCACAGCCACGACTCAAGATCCAGGACTCGCGATCCATGACACAGGACCGCAGGATCATCCATGACTCCGGATCCCGGCGTATATAGACACCAAAAAGAAAGAAATTTGGGGAAGCTGGGTTAATCGGAACATGAGAGTACACAGGTATAGACAGAGAGAAGGAAGAAGTAAGATGTCCCCCGACAAACTAAGCCTATATCAGCAAAACTAGGAGCTGAATCTAATCAGCCCTAACTATAAGCTTTATCAAAAAGGAAGGTCTTAAGCGCACTCTTAAAAACGGATAGGGTGTCTGCCGCCCGAACACAAACTGGAAGCCAATTCCACAAAAGTGGAGCTTGATAAGAAAAGGCTCTGGTTCCCATTGTACTTTTAGAGACTCTAGGAACAACCAACAACCCTGCATTCTTGGAACGCAATGCCCTAGTAGGACAGTAGGGTATAATGAGTTATTTAAGGTAAGATGGCGCCTGCCCATTAAGGGCTTTGTAGGCGAGAAGAAAATTTTTAAATTCTATCCTGTGTTCTATAGGGAGCCAGTGTAAGGCAGCCAGAACAGGAGTAATGTGGTCCCTTTTCCTAACTCTGGTTAGTACACGAGCTGCAGCATTTTGAATCAGCTGAAGCGACTTGACTGACTTCTTGGTACACCCTCATAATAAGGAGTTACAATAATCCAGCCTTGAAGTAACAAATGCATGGACTAGTTTCTCTGCATCGTTTTGAGGCAAGATATGCCTGATTTTTGCAATGTTACGTAGATGGAAGTAGGCGGTCCTTGAAATTGATTTTATGTGGGTGTTAAAGGATAAATCCTGATCAAATATAACACCAAGATTCCTTACAGTCTCACTGGAGGCCAAATTAATGCCATCCATAGTTAGTATATCTTTAGATAATTTGTTTCGTAGATTCTTCGGGCCAAGTACAATAACTTCAGTTTTGGTTGTGTTTAACATAAAAAAATGTAAGGTCATCCACGTTTTTAAGTCCTTGAGGCAGTCTTGAATTTTATTTAGATGATTAATTTCATCAGGCTTGATTGATAAATATAGTTGAGTATCATCCGCATAACAATGAAAGTTTACAGAATGATTCCTTATAATATTGCCTAACGGAAGCATATATAGTGTGAACAAAATAGGTCCAAGCACTGAGCCCTGTGGCACTCCATGGCTAACTTTGGTTTGCATGGAAGATTCATCGTTGACACGTACAAACTGAGAGCGTTCAGATAGATAGCACCTAAACCAGCCTAAAGCAGTTCCCTGTATGCCAACTAAGTGCTCTAGTCTTTGCAATAGGATATCATGGTCGATAGTATCAAATGCAGCACTAAGATCGAGCAAGACAAGAATAGAGACAAGTCCCTTGTCTGAGGCTATTAGAATCTCATTTGTGACTTTAACCAGAGCTGTCTCTGTGCTATGTTGTGTTCTAAAGCCAGACTGAAAATCTTCAAATAAATCATAGTTTTTTAAGTAATCACACAGCTGTTTTGCGACTGCTTTCTCAATAAATTTTGAGAGGAACGGAAGATTAGAAATAGGTCTATAGTTGGCTAAAACCTCTGGATCGAGGTTGTGCTTTTTAAGAAGCGGTTTTATCACTGCTACTTTGAATGATTGTGGAACATAGCCTGATAATAAAGACATATTCATAATATTTAATAAAGAAGTGCTAATTAATGGAAAAACTTATTTTAACAGCTTAGTTGGAATCGGGTCTAAGATACACGTTGATGGTTTAGAAGAGAGAATCATTGAATTTAATTGTTCAAGGTTTATGGCTGAAAAGCATTCTAGTTTACTATCTAGTGTAATATTAGAACTTACGTTTCCGGGAGCTGTTGATAACACGATACTGGTCAAAGGCAAGAGGTCATTGATTTTGTTTCTAAGAGTAACAATTTTATCATTAAAAAAGCATATAAAATCATTACTACTGAGTGCTATGGGAATAGAAGGCTCACTCGAGCTGTGGCTCTCTGTCAGCCTGGCTACAGTGCTGAAAAGAAATCTTGCATTATTCTTATTCTCATCTATTAATGAAGAGTAGTAGGCTGCTCTCGCTTTACGCAGTGCTTTCTTATATTCATTGAGAGTAATATGCCAAATTAAACGAGATTCTTCAAGTTTAGTGGAACGCCATATCCTTTCAAGTTGTCTCGACTTTTGCTTTATTTTGCGGGTTTCGGCATTATGCCATGGAGCTATTCTATGTTGTTTTATTTTCTTCTTTTTCAAAGGAGCAATAGAGTCTAATTTTATTCGCAGCGCATCTGTAGCACTATCAACAACATGATCAATTTGGGGTGGTGTACATTTTGTATAACTTTCCTCCCTTACATGCAGATAGGGCTGCAACAAACGACTAATTTGATAATCGATTAATCTATCGATTAATGAAACGATTAATCGATTATTCGGATCGTTAAGGTTTTAACTGTACTACTACTTATATCAATACTGCTTATCGATCCGGTCCTTTTAACGATAGTATTAACGGTTCTTTTGACAAGAAATAAGGTAAACTAACTAAACAAATTGTGAACAAAACTAACATTGCTTTTTATTTTAATTAAATGCATAATATTTCACATCAAAAGAAACAACAATGTTTTAACAAATCATATTAAATAATGTGATGACAGAACTGTAAACCGAATAGCTGAAACTTTAACAAAATAACTCAGTTACCTCTAATCATTAACCTATGTTTTTATAACTGAGTTAACTCTGTGTGTTGCTGCTAGCATACATAACACCTGACGTGGAAACGTTACTCGTGGACAGGGCTACAGAGCTACTAGAAAGACAGTCGAACCCGGTGCATTCCTCCGTCTGAATGTGGTGCACTTTTGCTAAGTGTTTAGACAAATTGCTCGTTTTACCGCCTTTATATGATAAACTGTTATTGCACTTTTGGTAACGAGCATTGTCCACATCGAGACGGCTAAAGTTTAACCACACCTCGGAGCGCGTTCTCTCCGCCATCTCCTGCTTGTGTGTGTAAACTGCCCCGCCCCCTCGCAAGCAGGCGGGGGAGAGATCTCTCGTCTGAATTGGGAAGATCGAAAATACATTATAGACGCATTTTGTAGTCATATTGCATATTAGAAACTGAGTTGGCGACACTAAGACTGCGATATAATGTTTATGTAGCAATAATACATATGACATATGTTTTAAATGTCTCCTGTACCGATAAAAAAGAGCGATAACGTTGGAGCTTAACGGGGTGTAGAACACATGTGATGACGTCACCAACGAATCGACGACTGAATTAGTTGCCAACTAATTTTCGATTTTAATCGATTAAGTCGATTAGTTGTTACACCCCTACATGCAGACATGCTATCGAGTTAAGTATTGGTGGAATCTCTTCCTTAAATTTGGCTATAGCACTAACAGATAGGTTTCTGCTGCAGGAGCTTTTGACTAATGCTTTGTAGTTTAGTAACAGTACTTCAAAAGTTACTAAGAAATGGTCGGATAAAGCAGGATTATGCGGTTCGACTAATAGTTACTCAATTTCAATACCATAAGTCAGAACAAGGTCGAGAGTGTGATTATAGCACTGGGTTGGTTTATTTACACTCTGACAGAAACCAACAGAATCTAATATAGAGTTAAATGCAACAGTAAGGCTATTTTTATCATCGTCAACATGAATATTAAAGTCACCTACGATAATTACTTTATCTGTTTTAATTACCAAAGTTGATAAAAACTCAGAGAATTCTGATAAGAATTCTGAATAAGGACCTGGTGCACGGTACACTGTAATAAATAAGATTGGCTGCAAAGTTTTCCAGGTCGGATGCGTAAGACTAAAAACAAGGCTTTCAAAGGAGGTATAATTTAATTTTTGTTTAGTATTGATAAGTAAACTTGAGTCAAAGATTGCTGCAACTCCACCTCCTCGGCCCGTGCCTCGGGCAATATGAGTATTGATATGGCTGGGTGGAGTGGCCTCATTTATGCTGACATATTCTTCATGTCTCAACCAAGTTTCAGTGAGACAGCATATATCAATATTATAATCTGATATTAAATCATTTACCAATATTGCTTTAGATGCTAGAGATCTTATGTTTAAGAGACCACATTTAATCTTCCTGTTTTGTTCCACTGTAGTAGTTGTTACATATACTTTTATTAGGTTATTATGTATGACACCTCTATTAGGTTTTACCTTAAATTGTCCTTGGGCAGACACACACACCGTTAATATTGGGTATTTTATTGGGTTCGGGATTCCTATGGATGACTGCCTAGGAGAGAGCGCAGAGAAGCGTGTAAGACTGCGACTCTGCCTCATGGTCTCAACTCCAGTTTGTCATGGATTAAGTCCACAAAGCCCTGAAATGTTTGCCGAAATGAGATTTGCACCTTCCAAAGTAGGATGAATGCCGTCTCTCTTAATCAGACCAGGTTTTCCCCAGAAGCCCACATTGTTTGCTGGGCACCACCAAGACAACCAGCGCTGAAATGATGACATGCGGCTATACATGTCATCATTGATCAGATTGGGGAGGGGACCAGAGAAGATTACGGTGTCCGACATTGTTTTAGCATAAACTACACACCGACGCCACATTAAGTTTGGTGCATTCTGATTGGCGTAAACGAACATCATTACCACCGACGTGAATAACAATCCTACTGTATTTACGTTTATTTTTAGCCAGCAGTTTAAGATGCGCCTCAACGTCGCCCGCTCTGGCCCCCGGAATGCATGTGACTGTGGAGGCTTCGGTCTCTAAATTCACGTGTCTCATAATAGAGCTACCAATAACCAGAGTTGGCTTCTCAGCGGGTGTCTCGCTGAGTGGGGAATATCTGTTAGATACGTGAACGGGTTGGTGGGGACCTGCGGGTTTCACGTTATGCCCCTTCTGAACAGTCACCCAATCTCCCTGCTGCTTGGGAGTTGCCGGGGGACGGCTAAGAGGAGCTACCTTTTGCCGGTCCGCACCGGCTGACATGGGCTTTACTGTAGCGGAGTTATTTTCTAAGATTTGGAGCCGGGCTTCTATGGCTATGATTCCCGCCTCCAACCTAACAACTATACTACATTTAACACATGTATCGGTACCAGTAAAGGAGGTAGGGAAGTAACCAAACATGAGACAGTTAGAGCAGGAAATAGCACCCGAGGGTGGGGAAAGAGCCATGGCTAGCTATCAAGCTAAAGTAGCTACCGTTAGCAAACCCGAAAAGAGTGTAGGCAACTGTGGAGTTACAGTCACTAAGAGAAGGAGAGTTATGAGTGCTTAAGCTGTAGTAACGTGTGATTACAACGTCAGGCAGTTGCTGTGAGTTTTAAAACGATCGATTAAGTTAAGATAATAAGCTATCAGCAACAGAACAGGCACACGGGATACCCGGAGATGACAACAACAACCGGAAGTTACAACATGCTTGGTCCGTGTAGAAACAACATTTGAACTTTACTCTTACTTTTTGCATTTGGGAAAGCTTGTGTAATAATATGCTTGGTTTGTTTCAAAGCAAAGGAATAAAATGGTTGCATTTTGCATTTTTAGATTGTGACCAAGACAATGCAATGCTGCTCTTGATAATAAACTGTAAAAACATTTCCAAAAATACTGTTGCTTAGAAACAAGGCCCTAACCTGAAAGGCAAAGGTAAAACTTCAAAGTAAACACTACTGAGAGCATTATTAAAGTGTTTAGGTTGACTTTGGATGCTTTCATATTGCAACATCACCGTTGACATTGTTGTTCTCTTCATTAGGCTGCAACTCAAACTATTCAAAGTAAGCATAGGACTGATATAGATCATATCTGAAATCTTCCAAAGTAAACCGCTTATACTTAATTATATAAGTAATTGTGCTCCTGTGGTACTACAGTAAGACACTAGAGCAGGGGTTCCCAAACTTTTTCATCATGAGACCCAAAACAGAAATGTTGTGGTCCTAAGGGACCCAAGCTCAAAAAATGTCATGATTTTCCATAATATCTACATTTATAAACAAAGAATGCAACACACCATGAATTTAAAATGTAAATGAAAATATTTATTTAATTATAAAAGTGCATCGCAGCAATTAGGTTTCTCACCATAACAGCCTTCCCTTTGAGCTTGCCCAGAAAAAAATAAGGATCAAAGCAGAAAGACGAAACATGGGACGTGCAGTCAAGTATATACAGTACACATTTCAATTATCAAAAGTGCAATATTAAGTTTGTCGCTAGCTCAAAAACTATGTACACACCATTTTAAACTATTTTAAATGAACAAAGAACAAACATGTTGTAAACAGAAAGGGACAAAACACTAACTGAAGTGCAGTCAAGTGTATTCAGTTAATCACAGGTGAAACCAAATTTAAATTATCAGAAGTGCAACATTGAGTTTGTCACTAGACAAAAACTATGTACACACATTTTTTAAACAATTTTAAATGAACAGAGCGGTTCTAAAACACTCTGAGAGAAAAAGAAACTCCAACACTTGGCAACTGATTAACTTTTTTTTTATGGAGGCTGACTTGATAGGATCAAATGAAAATAACAGAGAAGATATTATCATTAACATTGCTGGGTTATTGGGTGATTTTTAATACCAGCCGGCGTACGCTGTATACCCAATGTGGACCTGGCAACCGCATTTATAGCGCATTACATTACATGTTACTTGTTAGACGCTTTTATCCAAAGCGACATACATACTCAATACTGTGGGGAATCCCCACAGAGGGACTTTGACAGGGTTGTTGCACAAAAGACCCAAGCGCGCACAGAAGAAATCTGAGAGCAGACATTTCACGAGCGCACAGAAACAGCCTGAGTGCAAGGAGAAGGTTTTAAGCTGGAACACACGAAACCTGTAAGCAGAAATATATCTGAGTACAAGCGTACAGTTTTTGCAGAAGCAGAGCAAATCTAAGCGCAAGCAGGCACTATTTGAGTGTGAGGACAGGGTTTGAGGGAAAGAAATACCTATTATGAACGTGAAATCAATAAAGTATGCTCTCAAATATTAAAGACCACGCTCTTGAATAAAGATAGGAATACATATGGGGGTTATTCCCTATGTGCATCACACTGCAGCAGTCACGTCCGTGCGGCTGATACTTTCTCTCGCTTTCCTTCTCATACTGCCTGTCACTTTCCCTCTAATCTTCCTGTGGTTATTGTTTCTCTGTTTTTCTCCCGGCCGTTTTAAAAACATTTCAGGCTAGTAAAAGTTGAAACACCGCTCTGTGCCGCCGCAGAATGAAGTGGACTCGCGGGAGCGAGTAGAGGACGCGTGAGAGCGCGCAGCTGGCGGTCCGCTCCGGGGCTCAGTCTGCATTTCATCCAACTTTGCATTAACGAAACAATTTCAGAACAGACCCTAACAAACTCACAAAAACACAAAACAAATGATTCAAATGAGTGACTTACTTTTCCGCCGTCAAAACACTACTTCTTGAAAGACTCTTCTTTGCAGATGAAAAAATCCTTCGATTTGTCCCGATGCAGAGGATGTTTTGTTTGGAGATGCCGATCCAATTTATTCATTTTCAAGCTTTCGTTACTGAGCACCTCTCCACATAAAACACACTGAGGCCGCTCCTCTCCATTTCTAACAGCTTTTGTGAAGCCAACGTTTAAAAACTCCTCTTTGTATAATCTTTTTGCCATCATGTACGATCGGGATTAATCAACAGACAATAAACAGACAGCGCGAAAACTTTCGCGGGGGACGCGTCAGAGCTGATACAAATACAAAATTTTATTTTTAGTTTATTTGTATTTAGAAAATTAAATCATTCAATATACAATTCTATATTGCATAATTTCATTTTCAAAATAAAAAATAAAATACAAAAATTATAAAAAAGAATTATTTGCAACGCAGCCATCAGCTCTGACGCTGTGTGTGTGTAGCAATGCATTTAACTGGCGACCCAATCAAAACGGGTCCGCGACCCATTTTGGGTGGCGACCCTGAGTTTGGGAAAGGCTGCACTAGAGGGAACAGATTCAGACTCCAGCCCTGGAGCATTGCTTGAAAACATATCATTTATTTGAAATATAGAGCAAACCATGAATAGAGAAACTACTGTGTAAGAAGCAAGTTTGTTCGGTAGTATTGTTTGAATGAAGGGGCTTAATCATTCATGGATCAATGAACCTTGCATCTAAATGCTACTTTTTTTATTGACAAATAATTGACATTATAAACAGAAAATGTGCAGAACTGGATTTAGCACAATCCTAATTTGTTGTTTTTTAAAGACAGATGAGTGCGTTAATACAGTAGATTATCATCAATTTGCCACAGCCGATTAAAGTTTGTCATGTTTTCCAGGGAAAGTGATGTTAGGTGCTGGCTAAAAATGAGTAAGGTTGCTAACATCAGCTGCAATCTAACTCTGGGGTCATCGCTTTGTTCCCAAAAATGGTAAAGGATATCATCACAGTTTCAATTGTGAAAGAACAAAGGTAGACACAGACACTGGTTTTAAATTCAGTCTCTGATGATACAAATGTGTTCAGCCACTGTGGAGATTTCAAGAAGACTGCCTTGAACTTGAGTTTAAGGGTTGAGGTTTCAAGAGGTTTAACGTTAGTTGGCTCTATTACATAGCTTAGTAGAATACTCAATGTCCAATTTTGGAAATTCTAGTCTTGTCTTTTAAACTAGAAGACTGTCTCTAAATATAGTAGATCATTGCTGATCTGAAAAAAACAGGGTTGCGGTCAAATAGTCCAAAAATCAGCTCCTATACTCTGATGCTGTTCCTTTATGCTTTATGAACGTGGACAACAGAGAAACATATTCTTCATGACCAAAGTTGGAATTGAAATAAAAAAGGAAAGTGAAACTTATGCTCGTCACCCTCTCCCTCCGGTCTACATTAATACAAATGATCCCAATATGTATGATTGCATGAAAAGATCTTAAAATAAATACAAATGTATTTATTATAAACGTTAGTCCTTAACATCTATCCCTGTGTATATCACCATTCAAACTTCTTTTAAAAGTTGAACAAACCCCACACAGCTCAGTAAACACTGTGAAATGTTGACTTTATTTGATCTTTTCACTAACGTTCATATTTCTCTTTTTGATTATAATACTGATGAACGTTCAGAACAAAGCACTTTGGCAACTTACCACATAAGTTTTAAAACGCTTAATAAGCACCGTAACTTTCATGATATCATTTCTTGGTCATAATCGGTTGTTTCCGTGAACGGCCGACTGTTGTGTCACGGCAAATACTGCGGCTGCAAGGCATTGTGGGGCAGCATTTTCTCCTCTCCTTTCGTAAGGGAGGTCCAGTGGTTCCTAAGCGAAAGGAGGTTATAAAGGAAGTTTGAAACCTCCTTTCCTATCATCTAGAGAATTTGAACGGCACTTATCATGGGTGCCACTGAGGGACTTCCGGGTAATTTAACTCCGTTAGGAAGTTTCCTAAGCTAAATGGACTATTCGACTGCAACCAGGGCAAGAGAAGGAAAGAGGTCAAAGGACTCAGAGAGCTGGACCACAAAAATCAGCAGAAGAAGATAGACAGGAAGTAAACACTAAATGGAACAGCATAGGAAGACAGACAGGAAGTAAACACCAACAGGAACACTGTATGGGCTCTGGCAGTGTTTGAAGACTGGTTAATTGAAATGGAAATGTGAACAGACTTGGACAGTATTTTGTACGTAGCCATGTAATAAGCTGGATAATGTGCAGCAAGCCAGTCATTAATGAGAAGAAAACACTGATCCATATTGTTCCAGGGAAACACCGGACATTTATGATTGTTAGATGTGCCAAGAGCAAGGACTGTCTTAGACAGCTTGTATGTGCGCAGCACCACTTGCTTGGAACAATCTTCAGCAATAATTGAAACTGAGCAATCTCATTCCTTTAAAGCTAGGCTAAATGAAATGCTCGTTGATACTATGGGCACTTGTAAATGTCTATACTGTAACTATGTAAATGTATCCTTTAAATATAATGTATGATGTCCTTTATTGTTTTATGTTTCATGTGGAACCTATATGCTACAGGTCTTGAAAAAGAGATCTATGATCTCAATGGGACCAATCTGATTAAACAAATGTTTGAAATTAAATGAAAAATTTGATCAAGGGAAAAAACATTAATGACAACATAAAACCACACAGAGATCTACTTAGCAGGCGATCTGAACACAACCATACTGCTGATCTCTATAGCTTCTAGAAATACAGAAACATTAATCTGCACTTGGATGAATTTGGAAGCAGCTAGTCTCTATTCAAGGTTGATTTTTAAAGAATAGTATCAACATATTTCAAAGGCAACACACTGCCCAAATGTGTTTTTATGTTGTCCTTTCTTTCTGTGGCTGAAGGCTAAAGGCTCAATGACAAAAGTAGAACAGAGGGGATCGATATTCTGTGCCGTCAGACATACAGATGTTTGTGGAATGCTCTGAAAAGTCATACGGCTACGGCTTTAATATAGTTTGGAGTCTGCCAGACGGGTGCATTGCAGTGATTGCTTACGTGTCCCTGTCTGTCTCCCCGCAGGAGGCTGTGAGGTTGAGGATGTGTTCGGAGCCCCAGACACTGCGCAGGTGTGAAAATGGAGTCCTGACATCAGGTGGTTCTTCCACCTCATAATCTTCACCCTATTCACTGTGAGTTCATCCTGTCGCACAGACATACATGTGACTGTAGAGACCACATGAAGTCATAAAGGAATTCACAAAATGTCAGAGCTGAAGATGAAGAAAAGCCAGGCTGTAAGGATTCCATTACAACAGCTGGCAGTTATCGATTACACGTCTATAACTAAAAGGTTGTGTTATTGAAAAGTCAGATTTTATGAAGTTTGATTAAAAAACTCTATTATTGCATCTGTGAAACCAGCCCAAAATAATAATATAGGATTCTAAAAATAGAGGGTTATTCAGCCGTATCACTAGGCAGATTGATATTGAATGAGTTTTCAATCCTTGGAATACCTTTTTTAAAGGCACAATGCCCCAAATATATTTTGGGATATCTATACTTAATAGCTACACCATGGTAAGTCCATGGTTACGGTAAAGAAAGAGACAGAAATGTGTGTGTCATGCGAGAGAGTCACACTTACTACATGTTCAACCTGCACAACCCTGAGCTTTGAGCTCCATAAATATAACCTACCTGTATGGACATTAGTGCTAGATCTAAACTGTGGGTTGCAGAATTTACCAAGTTCCCAATAAGCAGGGTTCCTAATCGCTCTTTTGCAGCAAGGCCATCCTCTATTTTCATACAATTACACTTGCGCATCGTAATTGATCTTGTACTGTCCAGTGCTGCTTTTATTTAAGGTCATTTGTAGTGCCTTTATTGGATGGAAAGAGTTGATTTGGGGAGACAGAGTTTTGTACACAAGTAGTTTGTCCGCGGGCCAGATTTGGACCCGGGTCTTCACAAGCGGGGACTGACCCTCATTGGTTGCCAGCTCTACCATATGACCCCTAACCCTAACCAACAAATGAGCTTAACCTTTGCCATCATTCCATTTATGGTCACTTTGTAACATGTAATACAAATTATTAATATTATTATTATTATAAGCTTTATTTGTATAGGACTTTTCATACATACACTTTTCATCAATATAATAAAAAATGTAAACCTATAAAATAAATAAACAAAAAAAAAAAATCATAATAATAAAAAACTAATACAAACTAATATGAAAAATAAAGATTCAAAGATTGATTTAAAAGGGGATGTATATTAGAACTATGATATAAATAAAAACTAATGCTGTCAAAATTATCGCGTTAACGGCGGTAATACATTTTTTTAATTAATTGAGTTAAAATATTTAACGAATTTAACGCATGTGCAAAATGGCCCGCCCCATACATCCCACCAGTGGCAGCGCCAGGATATGGCTGGGGTAGGCTACAGCCATACCAAGAAATGGCTTAGCCCCACCATGAAAAATGATGTTAAAGTAAGCAAAATAAAGTCCGCCAACTCGCGCCGAGAATTGCACAGACAGCAGTTAGTAAGATTGATTTCAGTAGCCACTTGTCTGGAAATACCAAGCGGCAAATTCTGGGGAACAGCCGGGACACCAATACGGAAGTGCAACACATTGCAGTTCATACATGGGCCGCTAGGGACTGACTGCAGAAAGGAGCAATTTCCATAGACCCCCATGTTAAAATGCCCAACTTTACAGCAGAAAAAAACATGTTTCTACCCATGGATGCAATAAATATTATTATCGATGAAGTTAGATTCCACCTTCATGATTATGAATCTGTGAGTGAATTGTTTTCTAACACGACCCTTTTATTTATATTAGGTCTTAACGTTTTTGCATAAATTAGGGCGTGGTCACTTAGATGGACATGTACATGCCCCACTGTCAGCTAACAGCAACTTGTCCACTCTGCTAGGCTACAACCATAGAGGCTACAACGTTAGTTAGTCATAGTACTGTACTTGACCCTTTAGCTTTAGCCGTGTTCGTGGTGATTGTGCCTTTTAGGGAATATTCTTACAAATACCAGACAACTAAAATGTTGTGCTGTGCGCTTGAATGTACTAACAGAACTTCCAATAAGTCTAAAATGATAATATTATACATGTTAATCCCGTTCGCAGGTGTTTGTGTGCTTGGTAGCTTAGCTTGTTACTTATTAGCCAGCTAAGGACGTAACCCTTTATACATACATATACATTTTAGTTTATGATTAAGCCTTGGGTAAGACTTTTATAGTCTATGGCTATGACGCCCGTAATGCTAAACGGGAGCAAATGTTAATAGGGGACCCAATTATCCCAGTGGTGGCCGCCGGAGCTAACGGAGCCGCAGGGGGCTAGCTCCAGCCGGCGTACCGGAGCTAGCCCACTGCGGCTCCGTTAGGTCCGGGCGATGGAGTCCGTCGTTATAACTGGAGATCAAGGAATGCAGCGAAACGCAGACTTGGTTCGCCTGCTGTAGTATTAGCTAAATAAATGATGTTGAACAAGGCTTATTAAGCTGAACATCGCCACAATTGTTCTCCTATGTATCGGTAGTTCTTTTCTTAACGTGTGAATGACAAGCATTAATAATTACAAAATATAGCTAATTCTCTTGCAGATTGTCTCATTTGATTATGAATGTAACGTTTATATAGGGGAACTACACTGTTAGCAGTAACTTGGTATGCATGTATTTCATGTTAGCTTAGCTTCTTAGCCTGAGCTAGCTCTGTTTACTTCCAGTTCGGAGGTAGCAGGTCCCGCCTCGGCTCCGCCTCTTTGCCATTATTTGGAGCAGGCGGGATTAGACGTCGCTGTCAAGCCGTTAGTGGCCGACTCCGCCTACTAAGGGCTTCTCGGCAACTCTGCAGAATCCTATAGGTGACGTCACGGACACTACGTCCATTTATATATACAGTCTATGGGAAATACCGAAGACCAGAAACGGCTTTGAAAACTTTTGTCCCGTAGTGGTTGTCTTCTCAATAGAACATCTTTGATAATGTCTTCTGGCCAATCAGAATCAAGATAACGGCGTGGTGTTGTTGCAGGAAGTCCCGACGGAGAATACTCTTGCTGTAGTACAGGCGGTGCACATAACTGGTACGCAGGTACGCAACAATCTGAAATGCGTACCGTCACGTGTCACAAAGCGCATTTGGGTACCGACGTACTTGTGAAGCTTTTCCAGAAGGCAGTTAGATCACCGGAGGACAGAGTCGGTCTCCGTGGGCACAGACAGGGCTGCTGGTAACGGAATTGTGCCAAAACTACGCCAACCGGCTGCGGAGGGAGACTCCTTCACTGGAGAACTGCGCTAAAACAGCTGATCACAACGTTCACCCCCCCTCCCCTCCGGTATACGAATTCTCTGCATCCCAACAGAAACTAATTATACTTATTTTTCTGTTATTCACGCTGGCTTTCCAGGAAAAGTGTGGGTAATGTGGCTGCTTTATAGCATATCACTAGGGATTGGCTTTTATTCAAGATTAATATTTTAAGAGTGGGCAGACCACAGCAAGAACACTTCTTGAAAATCGACTTTTGAGGGTTCTTTTCTCAGGGACTTTGCATGCTGACCCCAAAATGTCAGCTCTGACTTTCCCCCTCAGGCTGACATGTTGGGGACAAGCAGTCTCTATTCCTGTTGGAGCTGCTTGTCCCCAACATCACAGTGACAATGGGAACCTAGCAAAAGCACCCATTGTGGAAGTATTTTTCTAAAATGTAGAATTTTTCTTTCTAAAACTGAAACGTTGAATATAATTGTTTTGTCAACCTTTCAGTAATTTCAGTGTTGAATTGAAAATGAAAGGTCTCGTGTATGTTATTTTATAAATTGTGCCATTTTCTTGCTTGTGCTCATATATTTTTTTTCTAGGAACGACAAATATACATGGATACATTTCATGGATGTCTTTCAAAAACAGAGCTGTCTCTCAGATGACGAAGACATTTATTTTTCAAAGATTGCGTCAGCTGTTGGTTCAGACATGTCCAACATACTCGTGCCAGAGTTGAGCAGTTCTCTTGAACCCCATTTATGTTGTGTTGCTGTGTTGACTCAGAATTCTTTCTGAGGTACTATAGTTCTCAAACCTTTAGGCAGAAATAGGTCTTAGCAATACCCTCATTCACATCCCTATTAGATAAGTAGTTAGACACCTTTCAACACATTGCTAGTCACATTGCAGGAAGTTTGCCCAATGGAGAGGTTAGTCAGAAACACAGTAAGGTTCTAGTGTAGCAAGTCTTACTTCTTCTAGTTACTACAAGATCTTTAACTATAATGTTAATTAATTAATGCTATCAGACCTATTTTTCATTGAACATTCTGTATAGGTGTTTAAGATTGTCCAATATCACCGCCCTTTACTGCGGATGGTCTGACAGCACTTTCTACAATGACGGGGGACTGCTCCAATAGCAGTTTATTTGACCGTTTTCTGATTTGCCATCTATATGCCTCATTCTGATTAATTACTTATAAATGAACCAGAGTTATGTTCAGAAAATGGGCACTGCATGTTATCTAGGCGTTGACATCGCCCATCTTTTACGTTCAACCATTCATCCAGACCACAAAAGAGATTCAAGGCTAAGTATTAGGGAAGATGAAATGCATATTTACCAAACAGTATTTTTCATCCTTGACTTAAATGTGTTAATTTAATGCTCTAAAATCAATGAGGCAATGGATAAGTTGTTTGAGAGAAAATGAAAGTAATTATCAACGATTAAAAATGTTTCAATCAGACAAACCAAGACATTATAGGTTGACACCTTAGGTTAAATCAAATACATTTATTAAATAAATCAAACTACCAATTTCCAGATACAAACAAGAAAACTAGCAGTCATTTTCTTTTTCAAAGCTTACACAACTTTAAAAAATGTGATTTCTTCCACCACTTTTTGTTTTCTTTGTTATTGATTGAATGATATTTGTGAATGATTATAGCTTGCAATTTTACTTTGTTTTCAAAACTTTAAAATGTTCTTTTAAAGAAACCAGTTTGAAAGGTCTTAGCAGTTCTTCTTCATTTCAGTCGGGACCAAAAGTTTTAATGTCCTCCTATCTATTCCTGCTGGCCCCTGCAGACAGACAATAGGCGCTTTCACACCGGAGTACCTTTCCCTGTACTTTTCCCTTTTAGTTCCGATAGTTCCTGGGACTTTGCATTCACACCGAAAAGAGAACTTAATTCATGAGAACTTTTCCCCCCTTTTCAGTCCCTGCTAGAGAGGTGGTACTTTCCTGGGGAGAAAAAAGTTCCAATTTCTGAATGGCTGGTCGAATTGCAAACCACGCCCCGTAAAACTCTGCGCACCAACGGAGAGAGACTAACTTATGGCAAAACAAAAAAAAACATGGGAGCGGTGGAGATGAGGAGGTGTCTGCGCTTCTGGCGATTTACTCGGAAGCTTCTTCTGAAGCCAGTCCCCAACTCCGGGGACTTCCGGTCGGGGACTTCGGGTGGCAGTATACGACGTGAAGTTGTTTGCGGCCTGCCAATAAACCCAAAGCAGAAGAAGAAGTGACTTCAGCGGCGTCATTTGCGTAATCTTCCCTCAGGGAACTTATTCCGGTGTGAACGCGATCTGCTCTTTAGCTCCATGGGGGTACTAAGTGCTGGGAACTAAGTATGGCAAAGTACTTGGTGTGAAAGTGGCTCATGACTGGGCCGTTGTGTCGGCCACTGGCCATTTAAGAGGAAGCATGGAAGGCGTCTTCAAGTGATATACTACATCCATTAGTTTCCCATTAGTTGACATTTCAAGCAAAGGAAATAAGCGTAAATACCCAGACAGAGTCTAACTTTGAGGCGTGAGTGTGGGATGTGTATTAGAGGAGGCAATAATTCAAGTGGGGGGAAAAACAAGAGCCTCTTACCTACTGCTGAATGTTTCATTGTTATCTGGTGCATTCAAGGACCGCATGTTAGGAGAGGAAATAAGACACAGGGGACATTCAAAGAGGAAGATAAAGCATTTTCCTCTCCTTGAAAAGAAAAATGGGATGAACATTAGGAGAGGTAAATAAATCAGAGGATATAATCAGTAGTGGTGTGCAAAAACTCTTCTTTACAGTTTATGTTCCTTTGAGGTGACACATGCAGACACTTAAAACTTTTCAGTTTTGAAACGTTTTGCATATAAAGTGCCAGACACATATAGTGCATGAACGTTTGATAGCAACTGCTGCCTGTCTCCGTCTTTTGTTTTTCCGTCCCGGTTTAGAGTTAATCCCGCCCACTTCTGCATGACGAAGGCGTTGACGTAGCTTTGGGCGACCGCGTCATGGATGTTTAGATGAGAGTATGCTACATTACAGCTTGGTAAAATGACAACCCCGCCCACTTTCAGGGGTAAACAAAAAATCACCAACAAGCTGAAAAAATAGTTTTATCATGCCTAAAAGCTGTAGTGTCGTGGATTGTAAGTCACACAACAAACTTATCTAAAGCTACGATTTGCTTTACTTTTACCAACAACAAAAAAAGGACAATAACAGAAAACATCTGCGGCTTCAGAGGAATGAGATCCTCCATGAATACCAGAAATGGCAAATGTGTTTCTGATCAGTGAAATTGTATTGAGCTTGCATACAAGCATCAATGCATTAAAATAAATATTCAAGAGAAGTTTTGTTGGACTGGCAGCGTCTTTCGTTTTTTCCACCCGGTTTAGGGAAACACTTCATCAAAGTAACAGTTGTAGTGTTAAAAGTCAAATTAGTGACTGTAGTCGCCATATTAAAATATAAAACACTGACAAGCCAAGTAAATACTAGTTGAAGTGCTAGCCTGCATCCTGCCACTCGTCCACCGGCCGACTGAAAGGACATCGATTGCCTATTGATCCTAATTTAACTATATATTATATTGACAGGGATCATCCATATCCAATGACATTTTGCTCGACTAACCATCGTAATTGGGCTCCTAAATTAAAATACCTGGTATTCTTCATTTTTTTATGAACTTAGCAACAACGTCACAATCAGATTGAATGTCAGTCAAGTGACATGGAATGTGTTCACCCAAAAAGGGGCGTGGCCATGACGTAGAGGGAAGGAAGGGAGGAAGATATGCAAAAGTGCTCGTGGTTGAATCTAAACCGTGTTGGAAAAAACGAAAGTCGATGCCCTTCCAACAAAACTTCTCTTGAATATAAATTGTAATACTTTGATGTATTACAATTGAATATGCAGAAATTGTATAAGCTCAATACAATTTCACTGATCAGAGACATATTTGGCATTTGTGGCTTCCATGTAGTGTCTGAACAATAGGAAAGAACACATGTTGAATCAGTACTTGAAACAGATTTCAATGATTTGTTGAAACACTTACACATCAATAATATCATCATCTTTTCTGAATTGGTAAGAGAGTATTTCCTCTACACCAGGGGTGTCAAACTCATTTTAGCTCAGGGGCCACATGGAGGAAAATCTATTCCCAAGTGGGCCGGAGCGGTAAAATCATAGCATAATAACAAAAAAATGACGACAACTTCAGATTGTTTTCTTTGTTTAAGTTTAGTGAACTTTAGTGCAATAACAGTACAAGCACATTTAGACTTGGCGTATCAACAAAAAGCCATACAACAACATTAAGTCATATACTGGGAATGAACAAAATACAAAAACTCTTCTCAAATAACTAATTTGTCATTTTAACATATTAATCCTGTACTAACTCACCAAATGATTGAGACAAATTGAGGTAGAAACTTTTCAAGAGGGTTGAGTTACTTACTTCCTGCCTTGTAGGCTACATTACTTATTGATAAATAAAAGCTGTGCAATGCATGAACAATTTCAACAAACCTAACTTATGAACTGAAGTTACTGTCATTATTACAGTAAATCACACACTGTTCACTTTCTTTCAATCTGCACAGAAGACAATCATTTTTTAGATAACTATATCAGGGTGCAGTGTCTTATGCAGCATTTTAAGTTGGGTTACCCACTGTTGTTTTTGCTCCTGAAACCTGGCATCTTTTAGCTTTCACAAGTGCATCAATATCAGGGGTCAAAGCCTGAGTGGCAGCCAATTTCAGGATGTCATTTAAGTGCTTGTGCGTGAGCCTTGAGCGCAGCTTTGTTTTATTGATGCTCATTACAGAGAAAACTTGCTCACAAATATACGTGGTTCCAAACATGCACAACACTTTTGCAGCAAGGGCTGTCAAGTTGGGGTAACCTGGCAAAAGATACTGATAAAATGTGTCTAAGCCAGCTGCAGCAAATTTCCCCTTCAAATCTGAGTCACACTGCAAGTCTATTATTTCAAGTTGAATGTTGACGGGCAGATCAGAGGCATTCGCGGTGAATGGCGAGCAGAAAACTTTGAAGTCTTTCTCCAGTTCACCAAAAATCTGAAAGCGTTGCTCAAACTCCCGCAATAGTCCTATTAGTTTATCTTTGAACCGCTTCATGTCTGCGACATGTTGGGTATCGCACACATTTTTCAGACAAGGAAAGTGCGCTGCATCACCTCCCGCGAGCTGCGTCTCCCACAATGACAGCTTCAACTTGAACGCACATACGCTGTCATAATACTGCGTTACAACTTTGTTGCGCCCCTGCAGCATTGTGTTCAAGTTATTCAAGTGCTCTGTAACATCCACCATGAACGCAAGATCCTGCATCCATTCTTTGGACTTAAATTCTAACACTGGTCTGCCTTTTTGTTTCATGAATTGTTCAATTTCCTCTCGTAAATCAAAGAAACGCCTCAGCACAATGCCTCGGCTTAACCATCTTACCTCGGTGTGGTAAGGCAGGCCGTAGTTGTGGTCTTTATCTCTGAGAAGGTTGTCAAACTGACGGTGATTCAAGCCTCTTGATCGGATGAAATTAACAGTTTGGACGACCACCTTCATGACGTTATCCATCTTTAGTGACTTGCAACACAATGCCTCCTGGTACAAAATACAGTGAAAAGTCCAAAAATCACGTCCTCCATTTGCAGTCTGCACTTTTTCCCTGAATTTCGTCACAACACCTGCTTTTTTCCCGATCATTGAAGGCGCACCGTCTGTAGCCACGCTGACAGCGCGTGACCAGTCCACTCCGACTCTGTCCAGGGCACCCTCGAGTGTGTTGAAAATATCAGCCGCTGTCGTGGTATCCGTCATCGGCACCAACTCCACAAACTCCTCGGTTACGGTCAAAGTATCATCAACTCCGCGGATGAATATGGCCAGTTGCGCAACATCTGTAATGTCCGTGCTTTCATCAATTGCAACTGAAAACGCAATAAACGACTTAACTTTGCGCTTCAATTGGCTGTCCAAATCCTCCGAAAGATCAGAAATCCTGTGTGCAACTGTGTTTCTTGTCAGGCTGATATTTTCAAAAGCTTGACGCTTTTCAGGGCACACAATCTCTGCAGCTGTCAGCATGCATGTCTTCACAAATTCACCCTCGCTAAATGGTTTTGAAGCCACTGCAATTTCATTAGCAATAAGGTAGCTGGCTTTCACTGCAGCATCGCCGATTTCTCGGCTATGAGTAAACACAGACTGCTGTTTTTTCAGACCCGCCAGCAATTCCTTCACCTTTTCGCTTCTCTGTTTTCCTTTCAAGTTATCATATTTGTCGGCATGTTGAGTCTCATAGTGGCGACGAAGGTTATATTCTTTCAGCACTGAAACGTGCTGCGAACAAACCAAACACACGGGTTTCCCATTCACTTCCGTGAATAAATAGGAGGATGACCATTTTTCTTGGAAAACTCTGCACTCTGTGTCCACTTTTCTCTTTTTTGATAGCGACATTTTGGGGAGTGAGGAAGCCAAGCACGATAGACTGTAAACACAGGATTACTTCCTCAGCCCCGTTATACATAGTTTGCTCGCTTCACATAATTGCTATTGCGACACCCAGTGGACACATTTAGAACAGCAGTTTCTTTCATTGAAAAATTGCAGCTCTTTTTATTTTTTATACTTTCCAAAATCATCTCGCGGGCCGGATTAAACTTGTTCACGGGCCTGATCCGGCCCGCGGGCCGTACGTTTGACACCCCTGCTCTACACTGTAGGGTACTACTTTTACTTTAACAAAGTATCTGAACACCTGACCAAGCACTGCTTTATAGAATCCGTGTATCTACCGGCCAATTGTTTTTCTTTATTAAACACGTAAACGGAAGAGCTTCTGAGAGGCCTTTTTGCTTTTTGCTTTTTACATTACTAAATGGTCTAATGGTTCTTGGAGTTAGGGGCGGGGCCAAACTCACGGAAGAGATTTTAAAACAAAAGCACTCGTTTGCTAAAATCGCACTTTGAATCACTACAGTATCCTGCTGAAGGAACGGTGATTATTATAAACAAGGTGAATTTAGCGATCACAACGAAAACGTCCAAGACACATATTGAGCCCAGAGAATGGATGTTATTAAGGGCTGTAAATATACTAAGCGTATGTCTAAAATGGACAACATTGTTAGGAGATTTAAACTATACAGTGGTTCTGCACTGCGGTCACTCAGCCGTCTCTCGAGTTTGCTTTTTCAAATCAGCTGCTCTTCATTATTCCTGCTATATTTGACGAGTGATACAAATATTTGTTACCACAAGTTCTTAAGGAAACTGACACTGTTGGACTCGGTTCTAGTTTGACTTCTACCAGAAATAAAATGAAGTACATCTACTTTGTACTTTGTGAGTAATCCTCTGTCATAGTCCCCTCCATAATGCATGTTTTTCTGCTATCTTTGATGAATGATACAAATATAATTGTACCATTACTTCTTAATGAAATTGATACTGTTTGACTTTGTATTAGCCTACTACTTACAATACATTGAAGTACTTTTACTTTGTATTTTTTGAGAAATACTCTGTCAAAGTCCCCTGCTGAGACCAAAATCAAGCCACTTCTTCTAAGTTTGATGAGGGAATTCTTTTTTGTTGCCATTAGTTCTTCGTGAGATTGATCCTGTTGGACTCAGTACTAGTGAAACTACCCCAACAAGTACTATGAAGTACTTAGGCCTACTGTGTACTTTTCCAGTACTCCTCCGTAAATGTCCCCTCCTGAGAACAAGAATGCATGTTTTTCTTTTAATAAGCGTTAAAACACCTTTCTTCCTGAGACTGATATTGCTGAGTATTTTAAGAGGATGGTAGACATGATATCAGCAATACTTCCAGTCAGTACTCCAGCAGCAGCATTTTTACCCCTTGGAAAGTCTATAGAGACTGGCCTGGATAGCTGGTCCCAACTCCTTCAGCACACTGACACACTCTGTCACTCTTGTTGGCCTCTTATGAAGCTGCTGTCTTTTAAAATATGATTATTTCTCTGCTCCAGTTCATTCCTCAAGGATTATTCCATCAGTCCCAGTCATTGCATGTCAGTTAATAGAGCTTCGAAAAATGTGTCCAATTCAACAAAATCTTTTTTTGTGAGTGAAGGCCAGAGCTAAATTATAGATTGTTTGATTGTGGAATTAGAAGGTGAGAGAAAATAAATCCACATCCTATATCAAACCTATTTTATTTCCTTTTCCATGTTATACTTACTTGTATTAGAACATTTACATGTTGAACTACATACTGGATATCTTCCCCAGCCTCAAGGAAACACAATAATCTAAATGGATTCATAATTTTTAAAAAATTGATACAAATGTATAAATGAATTATGTTGTGTGCAAACATTTCACATTTAAATATAAAATGAAAAAAAAGTTTACTTTTGAAATGATTTCTCACAAAAACCTTTCTAAATTATAGTAAATTATTAAAAAAGGTTTAGTCAATAAACGTTGTTCTGCCTAAAATAGTTGTAATTGAACGTAAACTATATCAAACACCACATCCATGGCAATTAACCCATTTGGGCCCGCTATTTAAATTGACTTTGGTTAGTTAATACAAAAAATGCTGCAAATTAAGAATATTTGTAATGTTCTGCATAGATAGTGCCTTAACTTGAATTTGGAAACACGTGGCAACTTTATTAATACAGCAGATGAAAAGATTTGTGGAAGTATACATTCTTCATGGGCTTCAATGGCTCTCTAGATAAAGGGCGTTTTATGGTTGCTTGTATAATCCTCAGATAGTGGTTTGTTTAAATAACTAGTGACATTTGAATAAATATTACAAAAAAGGGCTCCAAAAAAGGCATATAACCTGGCCGGCTTAACCAGTCTGTATTTCACCAAGGACCACAAGATTCAGAGTTTATAAAGTACAATTCTGGGCCATTGATTGTGTCATTTCTCCAAACACATACACTAAAAATGCCTGTTTTGAAGCCTTAAAATGGTGCAGGAAAAGGACTTTACATTGTATTATACTTAAAGACAGGACTATGCAGTTAAGAGAAGAGAAAAAAGGAAAGAAAACTGTTATAATGGGTGATGTAACATTAATGACAGACATATGATGAGGTCCTTGGCAGTTGGCACTCAGACTTTAGAGGGGTAATTTTGTGATCATGGGGCATCACCCTTACAGCATCAGGACAATATCATATGGAGTCAGACACTGGAAGTGTGCTGGAGGCGTTGACTGGGCCTGATGGAAGGATGAGGCTGATGAGACTGAAGAATCTGCGAGGAATGAACTAGCGGCTGAGAAATAATCTTAAAAGACAGCAGCATAATAAGAGGGCAACCATGTGACAGAGTGTGTCAGTGTGCTGAAGGATAGACCAGCTATCCAGGCCAGACTCTAAAGACTTTCCAAGGTGTAAAAATGCTGCTGCTGGAGTACTGACAGGAAGTATTGCTGATATCATGTCCACCATATCCTCTTAAAATACTCTGTCCAACAATATAAGTCTCAGGAAGAAAGGTTTTTTAACGCTTATTCAAAATAGCAGAGAAACATGCATTCTTGTACTCAGGAGGGGACAGAGGAGTACTTGAAAAGTACACAGTAAGTACTTCATAGTAGGCTACTTGTGGGGGTAGTTTCACTAGTACTGAGTCCAACAGGATCAATCTCACGAAGAACTAATGGCAACACAAAATAATTCCCTCATCAAACTTAGCAGAAGTGGCTTGATTTTGTTCTCAGCAGGGGACTTTGACAGAGTATTTCTCAATAAATACACAGTAAAAGTACTTCAATGTATTGTTAGTAGTAGGCTAACTAATACAAAGTCAAACAGTATCAATTTCATTAAGAACTAATGGTAAAATTATATGTTTATCATTCATCAAAGATAGCAGAAAAACATGCATTATGTAGGCTACTATGGAGGGGACTTTTACAGAGGATTACTCACAAAGTAGCCTACATTGATTGATTGATTGATTGATTGATTGAAAAGTTTATTAACAGCTTGTATATTGGGTACAGTACAGTACAGCTCAAAACATACAATTGTTAAGGGGATGCAGACCAGAGAAAGACTTTCGTCTTGTTTACATCAGGGTCCCCCATTTCCAATTCATTATATCATTTAAGACATACAAGACATATTTGACATACAGATGGCTTATTTACAATTTACATACAGGTGTTTTTTTACATACAGATGGCTTACTTACAAATTTCATTTTAGACATAGTAAAAGTACTTCATTTTATTTCTGGTAGCAGTCAAACTAGAACCGAGTCCAACAGTGTCAGTTTCCTTCCGAACTTGTGGTAACAAATATTTGTATCAATCGTCAAATATAGCAGGAATAATAAAAAGCAGCTGATTTGAAAAAAAAAACTGGAGAGACAGCTGAGTGACCGCAGTGGAGAATCGCTGTATAGTTTAAATCTCCTAACAACCAGTAGCGTGGCGTGGGGAAAAAATTAGGGGAAGCCAATAATACGTCCTTTCTTTTGGGGTGGGGGGGGGGGGGGGGGGGGGGGGGGTGGTGGTGGTCAATGTAAACGTAACCAGATGAGTGATTACAGCGCCCGGTATCATTTTACACACATTTGTATCATACAGATGCAGGACTTACACACGCTTGTTATCTGACCGACAGGTCCGCACGCACTCTCCAGCCGAAACTCTAATAAGCATTCATTCACAAACTAAATCAGGAGACCTTTAACGTTTTACGTCCCCGGTTCGCTCCTTTGTTCCTCGCTGTACACAGCTCCAGTTTGGGCATTGGCCTGTCATCAGATTGTATTTGTTGTTGCTGCTGCAGCGGAAGTTTAGTACAATTATTTTTGATTAAATACTCCAAATCTCCACCCTCCATAATTGCACTTGCTTCAGTTGCTTGCTACTTTCTAACGGCGGTTAGAGTCGTGCAGTGAGGCTATCTATCTTCTATCGATTAGATTTATGATTCGAAAATTATAAAAGTAGGGTAGACATGTGGATATTATCCGACTGAACAAAACGTGCATTTACCAGGTTCGTTTTCCACTGACCTTTTTTCGAGCTATTTTCCAAAATCCTATGGAGAAATCCCATTGCTATTTTGTCGAGGGAAACCGAGCGCAGCTTACTTCCGCTTTTTGGGACGCGTCACTGCACCACTAAATTGATGCGATTTGATTGGATTGTGAGGCAAGGGAAGCCAACCGCCTCTGGCTTCCCTTGGCATGGCCCTGACCAATCACAGGTTGGCAGGGGCATGACGTGAGCCTCATCTGATTGGTCAATCCCTCCATTTTTTTTCACCAAGGGAAGCAAATTTCGGCTGGCCTCCTCTCGCAACAGAGAGTGCAATCTACTGTTTCACCATAACATCTAGAGGGGCGCTGTTTCACTCTTTGTAAAATACTCAATGAGAATGGGGGAGAGACGGGCCGGCAGCAACACACAACAAAAAAAATCCGAAACTAAACGAAGTGTTTTTATTTATTTATTAAAATTATAACTACAATCCGAAAAAACAGGGGAAGCCTGGCTTCCCTTGGCCTCCAGGAGAAAACGCCACTGCTAACAACAACCATTTTAGACATAGGCTTATTATATTTACAGCCCTTAATAACATTCGTTTTCTGGGCTCAATATGTGTCTTGGCCGTTTTTGCTGTGATCGCTAAATTCACCTTGTTTCCCCTTGTTTATAATATTATCACCGTTCCAAGCAAACGAGGGCTTTTGTTTTGAAATCACTTCCGTGAGTTTCTCCCCGCCCCTCGCTCCAATGACCATTTAGTAAGTCAAAAAGCAAAAAGCAAAAAGGCCTCTCAGACGCTCTTCCGTTTACGTGTTTAATAAAGAAAAACAATTGGACGGTAGATACACGGATTTATAGCCACATGTGTGGGAACAGACTAGGTGACAAATATTTTTGATTTCAAGCACTAATGAGCAACCCTTTGAGTTCTTTTAATTTAAAGTCTGGGTGAGCCTCACGTTGAACCAAAGAAAATGTGTTAACAAACAGAATACTTTTTTTAATTGAAAAGAGCATGCAGCTCTATCCCCGCCTGCATTCGGAGCTGAGCCCTTTGAAAATGCGTCCTCTTATTCAACAAGACATATAACAGGAAAGCCCATTAAAGCTCTCCATCAAACTCATTATCTTTCATCTCTTTTAATTGACTTATAAAAAGCCTTTGAATCTTTCATCTTGATAACCTGAAGCTAATGAGCTTTGCAGGTGTAACACAGTGTAATCATGGAAAGTAGGTTATTAAACATTTTGGTGCCGCAGTGATTTTCTGTCAGGATGGATTAGCTTCATCTCTGGGAGAAGCTCCCTCACACAAAGGCCTCCCACAGCACAGGATGTATTACCACACATAAATACATGTCTGATCACACTTTATGACGGCGAATAAGACACTCCGTCCCTGCACTGTACTCCACACAGTGAAATGTGAGAGTATAAGCCTGTTATCCTCTGAAATACACTCTCTGAACTTTTGTCAGCTAAACACCAGTGTGCCATGACATTAAAAAGGTGTATATGGTGCAATCCTTTTTAAGAAATATGGGAAAATATTGAGAGTATATTGAGCTTCAGTAGGTAGTTCAGTTTTCAAATACCACTCAATGAATAATTGAGGTGGCTGCCTCTTTGTTACTGAATTGTTTTACCGAGGTTTGGCTTGTTTACTACCATTTCAAATGTTTTTCATAAACAGGAACTTCATCTTCATTAAATTCCCTTTTATGCTTTTTTTAAGTTTTAGCTTTGCTTGAGTGTGTTATATAGGTTTGTATGCATGTAAAACATCAGAAGCCTAATTTAAATATTAAGCTGATTACTTTCTGTTACTTTTGGATGATCTCAATATGAAATAAAATACAAAGAAATACAAGAGGAAATAAATATTACACGTATAAAGCATGCACAAAAAGAAAATCACATAGTCATAGAAGAAAAGAGATGAGTTGATGTAGGGAAGCTTGGGGTTTGTTTCCAGTCTGTATTTCAGTCACGATATGGAGAAAGTCTAGCTTTAGGTGTCTGACAGCAGCGAACAATTAGCTCAATGTTAAATGCATTTATACTTTCCAATTCATGCTCAGCTCATCTGATTGATTTGAAAGTTAAACATGTAATATTAAAACATTGTTTTCATTGTTTAGAGGAGTTGTTGGCAGCTTTCTGAAATAATCATTCACAGCTTTTGTCAAGAAATAAAATGTGAGAATCACTAAGGTTAGAGCTGTTAGGATGCCACGCTGTTGCTTGAAAAGTGTGAACATCATGCTTCAATGTAGACAACACAGCACAGATGATATCCCACACAGGAGCTAATCTCATTGTGTGCTCAGCTGCTCTCATGCATGCTTAGCACAGGTGCAGCAGGATAACAGCAGGCCTGGGTGAACTGATTTAGTGACTCGATGGGTGCGTCTCACTTCGGTTATTTTTCATTTCCTCGCTCCTCAGGCTCGGTCTCACCGGAAGCTGATTTGTCTGTGCCATCTTGAGTAGCGTCCCAGTGGCCTTATTTCTGCCGGAGGATCGAGGATCGAGGACTGTTAACGATGGAGCGCTAATCGAGGAACTACCAGACCACCTCCGGTGAAATCCTTAGACACTCGCCCCGCCCTCTTACTGTGTATCGCTCACTGATTGGACGATGCAGCGCATGCACTGATCTGGCTGCTGTCAGACGATCAGTTGTGCGGCGTCATCACAAACGGACGTCGCTTCACATGACGCGCCGGAGAAAACAACGTCCCATTGCTCTTAAAACTAATTTCCCTGCTTCTCGTGGTTTCCTTGCATCTCTCCCTGCTTCCCCGGTGGGAGGGACTAGTCGCAGGGAAACGACGCAAGTGAGGGATGCAAGGACTCCATTTCACCAAAGTGAGATGCACCTTCAGTACTCATTGTGCACGTGTGTTTCTACCTTAAAAAATAGTATTTAACCAGGGCGGATCATGAGACAATAGACCCCTGGGCACAGACGTCTAAAATACTTGTTGATGATTACAAATCTCTTCTGTATCTTTGTTATTTTGGTTATTTAGTGGGAATGCTGACACAGCATTACTATCTGTTATGCTACGCACAAAATTCTTTATTATTCCAACGGGTTATTTTGCACCTCTTCTTCTCCCACATTCCACATCGCAGAAACTCCGTTCAAACATCAAAACGTTCAGCTCGGTCGGGAATCGATGGCTATTACTTTTCTTATTCATGACTTTCATAATTCCAGAGATTCATCATATTTTTAACATGGAAGTCAATGGAGAAACTCTTCAGACTTTAACAATCTTCATGCAACTTCAACTGCTAACTGCTCCTTCATACTTTCACTCAGAAACCTCATTCCAACTTTAAAATGTTACACATCTTTCTGAAATTATTTGTGTGACACAACTTTTAAATCTGATTCGTACTTTTACAGATATTAAACATTGTTCAGACCTTGGTAAAGAGGCCTTCTTCAGAGTGGAGACAGATTTAATTTTGCCTTCATATTTTCTTTTAAACCGGCCATAATTCCCAAACCCTACATTCCTGAGACATCATTTTTCATGAGAAACGTAGGAAAAAATCTTGTGGCTTGAAAATTAAAAAATCATTAAGCAAAATAATTTAACAAAATGCCTCTCGAGGGCATGAAGTGACAACAAATTTCAACATGTCTCCATTAAAGCCCATTGTAAGTTCAGCCTCTTCTTTCCCCACCACAGCAGCCGCACACCTTTAGTTAATCGGCCACATTATTAACCCGAAAGTACACAAAAAGTACACTTCAGATGCTCAAGTTCCTTGACATGCTTCACGCAAGTCCTCCAACTCATACGACCAAATAGGCCGATTGTTCAGGCCCTTATTAGGACCAAATATGTCGTTTGTTCAAGCGCTTAATACGTCCTATAATTACGTTTTAAAGTGTTCACCCTCTAGTGCAGAGGTTCTCAATTATTTTTCAGCCAAGGACCCCTTACAAGATAGAGAATACACCAAGGACCCCCTCATTCTGATTTGTGATTTTGGGCTATATAAATAAAAATTGACTTGACTTGACACGTATGTCCCTTGGAATAATCTGACGTAGCCTATTTTTTACACTTCTATAGTGTTAGTTATGTGAAAGAACAACACAAGAGCAATGTATTAGAAATATATTAGATATGTATTAAAAATATTTGCACCATCTCAACACAGAATACCCATAAAACAATCAATCAATTAGCTGCAAGTAACAGTGTACCTAAACAAAATATCAAAGGAAAATCAAGAAAAAAGTGATCATTTGAAGTGCATTTCAGAACACACACACACACACACACACACACACACACACACACACACACACACACACACACACACACACACACACACACACACACACACACACATAAAGATAACACATCAAGTGTTTCACTCTTAGTTAAAATTAAATGATTTATAAAAGTCTAAAAACAAAATGAATGCAGGCTATAAACAATTGAACACATGCCTGCATTGCAACATATATCAAGTAAATTGCAAAACAACTGCAACTGCATTGCTACAATCCCAAACCACTACTTGTAATGGCAGCCAGCTCTGGACACTATTGGAGTGATGCAAGGCAGTCCATGAAGCTGATTGCTTCTCTCTGCAAGTTAAGACACACATATCAAACTAAATCTATAAATGCAACATACAGTATCTGACATTTCTGTTGCTCACACACATAACCACACACACACACATACACACACACACACACACACACACGCACGCACGCACACACACACACACACACACACACACACACGCACACACACACACACACACACACACACACACACACACACAGGCAGGGCCGGCCCTTCCCACTGGCGAACTAGGCGGTCGCCTAGGGCGCCAGATCTGGAGGGGCGCTGCCGCGCTGCGCTGGGAGAAAAAAAAAATTAATAAAAAAAAATTAAAATTATTTTTATTCTGGCTAATTTTCTGCCCTTGATGTAATACATTTACAATAATTGAACAAAGTAAACACCCTTTGCACCCCTTGCCGGCGGCAACATTTTGCATTTGCCCTGTACGATGGGCGCTGTAACTGTAAGTGATGAAAGGGGGGGATGGTCGCTTATTATCAGGCACCCACAGGCCGTGGCTCACAGCCAAAGTGACGCGGCAGCTCCAGCTGAAAGTGTCGGTGATCGCAACGATCGCAACAGCAAGAGGCAAAACATTAGCATTATGAAAAGGTCCAAGCCTTCTGGGGCAACGGGAAGGAAACGGAAAAAAGAACAGGAGGAATCGAAAGTCAAAGACAGAGGTAAGTCGGCTTGTGTAAAAAAAAAAATTCAGTATGTACTGTACCGTTAGACATTTGATTTTAAGCTAGGTAGCCATGATACAGCTTTGATGCCATGCTAGCAGCGAGCCTCTGATACAGAATGATAGATACAAATGATTTTAAGTTTTTATTTATGTGTTATTATTCCTATATAATCTTTTTGTAAATAATATCCTACTTTTATATTGTGATAGCTGTAAATTGATCCTCCAATAGTGTTTAATTTGTCAGCTAGTTTATTTTCACGGTCAACTTGTGTGTATATATATATATTTATTTTTCTGTTTATTTTCTATTATATATTTTTTATTTTCTGCACTTTTTAATGTCTAATTATTGTGCAATGCTTTGTTTTATATGCTGATGTAACGAAATAATGTTAATGTTAGCCAGAAGAAAGCTATCTGGATAACTGCTCCTTTGTATAAAGTGAGGCTGACCAACCAATATGGGCATGTGTTATTATTTAGTTGTTACTTATGTTTGCAAATGATCTCCTGGGGCAGCAGAACCTCACTTTTATATAGGCCAGTTGTGAACTTGCATACAGCTGAGGCAGATTGCAGCAGTTATTTTTGCCTGACTGTATATAAATGTTTTTGCTTGTAATGTGCTAATATCTACCCTATAAATGTCCAGCTGCACTTGAGAAATACCTCAAAAAGCCCCCAGTTGCTGGAGAAGGAACATCTGATCTCCCATGTACATCACACTCTGAAGAATGTAAGTTTTGCCAAACATTTATGGTCTTTGTGTAATCGTTCATACACTACTTTTTTGTCATTATTATTATTGTTATTATTATGATAAATAATGAAAACTGAAGCATGAATAACTTCTTTGCATGTTTGGATTGCCTGCCTGCAGGTGAAGGAATAACGAGCATAGTATGTGAGTCCACCATTGCAGCCCCCTCAGATCCTGCTGACTACCCAGGCCCATCTGAGTCCACCATTGCAGTCCACTCAGATCCTGCTGACTGCCCAGGCCCATCTGCAGTCCCCTCAGATCCTGCTGACTGCCCAGGCCCATCTGAGTCCACCATTGCAGTCCCCTCAGATCCTGCTGACTGCCCAGGCCCACCTGAGTCCACCATTGCAGTCCCCTCAGATCCTGCTGACTGGCCAGCACTGAGTGATACAGTGAGGATGGAGTTAGTCAGACGTGGGCCATATCATTTAAAATCCGACTTCACGTTTCCTAAAAAGGAGGGAGGGAGAAGTTGCCATCATCACTACTTTTACAGAAGATTAGTGAATGGAGAGACAATCAAGAGGAGCTGGGTTGTGTATTCCAAGAAAAACAAAAGTATTTACTGCTTTTGCTGCAAGCTGTTCTCCCAAAAAGAGTACCAACTAATCAGCAGTGGACTAAATGACTGGAAAAATTGCACTGACAAACTAAAAACACATGAGAACAGCCCAGAACACTCTAGGCACATGACGTTGTGGAAGGAACTGGAGACTCGACTTGAAAAGGGCCTAACTATAGACAAGGTAGAAATGGCACTTATGGAGGCTGAAAAGAGGAAGTGGCGTGAAGTCCTGACCAGGTTGGTGGCAATAATTCAGTCATTGGCAGAGCGAAATATTGCCTTTAGAGGGACGACAGAAACACTTAACCAGCCAAATAATGGCAACTTCCTGAAGGAGGTAGAGCTCATGGCGAAGTTCGACCCAGTCCTCAAACAGCATGTTGCTGAGGTCCAAAGAGGAACCACCAATATTTCCTATTTGGGAAAAATAATTCAAAATGAACTGATAGATTGCATCAGTGGGAAGATTGGGGACCATATGGTCAAGGAAATCAAACAATCCAAATACTTTTCAATTATTTTGGATTGCACCCCAGATTTGAGCCATACAGAGCAACTATCAGTCATTATTCGACTAGTTACAACCCAGGACACGCCCCAAATAAAAGAACATTTTATGGGGTTCCTTGAGGTAGAACAGTCCACTGGAGAAAGCCTTTCAACCCTGATTCTAAAGAGATTAGAACAGCTTGATATCCCTTTTGAAGACTGTAGAGGGCAGTCTTATGACAACGGTGCAAATATGAAAGGAAAGAGGAAAGGAGTCCAAGCCAGACTTGTTCAAATCAATCCAAGGGCTTTATTTGTGCCATGCGGAGCACATACATTGAACCTGGTGGTAGCTGATGCAGCAAAAAGCTCTGCAGAAGCCACTAGCTACTTTGGCTACCTGCAGAAGCTTTTCACACTCTTCTCTGCCTCCACTCAGAGATGGTCCATCCTAAAAAGCCATGTGAACATCACATTGAAATCATGGTCTGATACCAGATGGGAGAGTCGGATCAACAGCATAGAGGCTGTAAGGTATCAGGCTGCAGAAGTCAGAGATGCACTTCTAGAGGTGAGGGATAAAGCCACAGATGGAGTCGTAAAAATTGAGGCACAATCTTTGGCTGAAGAGGTTGGATCATACCGCTTTGCAATATGCACTGTGGTATGGTATGACATCCTGACCAACATCAAACATGTCAGCAAAATGTTGCAATCAGTGTCAATGCAGCTGGGTATTGCTGTTGACCTCCTGAGAAAAACAGAAGTTTCTTTGGTCAGCTACAGAGGCAATGGATTTGCTTCTGCCCAAGCATCTGCCAAAGACATCTGTGGCCAAATGAATGTGGAAGCTGTTCTCAAGCAGAAGAGGCTGAGATCAACCAAGAGACAGTTCTCCTATGAGTCCCAGGAGGAGCAAGTGAGTGATGCACTAAAGAAACTCGAAGTTTCTTTTTTCAATATGGTGGTGGATGTTTCCATTGCATCACTGCAGGAGCGATTCAAGGCCTTAGGTGAAGTAGAGAAAAAGTTTGGGCTGCTACTCAACTTCCCTGACCTGCCAAAGGAAGATCTGACGAAGCAGTATGAAACACTCAGCAACACCCTGAGCTGGGGTGGGCAGTCAGACCTGGATAAGAGGGAACTTGCACTGGAGATGCAGAATTTCCCAACTTTGCCAAAAGCCAACATGACTACCCTGGAACTTCTGACTTTCCTACAGGAGAAGAAAATGAACGAAGTGTATCCAAATATGTGGGTGGCCCTCAGGATCGCTGTCACTATTCCAGTGACAGTTGCTGCTGGGGAGAGGAGCTTCTCCAAATTGAAGCTCATTAAAACATACCTGAGGTCGTCAATGGCTCAAGAACGCCTCAATGGATTAGCTTTAATAAGCATCAATCGCAAGGTTTCGGGGCAAATATCATTTGACGACACAATAAATGAATTTGCAGCAAGGAAGTCCAGACGTGTCCGACTTTAAGGATGTGGACTAATTAAAGGACACAATAACATAGCAGAGACTTGTTGTTCTGATTGCCTGTTTCATTTGATTTATAGTGTGTGTAATGTTGTTCATTATCTTAATTTATTTGCAATAACCTCAGTTGTAAGAGCTCCGTTGGCTATATTTTTGTCCACGTTTGCACTTTCTTTTCTTGAAGTTTTAAGAGAAGCTACTTTTGTTTGATGAGTGATTTTCATTTAATAACTACAATAATAATAATAAGGATAAAATAAATAAAAAATATGTTACATTTATTTGTTATTGGCTGTGGGTTATTGGTTATGTTCACATACTTATTTGGTTATTAAAATGTAACGATCTTTTTCATATGGGTGTTTAGAGTTGTACCCCTAGATCTAGTCTCTAGTAATTCTGCTCAAAGTGCACCAGATTGAAGCATTTTACTTTAAAATGTTAAAACAAATCTTTCCGAAGGGGGCATACCCCCGGACCCCCCCAGAGGATGTGACATCCACCCCCCAATTAAAACATGTTCATACAATAATGAATACATTTGAAACCTTCTTTATGTATATTACCTATGTCAATAAGTTTCAGTTTTTGTAGTGTATTGGTCTTTTGTAGACATTTATTCTTTATATATTCTATTGTGTATTGCTTGGAGGCGGGGGGGGGCACCAAATCATAATCTCGCCTAGGGCACCAAAATGTCTAGGGCCGGCCCTGCACACAGGGGTTAAAGTGGGCGGGAACGATCCAGAACAGCGTTCCGGCACCTTCGATTAATAAGTAAATAAATCTGATTGGCAGTTTCATACATAATAATGTCAAGAGAGTTCACAGGGCTGCCAACTCTCACACAATTGACATTTTTCACATGCTCTCAGCCACAAGTCCATTTTCTCAAGCAATGAAAAACAAATTCATAACTGATAATGTCATGGTGCGAAAAGAGGACACTACTGCACATTGCGCAACAGCAGCACCAGGCAGCAGACCATCTGAATAGCGAGAAATATACACAAATGTATTATATTGTAACTTATTCCCATGCATGTTGCTCAAAGTAATCTCAGTCAGTCTCACTTCTGCGGCTCTCCCTCTCCTCTCGCGCCAGTGCGATGAGCCGCGCAGAGCCGGACACATCAGTGGACTCATCCAATTGAACCGCGAATTTAGGCCCTCTCAGTCTTTCCAGCAGTTGTGATTTGATATCAGCAGACATGTCCTAAATTCTTCGTCTGCTCTTTAGCAGAAACAGACGTAACATTAACCATTCGTTGTTGTGGCTGGCGGTAGTCCTCGCCCTTCCTCTCAAAAAAAGTACTGTCTTTTTTTACATAATCTGGATGCTTGGTCTTGAGGTGCCTCTTCAATTTGGCAGGCTTCATCGCCTCATTGGCAAGACACCGCAGGCATATCAGACATTTTGGTTTCCCTTCCACTTCAATAAATCCATATTGGAGATACTCCTCATCGTATTTCCTTACTTTTTTTTGTTTTTCATTTACTTCATTTGTAGCCGGAACCGGTAGTTATAAAAAGTCTGACCATCTTCGTAGTATGTTAGCCGTGTTATATCTCTATGATGCTAGCAGTGACGCTCTCTGACTGAGTACCAGTTATTGTTGTTTCCATGGTAACGGGTGACGCGCTTGATTTTTAAATGTATAGATTTGTTAGGTTAGAACGTAATCTATGAACTATTTTCGATAAAAAAATAATAATATTATTTGTTGAACTATAAAGCCTTTTGTAAAAAAAATAAAAAAGGAAAAAAAATGATATCATGATCATTTAAATTAATGAATCTGAAAACTTTTCACGGACCCCCTGGCAGAGTGCCACGGACCCCCGGGGGGTCACGGACCCCACTTTGAGAACCACTGCTCTAGTGCTCCCGTTGAATGCAAACGTTACAGATGGTCATTTATTCACAGATAACCCTCTCTGTAAAATCCTAAATTGTAGGATAGTTTGGCCATTAAAACACTTTTTTTCCTAGCGAGAAGTGTATATTGTACTTTTAGAATCCACGTCCAGTCGATATGTAGGATCTATAGTTTGATAGATATTACGAAGATGATTTGAGGTATGCGGCAGCCTCCATGTAAAGTTACGGGTTGAAAACAGTATTTCCGGTCATAATAAAACCAATGTTCAAATGATTTAACTGTGATATCTGCAGTACTCATCAACTAAAACACATCAGTTTATCCTTGTTAATTATACAACATTTATTGGTTTAGACACGGCAGGCAAAAACATAGTTTTTCATGCACTGGTCAATTTTGAGATTTTGTGCTATTTTGATTCCATAACATGTTTTCTTTCAGGCTTTTGGAAGGACAACGTATAACATACACATTTAAGTGTTTATTTTACTATAGTTTTTCTTTTTGCGTCTGTAGATATCTCCTAAATTCACCAAAAGTTAGCATTCTAACGTAACATAAAGTACCGCAAACGCTGTTTGCACTGGCGATGTGTCGGTCGCGAGCGAGCCGATTCTTTTGAACTTATTGGTCCGCACTCACTGCCAAAATGCACTCTCATTGGCTGGTGTCAATTTCTGACAACGTGATTCGTTCAGATGCGTCACGTGTGCTAAAACACTTCCTGGTTAGCTTTCCGCTAGAAATATAAATCTCAAAATGGCAAAAGAACGACGAAAAAAATGTTTACAGAGAAGACGACAACAATTGTCACTTGCACAAAGCAAGGTTATACAAAAAACAAATGACCCCGAAAATGAAATACCTTCACGGAGTGCGTCGATGCGCAAGCTATCATCCAAATAACAAGAGGGTTTAGCTAGAGCCACACTGCAATCTTTAAAGGTCGTTTTCTCAAAATGAGTTTTTTCTCCTACACAGCAAATTCAGAAGTGTTAATTCAACTCCTAGGGAGTTAAATTCAACACTTTAAAAGTGTCTATATTGGTCCACACTAGATCGAGTTAAAATAACACTTTTTGATGTGTTAAACATGACAGAGTTGAAACAACACTCTCAGTAGTTGAAATGTAACACTCACCAGTGTTGAATTTTCCTAACACTAGTGTGTAGTGTCAAAAATTAACACTATCATTGTGTTGTTTTAACACTGAATAAGATTCAGATTATATTAACACTATTGATAGTGTTAAATCTATATTAACACTATGGATAGTGTTAAATCTACATCTACTACTACTACTCATAATAATAATATAATTTACAAAGAAAACCACACAAGTTGCAGTTTGAATCTGTATTTATTTCAAACAAGCTCACCACAAAAAAAACAGCACTGGCTTTGCAATAACCAACAATGACCAACACAGGTCACACGATATGACAATGTGGCACAATATAATATTTTTCACACATCTTATTAGAAAACTGTTTGTCATAGGGTCTGTAATAAATCAACTCCTTAACTGGAAAAACAGAAAATGAATCTGCGCTCTCACTGATACAGTATGCATTGAAATGATCATCAAAATAAAGAGTGTCCACTCTGCATGTCAAAATAAATGCTTGCTCATTATGTACAAGAATGTTTGTGATCTTTCTGAAAACAGGATCTTCCATATTTGTTCCAGTGCAAACAAACATACCAATCTGATATTCTGTTCCATAGTTCTTCACCCAATTAGTGGTTGACACTTCACAGTATGCATTTACATTAAATACAGAACTTAAAACATCTCCTCCTTCCAAGCTATCAATAGTTTCTTTTTTCACTGGACCAAACTCAAATCTCTGAAAATCAAAATTCTCCCAGTGGTAAGCTAGCTGTCTCTGGTGTTGTTTCATCAATGCTTTTGTGATATTTTTGAAAGTTTTACTGTTGTAGCTTCACTGAGTTTTAGTCTCTCTCAAACACTTAGTTTTTGTAGCATGTTTTAGCCATTTAGTATTTATCTCTTTCATAGGAGAAAATAAATAATAAGTTGCTTTACTAATATGCATTACGCAATGTCCTAAAATAAGTGTTCTGTTAAAAAAAAATTGCATTGAGTGAAGTATAAAAATGAACAATGAAGTCTTACCCATGAATTTCAACCATGTCAGCCACAAGAAGGTTCACCAACTGTCTCCTTGTGCTATCCATCAATGTCTTCATTTTATCATATTCATCCAAAATAATCTGTCCACCCGGTTTAGCCTTTAGAGCATCTCTCACCATCTAAAAGATAAAGCAAATTAGCAATCACCATCATTAGAGCTGCAACAATTAATCTAACAATTATCAATTATTAAATTAATCATCAACTATTTTGATAATCGAATAATCAGTTTGAGTAGTGTTTTAAGAAAAAAAATGTCACTAATCTATGAATTGTTTAAATATGGACAGATTAATCGAAGATGAAAATAATCGTTAGTTGCAGCTCTAATAATCATTACATCCAACAACAAAACAGTTTAACACAGTTCAACTGCACAATATATTTGTGTGTGATATTTGATAACTAAAACCTCTTTTGCCGATTCCCGTTCAGCATGGGTTCTCCTCCCTCCATTTGTCTGAACAATCACTGTTGCATCTGATGAATCAGAGGATACTGCCAGGAAGTCTTCTGACACTGACAGAGAGGAGTTGTCTGATATCGGTGACTCCAACGAAGTGTATGAAAGATCATCATGAAGCACAACTGTAAACAGTTTTAAAAATGTAAACACAAAAGGAAAAAATAATTAGTTCTCCACAAAACTCTTTAATATTGACGATCCACTCCTGGCCTCACAAGTCTGAGTCTCACCTGTTGACTTGTCAGTTGCCACCCTAACAGTAAGGTTCCCTGCTTGCAAAAGCTCCTCAAACACATCTGCATCGATTTCTGTCCCTGTTTCATCTGTCAAGTGCAGCTCACTCTCAAGTGGAAGATCTAGCTTTTGAATGACTGATAAAAAAAATTAAATTCAGAGCCATGGAAAAATTATAATAAACAGAAATTTGCTATACTTGTTTTTCCTAACATTTTAGGTCAAGGGCACACAGGGCATTACCATTAGCTATCATAAACACAACTCCATAATATGAGACATTTACACATCACATCATTTCAGTAGATATTATAACAATTAGTCAATTTCTCTGCTCTATTAAAAATGATGCCAACCTTTCTGAAGAAATGTGTTGAAGTCATCATAGCCATCTTCAGTCTCAGCCACTTTGACATACTTCTGCGTTTCTCCAAATCTCACCTTCACCAACATGATGTACTACAGAAAAAAGAAGAAGAAAAGACACACGCACTACGTCATCATTTTCAGTATGTTCACCATGGATGTGGAGAGACATGAAGATTTTACCTTGCCTTGAATTCGACCGAGTATCTGTTTTGATTTTTTTAAGCATTACTCACGAGTTATGGTCTGGTGTGTCTGTTTCTCCAGGAAGCCTAACCTACAGCAGCAACATGCTAACTTAACTTGCCCGACTCACAAAGCTAGTCTGACTTTTAGCATTAGCAGCAGTCTTTGGGCAGGCAGGAGCTCAACCCCCAGGCCCAGCCCCGGCTCTCTAAGTTACTCTATCGCCTGGCATTTTCATCGAGACGAGACCATAGCTAATTAATTACCGTACGCGCACGGAACGACAGATTTTTCCCGACAGAAATCAGTTAGCCTCGTGCGCGTGCTAACGCTACGTCATTTTAGCTAACTTAGCTTTTTCCTCTCACAAGAAATGTGTAGTTATATACCGTGTTATCCGAACGTGTAGCCTATACTTACGCTAAGCAAATTGTGTACATTCATCAACACTGATGTGCAAAAGGAACATTAATGCACCTTTGAAAAAATATAAAACAGCTGCCATGCTAACCTTAACATGGGACTTAGCCTACCTTGTTAGAGCTATAACGTTAGACAGGACGTTCGACACATATAACATTAAAATACTACTGCTTAAAAAAGTATTATTAAATGGGCATGACGCCTTTCATTTACTTACAGAAAGATACTCCGTGGAGTCTGGACGTGAAAAGAAAGTCGTCCTCTGCCGACCCCGCTCGAGCCTCGAGTCTGACTCCGAGTCGTCCCGCTCTTTAGACAAACACGTCACAGGTCCGTTGGAATTCTGGGAGTAACACTGTTTAAGTGTTGATTTTAAAATGAACACTTAACAGTGTTGTTTGGATTTAACTCCCTGGATTAACACCAACTCTTTTGAGGAATTAACTCTCACATAGTTGAATCAACTAAGCAAGTGTTGAATTAACACTGTATTTTTAACATTTAACACCAACACTGGAAATTTAACACTTTTGAATTTGCTGTGTACTCTGAGTTTCAAATGTCCACTTCAGTAGCATGTACATACACCAAACCTTCCAGTTATATTCCTATCAATATTATGAAGGCTTTTACAGAAGGGTTTGTTCATATCATTCATTGTATACCTAAAAACATGGCGAAAATTGATATTTTAGGGCTGTTGACAGTATTTTCAGATCTATGGAGTGATAAAAAGAGATATCCAAAATCCCTCCCGTAAAAGCCTTAGATACTAATATGACTACAAAATGAAACAATAATTTTGAGCTTGGCTTTATCCAATGTTCAGATTTCGGTTCCTGAAATGTGTTAAAATATATGCGCATATTTCATGAGATAATGGATCATTTGCATATTTAAACATGCTATTTCAGAAAACTTGACCATGGATGTATGGGCTGGACCTGTCCAATTCCAGTTTTGGAAAATCTGCCGTGGTTCCATTCCATTTCAAAGAGCTGTTGACGCTCAGCGCAACCTTGTCGCACTGCCACTCCAACATCCAATCATAGGGCTTGATGCCTAATCACGGGGTTTGCAAAGCAAGGCGGATGTTGTAGTCCCAAACGATAGCTGGGGATTCTGGGTAGTGTAGTGTCTTCAGAAACTGTATTGTCTAAACTCCTAAAAAACTATTTGTTTATCTGAATCGAAGGTTAAAAAACACAAAAGCATTGTACACAAATCTTTTTTTTTTTTCACAGTTTTGAGATTTCTTCAAATGCCGTTGCCATGGCAACACAATGCTCACCATGAAACACGGTTTTCTCATAACTTCAGTGAAAATGCTACAAACGGCCCAAAACTTCACAGGTTTGGTAACGATGCAGCCATCAACGCATCTAAGCGTATTATGGGATGTCATCAAATGCCGTTGGCATGGCGACAGATCATTCACCATCAAGCTAGTTCAAAAGTTGCAGTTCAAATATTCTGCTGTTTTTCCAAGCCTTTTTACTTTATTTTCTTCTCTCATCATTCAAGCCACCAGTGTTCATGTATCATTTCAATCTAAATTCTTCACTTTCTTCTTACACATTACATTTCAGCAAAGCAGTTTAGCGTCAGCTTTTCAGCATAAAGCATTCCCACTAGCAATTTCTTCAGGAATTGCATTCTCTAGTTGCTTTTGTCGTTGCAGCCTATAATCAGCTGTTGTGAGAAATGATGAGTTGGGCTACCATTACACAAAACACAATATTCATAGTCTTATCAAAATGAGATCTATAACACTTGCAAGTATGACATTCTTCTTGTGTGAGAAAGCGCCAGAAGTCTGGTAGACAGCTTTTTAAAGGTTTACATCAACACAAACATACTTACAGGGCACACAGAACCATCTTGGGCAAATTACAATGCAATACACAAAAACAGACCATACAATTACTTTTCACCATTAGAAGTTGCAAGGGGCATTTTTGTTTTCTCCCTCTATTCCTAAATACTTCCTGATCAATAGAGCACCTGTTGTCTGAAAGATTAACAACACTTTCAAGATACCATCTGAAAAATGATACAACAGTGAATGGTTAATATTTCCAATATTAAATACAATCATAAAAAAACACAATTTCCCCCTCACTTTCTATGGATGTTGTGTTGCCTTTGTTGTCAGTTTGTGTCTCTTTTGTTGTCATTTTGAGTGTCTTTGTAGTCTCTTTGTGAGATGAGAGATGTCATGTTTTGATTTTTGCATTTTGTAAGTGATACAATTGAATAGAGAAGAATAAGGAACGCTGTGATGAGCAATGGCAGGTCAGATATGCAGATGCATGTGTGATGAGGCTGGTCTGTGACATGTGGACTAGATGATCGCATCCTATTTACATTCAGTGGATGATTGTGGGATCAGGCTGCGTGTCCGTGCATCTCATCGGCTTATTCTTCCAGACAGGATTTGCAGATATTGATACGAGCTCTGCCTGTGGAGCTATTCTGCTCTGCGCTGTGTCAAATCACCGAGGACTGAACACACACCCCCCGCCCACATTAACACACCGCTCTCCTCTGTTTTCCAAGCCAAAGCACTTCCATATTATCAGTAAATCCTTTCAGAGGGCATCGATCGGTCAAATCCACATGCCATGAAACCAGTCAGTACACACTGGAAAGATTCTGTTCCAAAAACAAGTTTAAAAATTCATAAATACAAGGTGTTTTCACTCTAATACATAATCAAATATGCCAATAGGAACATTTGCTTGGTAAGATTTATTGTAGTTAGCTGGGAAAACTTATTTTGAACCATATTTTACCAGAATCAGGAAATGTTGTGTTGAAAATAAGCCACAAATGCTCAAAGTTTTCTGAAATCAAGTAAGATGTATTTATTGAAACAAGATGATGCATCTTTTACAGCCCGTCCACACACAGGCATGAACAAAATCTTTCAAAGCTATGCCCATTCACTTGAATGGGGTGACGTAGAAGATTTTTAATCTTCGCCGAACTGCATTGTGGGGAGCGGAGCATGGGTTTGCAAGCATCGTGAGCATCAAAAGTTGAGCAATGTTCAACTTTTGATGCTCCCGATCAGAGCTGCTCCCAATGCTTTCGAAGCTGGCATCAGCCAAAAAAATCCCGTTTATGCAAATCCCGCCAGTAGAAGCGCTAGCCAATCAAACCGCGTGCAAGCTGGGAGAGCCAGACCGCAGTTAATTTCCTCATATTCCAAACGAGAAATTACGGTAGCAAATCACTCGGTTCTTTACGACCAGAGCTATTTACCGGGATACAAACCGGAGGAACCAGGCATGGAGGGAGGTGGCAGAGACAGTGGGTGAAACTGCTAGGTATATGTATATCTTATATATTCTAGTCGGGTGAAGATATATTCCAACTAGATATTAGAGGAATGTTCTTGGCAAGGCTTCGAGTTTTTGCAATGGGGGGGTTGGAAACAGATCTTGTTTGGGAGCTAACGCTAAACCTTTAATTCACTCTGAACAAGAGCTTAAGAGCTCAAATGTAAATTAGCTGTAAATGTCAGCGAACAGAAAACCAAAGGCCATTACCATTCATCTCCGTCCCAGCAGAGTGTCCAGTGAGACTAGTTACTGTGGCACCGGTGTTACAGGGGGGGTCCTGCTCTGGAGCCAGCTGTTACTCTATAAATCATGCTGGACAGGAAGCTCTTTGAGCCAAACGACTAATTCCACTTTCACTTTCTCTCTCAAGTGTGTGTGTGTTAGAGAGCAGAGTGGTGTGTGTGTGTGTGTGTGTGTGTGTGTGTGTGTGTGTGTGTGTGTGTGTGTGTGTGTGTGTGTGTGTGTGTGTGTGTGTGTGTGTGTGTGTGTGTGTGTGTGTGTGTGTGTGTGTGTGTGTGTGTCTCACTAAATATTCTCTAGACTTGGTTCTCTTAATGTACAGCCCACACAGTGCAGATAAGAAAAAGAGATACACAAATAATTCCGTTCAGTTCGTGTTCTCAAAGCAACTAGCTTGACTAGCGGCAGGACAGAAGGGTATCTTCGCCCACGGCAACACACTCTCACTCCATAAACGTCCAGGAGCGACGCTTGGTCAGGGTCCCGAGGCGTGCAGTTGGGACGCTCCTATGCTCCTTCAGCTTCATAAAGGGATGCAAATAGCTTTCAACTGATTGCGATGTATTCCCATCTGCGGCGGGATTTGACGCTCATGGAAGCACGGCATTCATTTGTGTCGGCTGCCCTTAAAGGCAATGTGAGCGTCCATTCCCATTGGATAACAGACAATTGTACACCAGGAAGTAAGTATTCTCCTTACTGTCAATTGATTTGACAGTGATATCTCCACTACTCATCAACTCAAAAACACCAGATTATCCTTGTTGATTTAACGACATTGATAGGTTTTGTGAACAATTTCTTGTTGCGCCAGCTGGTCGACACCTCTTTTAGCAGAAACAAAAGCTACATTAATGTATTAAATCGATGTTAATCCAGGTGGATGTGGAATTAACGGACGTGACGTTGTGTGATTGCGTTGCCAGGCAACAGCTTCGGTTCATGTTAATTTACAAACTCTTCAACTACAACCGTAGTTATATTTAAAAACATATTAGAAGGCCTCACGAAATACTTTAATGTAAATTAAAATTGAAATGTGAAGGAATGTGTGTTCAACAAAATACATCCTTACGAAATACGAAACCGGAAACATGCGGAGGCAAGATCCTCAGCTCGATTTAGCCGCAAAGCACGCTGGGATTTGGTGTTTATAAAATGTGAAATCCGAAAACATATTTTAAAAATAAAATAATACATTATTCTGAGTGTGCTTGCTTTTCTCTTTGAAAGTCATCACATAACGGCATTGTAATACACGGTTCGGCTGCATTAAATATGAAATATCTGCCGTAGTTGTATATTTATAGAGCCCTGATGAGAAACATGAGGGCTTTGTAGAGACAAACAGGAGGAAATGCTGCCAAACTGAAAACGTGACGTGGATCCTAAATATATCAGCAGTTAAACAACATCTTACATTTTTTTCACACAATACGCCTCTTTGCAGTATCAACAATAATTCGGCTGACTTTTATATTTAATCCAATTGGTAGATTGACTGTATTTACACCATAACGGTGCACAGCTGATAGAAACGGGCACCTAGTGGTTAAAGCGCGTTATTGCATTTTTATTATTTTTATTATTAGATATTAATAGAATCCCTATAAAGTATATTCATCACTCGTTATTCTCTACTAATAGTTAATTAAATAATGTATATAATGACTATTTTGCACATCCCTTTCAAGATTTCAAGATTTTCTAAGGTGTATTGACATATCATAGTATACACAACTACGGTGTATTTGTATTTGTATTTATTTATAGAAGGACCATGCATACAAAAACATTAATCTCAGCAAAGAGAAGAGATGCAATATGCCAGATTATAGCTAATAGCTCATTTCCATCTGTGGTCCTCGGGCAGGTTCATAACAATCAATAAACAAACAATGACATTGCATGATCTCTATCAGTCAAACAATTTTAAAACCTGATTTAAGTACAGCTCAATAAATTAATACATAGTACACTTGAAATACACTTACATGATCTGCTTAAACAAGTGTTTAACACTAGAACCGCCAACGGGTAAATTTGACCCGCAGCTGTTCTTTGATTGTATGTAACTTTTGTTCAATAACATATTAAAGTCTCCCAGTCCGTGACTTTTCCTGAAAGTGTGTTATGTAGCACCCTCTGTTGTTAACAATTGTCAATATGAAGTCAGATTGAAAAAATCGCCAAAAAAATGCCATTTATACCTATATCCGCCAGCGGGTAATATTTACCTCATAGAAAATGCAGCGTAAACATGACGTGTTGCTATAGCAACGCCTTTTGTCTACTGCGGTTCCTTATAGATAGAGAGATATATTGAGAGATGGATAGAGAGAGAGATAGACAGATAGATAGTTATAGATAGTGTAACATCTTGGAGAATACAAGATCTTGGATGACTGAGCTCACGTTGAGGACGTAATGCATGTGTTCAGGTTGCGTGCCGGTTGAAGAAAGATGGACACTCGGAATGAGAGAAGTAGTCCGCGTCGTCTATTTATGTAGACAATTATATGTTCAAAGAACAGAACATTACAGATATATCGATAGAGAGAGATAGAAAGATTTGTACCTAAACAAAACACAAGTCTAACACCAAGCATTTAAATCAGCATTCTTAGCGATATTTTAAACTTCATGCTATCCGCACAACCTATATCATATGAAAAGCTGAGGGTCCATAGATTCTATTGGTATAAGTTTCATCCCTGTGCGATCAAAACTCACTGTTCTGTATGATAAATAAAAGAACATTGTACCTTGAAAATCTATAGTGGGTACATTTTACCCGTTGGCGGTTTTAGGTATACAGCGACCTCTGGCGGTTCTAGTGTTAAACATAGCAATATTAACTATGTTTAAGCACTTATTTTAACTGATATTATACATGTATTATACTTTTATAAGATGTATGTAGATAGTATAAGAAATGTGCACAATATGACAGTTTAATGGTGGAGGTGTACACACATATTGATACAGTAGACATCTTGTAATGCACTGTTGAGGAACCTGCCACCCAAGTTTTTCATTCATTGCATAACTACACCGTAGTTGTATATATGTGTATGTGTAGGCTATATGTCAATAAACCTTAGAAAATCTTGAAATCTTGAAAGGGATGTGCAAAATAGTCATTATATACAGTCTTTAATTAACTATTAGCAGAGAATAACGAGTGATGAATATACTTTATAGGGATTCTATTAATATCTAATAATAAAAATAATAAAAATGCAATAACGCGCTTTAACCACTAGGTGCCCGTTTCTATCAGCTGTGCACCGTTATGGTGTAAATACAGTCAATCTACCAATTGGATTAAATATAAAAGTCAGCCGAATTATTGTTGATACTGCAAAGAGGCGTATTGTGTGAAAAGAAATGTAAGATGTTGTTTAACTGCTGATATATTTAGGATCCACGTCACGTTTTCAGTTTGGCAGCATTTCCTCCTGTTTGTCTCTACAAAGCCCTCATGTTTCTCATCAGGGCTCTATAAATATACAACTACGGCAGATATTTCATATTTAATGCAGCCGAACCGTGTATTACAATGCCGTTATGTGATGACTTTCAAAGAGAAAAGCAAGCACACTCAGAATAATGTATTATTTTATTTTTAAAATATGTTTTCGGATTTCACATTTTATAAACACCAAATCCCAGCGTGCTTTGCGGCTAAATCGAGCTGAGGATCTTGCCTCCGCCTGTTTCCGGTTTCGTATTTCGTAAGGATGTATTTTGTTGAACACACATTCCTTCACATTTCAATTTTAATTTACATTAAAGTATTTCGTGAGGCCTTCTAATATGTTTTTTAATATAACTACGGTTGTAGTTGAAGAGTTTGTAAATTAACATGAACCGAAGCTGTTGCCTGGCAACGCAATCACACAACGTCACGTCCGTTAATTACACATCCACCTGGATTAACATCGATTTAATACATTAATGTAGCCTTTGTTTCTGCTAAAAGAGGTGTCGACCAGCTGGGGCAACAAGAAATTGTTCACAAAACCTATCAATGTCGTTTAATCAACAAGGATAATCTGGTGTTTTTGAGTTGATGAGTAGTGGAGATATCACTGTCAAATCAATTGACAGTAAGGAGAATACTTACTTCCTGGTGTACAATTGTCTGTTATCCAATGGGAATGGACGCTCACATTGCCTTTAAGGGCAGCCGACATAAATGAATGCCGTGCTTCCATGAGCGTCAAATCCAGCCGCATATGGGAATACATTTGAAAGCTATTTGCGTCCGTTTATGAAGCTGAAGGAGCGTCCCAACTGCACGCCTCGGGACCCTGACCAAGCGTCGCTCCTGGACGTTTATGGAGTGTGAGTGTGTTGCCCAAGGCTTCGCCTCTCAGGCTACACACAGGCTGCCTTACCCTGTTGGTGAAGGTTGTTATGAGTGTATGTGGCCTCAAAATAAGACTCACATCCACTAATAAGAGCTGAATATAATTTAAAGTATATTCATTTGTTTTCGTATCTCCTTAGTGGTAATGTGTCTCCAACTTCTGACACTAAACCTACGACTTTGAGCCTTGAAGCAGAAATAAAATATTAAATTAGATAGATAGATAGATAGATAGATAGATAGATAGATAGACAGACAGACAAAAAAGACAGACAGACAGATAGACAGACAGACAGACAGACAGACAGACAGACAGACAGACAGACAGACAGACAGACAGACAGACAGACAGACAGACAGACAGATAGATGAATGAATGGATGGATATCATTGTCATTGCAAATGAACTAAACATATTTGTAAAATAGAATACAGTAAAAATAGAATACAATAAAAAAGAATACATATATAAGCATTAAAAAGCAATTATATATTCAGAGTATATCCCTATTAGAAAAAAATGCAATCAATAAAGTGTCTTAATATACAGAATAAATAATGTACAAAATAAACTAAAATTGACGTGTACAACACAGTTTACAATATACAGTGCAAATAATTGTGCAAGTAGTTTTCCTTTAATGTACATTTAAATTAGATCCCGTAAGGTAGTGTAGTATTATATGTGTCAATATGGATCCATCACAACTCTTTTGTCTCGCCAACTACTGTACATTGGGACATTTCAAGTCTGACGCTCTTAAAATGTGCTTGTACTGTAGGTAAATGTTCTCATTGGTAATTATGTAAAGTCATTCTTAAACTTATTTAATACATTTCATTTGTCTGACGCTTTTATCCAAAGCAACTTACAATATATGCAAAAAAACAATTAACAAGATTCCTGTTAATGATCTTTTAGTACGTATATATATATATATATATATATTCAAATACATTCAAACCACTCTATACATATTCAGATTTTAAACAATCTTAGACATTGTGCTCATGTTACGAATCATTTAAGTATTCCATATCTACGTCCTAAACCTCTCCTCACGTCATGCCATTCTATCATTATCACATTCAACTAGAACTGTCGGCCCACAGCTGATAAGAGCTAAGACAGGATGATAGAGCATTCTTTAGAGAGACGTCAGAGACAAAGATCATACGGCTGACTTGCTGAAATTATGGTCCAGTATTTTAGGAGAGCCATCAAAATGACTCATCTTTAGATAAACACATTTACTGCTAGCCTTCGGTAGGATAAATATCAGTGCAGGGTGGCTGAGCTCCAGGATTTATGATGGCATATGTTGTCACTACATCTCAGTGTTGTATTGTTTATCATATGTTCTCCTTGGTCAAGCTCCAACGCATGTCGGCCTTGTGCAGCTTATTTGGATTTCCTTTACAATTTGGAGACGTTAGTGTTTCTGTTTTGTTTACACATTTTGATTGGACACAACATGATGTGGACATATTCTGCACATTTTCAGCTTCATGTTTGTATATAGTGACTCTACTGTGACATGTCTCCATGCTTTAATGTTCAAAAAGCTCTTTATTTTTCTCATACTGCCTGTGCTGCAGCACCTCTTTTCACCCTCTGTCTGAAACCAGAGCCCACTCTGCTCTGCTTGGTTAGTGTAGGAGAATTTGCATTATTGTAAGTGTTTGGACAGGTCAGCGTGACATGGTGTTTTAGTAGAATCTGTATTCTCAGAATAGCATTACTAGGTTTGGACAAAGTCAGTGTGTTATGATTAGTTGAGTGGAATACTTAGAAAAGTATTCTCGTTGCAAACAAGAACAGATCAGCGTGACATGGGGGACTGGCTTGCTCCGTTGTGATTGGTGGACCGTGTAGAGATGTCCCGCCCCTTGGCCTCACATACAATGTGTTGGCACGCTAGCCAATAGAAGCACGAGTGTTACATATTGATATTATCATGTTCCTAAATAATTAAGGTTTTAGCCTTTGCTGACCATTTACAGTACAAGCACAAAAAACTATAACACACTACAGGACAGAGAAATCCCCCAAAAGCATAATAGGGCCTCTTTAAATCAGAATTTATTCTTTTAAATGTTCTAAATCACTTTGATATCAATCAATCAATGTTTATTTATATAGCCCAATATCACAAATGTTACATTTGTCTCAGTGTACTTCACAGTTTATACAGAATATCAGTATGACAATACGACACGTCTGTCCTTAGACCCTCACATCGTACAAGGAAACACTACCAGAGAAACCCCACAGTTTAAAGGGGAACATGGGAGAAACCTCAGGGAGAGCAACAGAGGAGGGATCCCTCTCCCAGGACGGACAGACGTGCAATAGATGCTGTGTGTAAATCGAAGAGTTAATACATTTTACAGCGTAGTTAGACCAAATGTTTGGAAAGACCAAATGTTTGGAAATATATGAGTCTATAATAAGAAGATGAATCCACGAGGATGTCAGCAATCCTGTGGGAGCCATCAGGGAAGTATGATGAGAGTCAGGCAGGACCGCAGAGACAGGTTCAGCCACGACTCGAATTCCAGGACTCAGATCCAGTGCTCAGCATAGAGGATCCAGGACACACAACCACAGCCACAGGATTAGCCTCGACTCAGGATCCCGGCGTATATATGGACACAAAAAAGAGATTTGGGGGAAGCTGGGTTAATCGGAACATGAGAGTACACAGGTACAAACAGCCAGAAAGACAGAGTAAGGTGCCCCCCCCCCAACAGTCCAAGCCTATAGCAGCTAAACTAACTTGTCTACATACATGCACTCCCTTAGGATAGGTTGAGGGAAAAGGGTAGCAAGTAAGAAGTAGGAAACAGAGGTGGAGAGGCACACACAGGGAAAAAGGTCCCCACTGGAACCTTAATTGGTTAGAGGTATAGGAGTAGGTCAGTGGCTACATTCCACACTCCCCGGCCGGGCTAGGCGTTCTCTGCAACCTGTTACCCTCTAATAAACCTCGAGACGTCATAGAGGGGAAAGGTTTGGCTAAAGTTTTAAATATAAGATCTAAGTTTTTAGGATTTAAGTAAAAGAGTAAGAAATAAAATGTATAGGTGAAGAGGCCCAACGTATCTACGTCAATGCACTCTTATTAGATTATTTTATTTTATCACTAAAAGCTTTATCAAAAAGGAACGTCTTAAGCGCACTCTTAAAAATGGATAGGTGTCTGCCGCCCGAACACAAACTGGAAGCTGATTCCACAAATGTGGAGCTTGATAAGAAAAGGCTCTGGCTCCCATTGTACTTTTAGAGACTCTAGGAACAACCAACAACCCTGCATTCTTGGAACGCAATGCCCTAGTAGGACAGTAGGGTATAATGAGTTCTTTAAGGTAAGATGGTGCCTGCCCATTAAGGGCTTTGTAGGCGAGAAGAAGAATTTTAAATTATATCCTGTGTTCTTTAGGGAGCCAGTGTAAGGCAGCCAGAACAGGAGTAATGTGGTCCCTTTTCCTAACTCTGGTAAGTACACGAGCTGCAGCATTTTGAATCAGCTGAAGCGACTTAACTGACTTCTTGGTACACCCTCATAATAAAGAGTTACAATAATCCAGCCTTGAAGTAACAACTGCATGGACTAGTTTCTCTGCATCGTTTTGAGGCAAGATATGCCTGAATTTTGCAATGTTACGTAGATGGAAGTAGGCCTTGAAATTGATTTTATGTGGGTGTTAAAGGATAAATCCTGATCAAATATAAAACCAAGATTCCTTACAGTCTCACTGGAGGCCAAATGAATGCCATCCATAGTAAGTATATCTTTAGATAGATTGTTTCGTAGATTCTTTGGGCCGAGTACAATAACTTCAGTTTTGGTCGTGTTTAACATCAAAAAGTTTAAGGTCACTTCAGCATTTTTTGTAATCACTATAAAATGAATGCAGTTAACCATGTGAAAACACTTTGATGGTGCTTTACGTTTGTGCAGAGTGCTTCTGATCCTAGTCTGTTCCCACACTTGTCTCTGTGTGACAGAGCAGGTCTGAGCTGAAGGTGTCCTCCTCTGTTTCTCAGGTCGTCAGTTTGTGTCGGAGTGAGAGGCGTGGAGGCTGCGAGGCTGTGAGTGAATCTATGGCAGAGAGACAGCACAGCAAAGGTAAGATCTGCCAGAAACTCAGCAAGATGAACACACAATCTTTGCCTGACGGTAATACAACAACACAACACAAAGGGAGGAAGGATGTACCTGGGGAGGGAGCCTTCTGTTGCACATCGCTCTCCAACATGACTAACTCTCTCACCAGCCCTGAGTGGCTGAGATCCATTACGCCTAACAATGCAAGAGTGGTACTGATGATGCCAGCCAAACCGAGGTTGATTGAGGTTTCCTGTAACTCTCTAAGTCTGTTCACATTTTATTTTCGACTAACCAGTCTTTAAACACTGCCAGAGCCCATACCGTGTTCCTGTGTTTACTTCCTGTCTGCCTTCTTCTGTTGTTCCCTTTTAATGTTTACTTCCTGTCTGTCTTCTTCTGCCGTTCCCTTTAGTGTTAACTTCCTGTCTGTCTTTTTCTGCTGTTCCCTTTAGTGTTTACTTCCTGTCTTTCTTCTTCTGTTGATTTCTGTAACGTCCAGCGCTCTGTCTTTTAACATTTCTAAACTGTGCAAAGTTTGTTCTGATGGTTGAACTAGAAATATGTGTTGTGGGGAACACAGAATAGGAAAGTATCAACCTGAGGAGCATGAACATGCTCAGAGAACCTCATGTTGGAGCTTTTTTGTTTTTGTTTTGTATAAGTTTGAAAGTTAGGCCTGTGTTGGCTCTGGAGGAAAAATAAGGAAGGCACAAATTGGTGTGCTGTGGTGAGACAATTGAGAACACACTAATCCAAATGGAAAGCCAGTGAACAAAATAATGGTCAGATTGTACTTGATATACTATCAGGATTTGTTGTTCTGTTATCTGATTTTGACTGTAGACCATGCACCATCACATCGGACCCAGCCTGCTAACTTGGACTGACCCACTGGTGCACTTATTCTGAGGCCAACTACAGCTTTTTGGGGATTTATAAAAATATGCAGTAAAATGCTGTTTGCAATAAAGGGAGCAGTAACTACAATTGTCCTCAGGCGTATGCAGAGCAGTGGGAACAGACACCACAGGCTGCAGCTTTTGTACTTTAAACATATCAATGTTTGCAACAAGCTTTATGCCTATAACAGAACACTTTCTGAAACAAGCAGATCTCCTGAGTTATTCAGCTATTGGGATAAGTGCTCATTTCTATAGAAGAAAAAAACCATGAGTGGGTTATCATCGCCTCTTTTACCAACAAAACGTACTTTTTTTACATTTTAAAATACTCCGATTGCACTGTGATGATGCTGTATTTAAATAAATAAAAAATGAAGACACCTAATCTATTTGAGCAGTGAATCTGATGTAGGTTTAGAAGGGCAGCTGATACATGTGTTCGAAACATGGATCAAACCGAGCTCTGTGAAGTCTATTCCTCAAGCTGAAGAAGTCCTTAGCAATGACAGATGCCTGACTTTAGAGGCGTTGACAGCAGATTCCTCTTTCCTCCGCGGAGGGCGGCCATGCATCACCCTGCAGCCTTCAAACAGCAAATCAATCCGGCGGGGGGGGTTTTGCTGCTTAGGGAAACACTATCCAATAAAAAGCCTACAGAAGAATGCTAAGTATACCCCCACATTTACTGAAGGTGTCATATTTTCAAAATCACATAGCTTTAATGAATAACATTGAATATATGTTTGATTTATTCAACGTATGCACGTCCATACTGAAGGATAACAGTATTATCACCATTCATTTTGGTTATCATTATTCAGTCCTAATCCAGTCATTATTAGTCAGTCCTTCAGCTATCCAAGGTACAGTTCTGTTTCATATGTATGTTGAGAGATGTATCCAGATCTCTTCATTTTGCTCTCAAAGTGCACCAGATTGATGCTTTTAACTTCAATATTTAAAAAAAAAATCTTCGGGAGCATTTCAAAATGCAAGATGGGGGGGGGTGCTAGTGGATCGCCGGAGCTGTTAGATTAACATTAAGATGCTTATATTGTAGTTCTAAGTGCAATGCCTTGCGGCCTGTAGCACCATCCTTGATGGAGCATATGTGTGGGCAGGAAAGGAGTGAGCAGAGAGTAGAGTAGTTGTCGATTTTTGTTCTGTTTTCTGTGACTATCTGCCTCACCCTCTCAGACTTTCAGTTGCGCGCGCTACTAAAGAGACGTGTTACCATGGAAACCAAACAATGGTGTAGCTGTATTAAAGTCCGAGTGGAAACAGTCCTGAATAAATCTGATTTTGTCAGAAATCGGGAGAAATGCGGGAGAAATATGACCCCAGGAGGAAACCGGGAGAGGGCAATGAAATCGGGAGTCTCCCGCGAAAATCGGGAGGGTTAACAAGTATGAGTTGCAGTAGAAAATTCAACTGTAGCGCTGGTGCATTAATGGGAAACCCTTAAAGTTTGAGCACCCTCTATGAAACGTCAAGCTACCCCACAGCACCTCCTAGAGAAAATCTCTGGCGCAGCCACTGGAGAGGAGAGGAGAAAAATGCAACAACAATTGTCAAAATCCGTTAATATATATATAGTGGGTGCTCCTTAATTAGACCGGGCAGTGTCCCCGGTAGAAACCGGGTGAAATAGCCAATAAATAAATAAATAATAAAACCGGGGCAAATAAGGGGAAACGTGTCCGAAAATAGGCACTCGTGAGGCGGGCAGAGTCCCCTGTCAACTCCCCTTACATTCCTCCATGGTGTCATTTGAGCGAAAAAAGTCGACTTTTACGAGAACCAGGCTGGGGGGGTCAAAAGGGCTTGACCAAGGCAGACCCAAAGTGCACGATGGGCAGACTCATCACCTCCGTGATGAGTCTCTCCATTGTGATTTGTAAACTTCCATCAAACGAGTCTTTTGGGGGGCGGGGAAAAAACGTGTTCGTCAGAATCGTCACTTCCTGTACTGACAGTGCAGGGTTGCATTACAATAGTCCATTTAGCTTAAGAACCTTCCTAACCACGTGAAATGACCCGGAAGTACGTCAGTGGCAGCCATGATAAGTGCCGTTCCGATTCTCCAAATGAAAGGAAAGGAGGTTTCAAACTTCCTTTATAACCTCCTTTAGCTTAGGAACCACTGACCCTCCCTACCGAAAGGAAGGGAGAAAATGCTGCCCCACAATGCCTTGCAGCCGCAGCATTTGCGTCACACAACAGTCGGCCGTTCACGGAAACAAACGATTATGACGGAGAAATTATATCATGAAAGTTACTGTGCTTATTAAGCTTTTTAAAATGTATGTGGTAACTTGCCAAAGTGCTTTGTTTTGAACGCTCATCAGTATTATAATCAAAAAGAGAAATATGAACGTGAAATATGAACGTGAAATATGAACGAAATATGAAAGTTTTTACTGAAATGATCAAATAAAGTCAACATTTCAGTGAGCTGTGTGGGGTTTGTTCAACTTTTAAAAGATGTTTGAATGGTGATGTACACAGTGATAGGTGTTAAGGACTAACGTTTATAATAAATACATTTATATTGATTTTAAGATATTTTCATACAATCATAAGTATTGGGATCATTTGTATTAATGTGGACCGGAGGGAGAGGGTGACGAGCATAAATTTCACTTTCCATTTTTATTTCAATTCCAACTTTGGTCATGAAGAATATGTTTCTCTGCTGTTCACGTTCATAAAGCATAAAACAACAGCATCAGAGCACGGTGCAGAGTCTCTAGATGAGTTTACAGTAGTCCCTCGTTCTTATTAAACATCCATGTTGTAGTCCGCTGTATAGAACACTGTAGTTTCCATAGTTTCACCACAGCAGCAGACGCACACAATGACGTCCGCTGGCGCATCATAAACACGTCAGATAGTGAAAGTGCATTCGGATTCTCTAAAGTACCGCAGTCTCTTCTCCTAAGTCCTTTTGAATTCTCCTATCCACTATCCCTTAACCCCGTGACGTTTCACTCAGAGGTCAAGGAATAGGAGATAGGGTTAGAATTTAGGAGCTGATTTTTGGATTATCGGAACGCAACCCAGGTGTCCTGAGAGTTCAGCCTACACCGGAATTGTCCTGAGTGCAGGCCTGCAGGCAGACTTTTGTTAGCTGCACATAACCTGAAATGATTCAGAAAAAAATATGAGTCCTACCTTTTTATTTTTGGATACACCCGGAAAATCGTTAACATCCACCTGGATCCATCTTCTTTATGCTTATTCATTTTTGTATTCATCATTTAGGTTGTCTATGTTGTAAATGTGTTCACTTGTTTAATCTTTACCCAGAACATCTATTACACGTCTGCCAGTCATTGGAGAGGGATCCTCCTCTGTTGCTCTCCTCAAGATTTCTAACATTTTTTCACCATTCATTTTGGGGCTACTGGGAACATTTGATTTATTTATTACATATCTGCTTCAACGAATGTCCATGAAAACCACTTTATCAGTCTTTACATGAGCTCTCAGATGCAAAGGATAACTTAACGGTCACTATATTAAAGGCTAAAGCTATTTTGTCTCACCACACTGCTCTGGTTTCTGAAAGTAAATCATACACTTATCGGTAGAAATGTAATCAAAAAACATTATAATGGCCAATCCTATCATACAATTTCCGATTTTCCAGTAAAAGTCGGGTTTCCGCCATGTTTTTTTTTTTCACGACGGGAAAGTTGACGATCACATGACATGGTCACTGGCCATTATAAATCAATTGGAAAAAACAGGACCAACGTAGTTATTACATGCTTTTACAAGTCTGGGTTGGCTCTGCCAGATTATAAAACGGTTGCTCCAGTGGAGTTTAAAACCCACCGGGTGGAGGGGTTCAGTGTAGAGAGCTGCATTTGTCTCACAGGGCAATGGAATTTCCTACAGACAGGATTTCATGTGTTTCTTCAGTCACATTCAGGTTCTCTTATCCCTAAAGAGCTACAGCAGCAGCTGCTGCAGCTGCTGAGTGGATCAATGTGAGAATTGCCTGTGAAATTCAGAGCGTTTTCAGACTGGAATCCTTCTGATTATGTTTCACGGATAATGTGAGGATTTTAACACACCACGCCGAGTGCCACAATCTTTGGCACACCTTCCCAGTATTGAGTTCTATCCTCTTACGAGCAGCTCCACTGGCTACAGGCTACCTTTCAGTTCATTTATCTCTCATTCAGGACTGAAAGAGCAGAGTTTATCTTGCTCTCACCAACTCACTCAGTCAATATCATTCACAGACCAATTTTATCAATATTGTTCTGCAATGAGGGAAAATCTGAATCATAAATGCTTTATTCATCAAACAGTGGGGAAATGTACATTCTTACAGCGAGGAGACAGAAATAAAAGACAAATACAATAGGCTAACATATCAAAGTGGACTTACTATGCTAATGTTCAGTTTCATATCAGTATGTAGTGTCTCTCCTGTGACGTGTCTCCATGCTTTAATGTTCAACAAGCTCTTTATTTTTCTCATACTGCTTGTGCTGCAGCACCTCTTTTCACCCTCTGTCTGAAACCAGAGCCCAGTCTGCTCTGATTGGTTAGCTGGCCGGCTCTGTTGTGATTGGTCAACCGCTTAGATATGTCCCACCGTCATGTAGAAAAAAAGTCCCTCTGAAGGAAAGTGTGGTATTTGAGCCTTTGCAGACCATTGGGTCCACAGTGGGTAGCAGTCAAAAACATTAATAGACTTTTTAGTTTGCAAATGTATAAAGGAAATATTAAAATGTGGCTGAATATAATACCACTATATATGACTGTTCAAACGACACTATCACGTATTGCAGTTACTGTGCTTTACTGTATTTCAACCCCTGTCGATACTCAAAAAAACGTCTCCGTCTTTTTCAATCTTAATTTAACAAAGCATTTTTAAGATGTTACAACAAGCAATGTCTCTCCTGAATTACAGATACATTTCCAATCCTATAGAACCCATGTAGGATATACGTATTGCTTTTCTTTTGAAAAAAATATTTTGTGATAATTTAATAGTAAATAATTTTATTTTTCTATCCACTCCTCGCATTTTGTGAAACAGTCCACTGTACCTTTTCTCGCCTGCAGTGTAAAAACACAATTGCCGTTTTACTCGTCATTTACTTTCATTATTCATTCATTCACGTTCATTTGTTTTATTTGAACCTCGTCACTCAGGGTTTAATAAATGAAATGTCTCCTAACGAGACAATCAAGAGAAATGTGACACTATATTCACAGATTGCCTCGCCTTTGAATTATGCTTTCTGAATGATTTACTCTTTTTATTGAAGCTCATGCCTGCTCAAGGTGACAGATATTTTTGTCAAACAATAATCAAAGCATCGACAAATATTAAATCACTTGTTTCTCCGACTGGATTTTTTGCATAGCCTTTTTTTGACGTGAATAAACATTCAGTGGGCGCACCAAATAAATGACAGCTTGGGTAAAATAACATTGAGTTTGCGATCAGCCTTTAAAAACCCATGTAGTGTTGAACACTGTTTTGTATGACCTGCTTTATATTAAGCTGGCTTGTCACCTTTCATACCTGTTCAACAGTGAGACGAGTGACAAGCAAATCTGAGCTGCGCGGACACTGCTGATGCATTGTTTGCTTCACTGATAAGCTGATTGGGTTTGTCAGGTGGTATTACGGCTGTCAGCCTTCATGCTGCCGCAGAATCAGAGGGGCTTTAGCAATCGCAGCTCTCGCAGATCAAAGTCAATGCTAACCTTGTGAAATGTGTTGACAAAATACATTCAATTGAAGTCAACATTTCAGTTTTCTCAGTGTAGGAATGAAAGTGAAGTTACAAAAAAACAAAATCCTGATAACAAATCTGATCACTGTGGAATTTGTTTCCTTTATATTATATAGGTTTATATTTGTATGTAGTGTCTCTCCTGTGACATGTCTCCATGCTTTAATGTTCAAAAAGCTCTTTATTGTTCTCATACTGCCTGTGCTGCAGCACCTCTTTTCACCCCCTGTCTGAAACCAGAGCCCAGTCTGCTATGATTGGTTAGCTGGCTGACTCTGTTGTGATTGGTCAACCGCTAACAGATGTGCCACCCCCGCCCCCTCAGCCTGTACAAAGAAGCTCCTTCTGGAGGGAACTTTGTGATTTTGCAGACCATTTACATGCGACCTATAGAACAAACTACAGGAAAGGAAAACACCAAAACATATGAGAGGGCCTCTTTAGATTTGAAAATGCTACTGCAATAAAATACAATACAATGTTAGACTCCGTGTGTAGCTGAAGACAACCCCTTTGATGAAAAAGCATTTTTAAATTATGTAACAAATCATTCAATAGACAGGAACTCCTTACTGCACATTTCACATTTGTTACGTAAATCATTTTTCTTTTAATCTGTCCACTCCCTGGAATAAGCAGTGACAATAAGACTGGTCCTGTTACCAGATATCTGATCTAAGCTTTTTATTTAACACTAGAACCGCCAGAGGTTGCTGTATACCTAAAACCGCCAGCGGGTCAAATGTACCCGCTATTGATTTGCAAGGTACAATGTTCTTTTATGTATCATACAAGAACAGTGAGTTTTGATCGCACAGGGATGAAACTTAGACCAATAGAATCTGTGGACTCAGCTTTTCATATGATATAGTTTGTGCAGATAGCATGAAGTATAAAACATCGCTAAGAGTGCGGATTTAAACGCTTGGTGTTAGACTTGTGTTTTGTTTAGGTACAAATCTCTCTATCTCTCTATCAATCTATCTATCCATCTGTCTATCAATCTATCTATCTATCTCTCTCTCTCTCTCTCAATCTATCTCTCTATCTATAAGGAACCGCAGTAGACAAAAGATGTTGCTATAGCAACATGTCATGTTAACGCTGCATTTTCTATGAGGTAAATATTACCCGCTGGAGGATATAGGTATAAATGGAAATTTATTTGGCGATTATTTTTTCAATCTGACTTCATATTGACCATTTTTAACAACAGAGGGTGCTACATAACACCCTTTCAGGAAAAGTCACGGACTGGGAGACTTCAATATTTTATTGAAAAAAATCTACATACAATCACAAAACAGCTGTGGGTAAAATGTACCCGTTGGCGGTTCTAGTGTTAAAAGGTAAATGTGTTCTATAAACACAAACACTGAACTGCACTCCAATCCACAATACCTAGTTTGCTCAGTTCCATGTGCTCCTTAATGATTTAGTAATTCAAGTGTCCCCTGTATAGGCCTACTGAATAGCAGACGTACTTCCAAGTTTCAGAGGATGTTAACTGGTATAAATTAAATAAATTGGTCTAAATTGCTCGGTTTAAATTAATAAAAAGCACTTAATGTCCCTGTAATGGGCTGATAGAGCGATTCCTCACCTCGCCTCAAAAAATATTAACTCAACATCCTGCGATAAGACCACAAACTGTCTAATAGCTCCGGCTCCTGGTGCCCACTGAATCGTACTCTCCTGCATTCTCTAATTGGCTCTCATAAATGTGCTCCGCCCCCTCATCCTCTGCCTCCAGCCTCCATCCTTTGACCTTGTTTCCAAGGTCTTTTCTAATGAATGCCAGCCTGTGGATTCAAATAATGTCTAACCTTTGGCTTTTTGTATTTTGTGATGTTTTTCTCCTCTCGACCATCTACTTACCTACAAATACTGTAGGCCTATAAATGCTTAGAATAACCAAGACCTTGTGCAAGCATCATGGGCGGCGCCAGATATTTTATTTTGGGGGTGCTGTGGGGTAGCTTGACGTTTCATAGAGGTTGCTCAAACATGCAGGGTGTCCCATTAATGTACCGGGCGCTACGGTGGAATGTTCTACTGCAACACTCCCCACACGCACATACACAGTAGCTACACCCGCGACTGTTACAATGAAGGCTCGATAATCAGCTCAGGACATATAGGTGTAAGCAGGGGTAAAGTGCTATTCTTTACAAGTTGGAGGTGGACCTAACCTCCTCTAGGGGGGTCTGGGGGCATGCTCCCCCGGGAAGATTTAATTTGACTTATTGAAGTTAAAAGCATCAATCTTGTGCACTTTGAGAGCAACATTAAGAGATCTATGGATACATCTCTCAACACCCATATGAAACAGATTTACTTTTTCTTTATTGATATTTGACTAATCACTCCCCTTTTAAACTGTATTCTTGTTTTACTGTCATAGTATTTCATACCTGTCTTTCATTTGTTCTCTTATTGTTTTATAACTATAATGATCATATAAAGGTGTGCCTTGGAAATACTTACTTACATAAATGGTGATCAAACAGTTTGAGGCCCACTGAGATAACTTAGACTAAAGTTAACGAGTCCTTTAGCTCACTGAGCTGATGTTATCTGACAGGAGAGGACTTTCCCTTCACATTGTTGTATAAACAGCTTCTAATATCCGTTAGCGCAGCTAGCTAAGCAGATGCCAACAATCTCCGGTACCGGTGCTCTCTCTCTCTCTCTCTCTCTCGCTCTCGCTCGCTCACTCGTGCGCTCGTGCCAGACACGCAGAGCCGAGCTTGAATGAAACACCCAGAAGAACTTGTAATGTACTGTAGCATATCATTTTCGAATCGATCATTTTTCAAATTGTGAATTTCACATACGTATATATTTTTAAAAAAAATACATTTGTTGGGGTTGCTTAGCAGTTGCTAGGCCAAATGTTGGTGTTGCTGTAGCAACTCCAAGCTACTGCCTGGCGCCGCCCGTGGCAAGCATTTATTAAGGTACGATATGAAATAGATAAGGGTGAAGGGCTGAGTCGTGCATGTCATTCCATAAAAAAGAGTTTGACATTTGTGTTGGAACATTTCCTTAACATTTTCAAAAAATTTAGAAATCTTACATTTTTGTAATTTCTGTTTGTTTGCACCCTGTATAGTCTGCAGACCTGTGAGCCAAATACCTGCCAACAGATAAGCATCATGGATTGTTTCCTTAAGTTGATGTATTTGATTAACGGACTGAAAGACCCTACTAACAACATTCCAAATGCAATGCAATGTTTCTTTAACTGTCCGCCTAACCCCTAGATTCCACCGGGTCCTTCTGCGGCGTGTTACGGCCGCATTACGGCCACGCCGCAGCGTCCGCAAGGATCGCGGCCACTCTAGTCAATGCGTGCTATTCCACCAGACGCGCCGCGTTACGGCTCAGAAGCGTCCCAGAAGCGTCTCGCCGCTGGGCTCGGCTCGAAATAGGATTGAAGTCTATTTTTCGACGCGACGCAGCCGTAAGGTAATGTCGGGCAGGCAGGAGGTGGAACGTTCGGAGCATATATAGATTAGCATATATATACACACACACACAAACTAATTTTGCAGACCCTATCCCTCCGTAGTCTTTGAAGTCGGAGGAGAAATGCCAGCGTTCTCCTCCGGTTTACAGGCACTGTGTAAATTATATATATAGAATAATTATGATGATGAATGCATTTTTTTACCACTAAAATACAGCAACACATCTTTGATTAATGTCGTTTATAACTGGACCATTACAATTATTATTAACTTTGTCTGTACGAAGTAGCCTGTCCAGGAAATATGCCCAAATCAACAAAAACTGCGATCCGGCAGGCAAGACGTTCCACTTCTGAAATGCTTCTGAAACGCACCCGGTAGGGTATGACGCCGGAGGAGGCCGGACCAAAACCGCGGTGCAGCCGTAACGCGCCGCAGACGGACCCGGTGGAATCTAGGGGTAAATGTGTCCACCCCCTGATATAGGAAAGATAAATCTGATCTTTCAATAGATAACCAAAAGTTGAATATTCTGTTCATTTCCCCACCCCCTTTAATATATATATATATATATATATATATATATATATATATATATATATATATATATATATATATATATATATATATATATATAAATGTAATTCTATAAAAGAGGGATGTATATCATTTGTCTTTATTATTTTAAAATAATAAAGGAAACATGCAATGATTCTAATGGAACTTTGATATGGTAGCATTTGCAGACCATTTACATGCACACAAACCTGCTATAGAACACACTACAGGAAAGGGAACACCCCCTCTTTAATGGTATTCAAATAACAGAAACCGTATTAAAGCCACAGAATTTGCAAATGGTGAATGGGTTTGTTGGTTTGTGATCAGATGCTGCTGTTGATGGAGAATATCTTTGATAGAGCTCACACTTTGTTTCTTGGCTGCAAATTTGAATGCAATTTTGACGGCCAGTTGATGTGCGAAGAAAGCTCTTTGTGAGAGAGTCCAGCCAATTGAGGAAGGACATTCCAACCAACAGCCACAGCTAACATGTTTCATTTCACTGATCACAAGATCGATCATATTAAACCTTCATCAACACATTCGACCTTACTATAACAGAGATAACAGAGCTTTCAGTCTTAAATGACATTCATTTAAACACAGACAGAGGCAGAATATCAGTTTTAGTATTATTAGATCTCAGCGCTGCATTTGACACTGTTGACCACAACATATTGCTAGACCGTCTAGAAAACTGGGTGGGAGTTTCAGGAACAGCTCTAAACTGGTTTAGTGCCTACTTAAAGGACATAAAAAACTTTGTCTCAATAGGCAACTACACATCAACTTTGACAAATATGTCATGCGGGGTTCCTCAAGTCTCCATCTTAGGACCTTTGCTTTTTAATATTTATATGCTACCTCTGGCTGAAATTATTAAAAAGAGCGATCTAAGTTATCACATCTATGCAGAAGACACCCAGATTTATTTTAAAATCACACCAGGAGACTGTTCTCCGATTAGAACACTGAGCAAGTGCATTGAGCACATCACTGACTGGATGACTCAGAACTTTCTCCAACTGAACAAACAAAAAACTGAGATCATTGTTTTTGGAGCAAAGAAGGACCAATTGAAAGTAATCGGAGAGCTTCAGTCAGCAGACTACAAAACCACTAATAAAGCCAGAAATCTAGGTGTAGTTATGGACTCAGACCTGAATTTCAACAGCATCATTACAACAGTCATTAGGTCTGCTTATTATCACCTGAAGAATATATAGAGGATTCAAAAACTAATTTCACAACAGGACTTAGAAAAGCTTGTCCATGATTTTATTTTAAGTAGACTCGACTTCTGCAATAGTGTATTCACAGGGCTGACAAAAAAATCCATCAGAAAACGGCAGCTGATCCAGAACGCTGCTGCACGAGTCCTCACTAACACCAAAAGAGTGGATCACATCAGTCCGGTTCTGAAATCTCTACATTGGCTTCCAGTCGGCCAAAGAATTGATTTTAAAGTATATTGCTAGTTTTTAAATCATTCCATGGTTTAGGACCAAAGTATATTGTTGAACTCCTGCATAATTACGAGCCATCAAGGTGCCTCAGGTCTTCTGGGACGGGTCTGCTATCGGTTCCGAGAGTAAAAACAAAACATGGAGAGGCAGCATTTAGCTATTATGCCCCGACACTCTGGAATAAACTACCCAAACCATGCAAGTCCGCAGAAACACTATTTTTAAATCGAGACTAAAAACATATCTCTTTGGCTGCTTTTAATTGAGATGCTCATATTCGAACTAAGTTTTTTTTTTAAACATGTATTGTATACCTGTGGTGTTTATTTTTATTATTTTATTATCTTTTCTTTGTAATGTCTGTTGTCAAATTGTATAATGTGTTTTTAATGTATTTATTCCTAAAAAGTATTTTAATTTGTTTTGTAAAGCACTTTGAATTGTCGCGTACAGAAAAGTGCTATATAAATAAACTTGCCTTGCCTTGCCTTCAGTCAGTGTGCTGTGAGGATATTAATATCAGTGTAATATCAGAATGAGTGCTTGGCCAAGGTTAATCGGTAATAATTCTGAGGATAGAAACACAAATGTGTTGTTTCACACCAACATCATCCATCGTAAACATTTCAATTATCAGAGAACAGGGAAGGTGTGAATATCATCTCCTTAAAATCCTCTTTACCAACAGCCTGTTAGTTTGTTGACTTCCTGCTTTTAGTGGATTGGTCTAGAAGAAAATTCTTAGATGAAACACACTTTTGCTTACTTTTAACTAAAGTAGATGTCGTTTCAACTAACAGGCAAATATTGCAACCCATTTGCCCAACTTGTGGCTATCTATTTTCAGCACCTGCATGCAAAAACGATTGAACTATTAATAATAAAATGTTGCTGTAGTCATGTCATGATTATAGGAAAATAAAACACAATCACGGATAGTATTTGGTTGTTTGGCAGTTAAATCAATGAAAAAACTGAAACGTTGACTTTGGTGAAATCTATTTTGTCACCGATTTCATATAACAGTATAAGGTTAATTGAAAGCAATAATATTAAGTTTACATAACAAATATTAGGTTAAACTCAATAGTATAGTCAACGTTTCAGTTTTTCCGGTGGATGGAAATCAAATGTGTGACATCTAGCTCTGTTCTTTTTTTGTTAAACCATTTGGACATAACGTTGGCACAGGGCCGGCCCTTGGCATAGGCAGTATAGGTGAATGCTAAGGGTGCATCAACCCATCGGGGGCGCCAGTTAAAATCTTGCCTAGGGCAGCAAATTGGTCAGGGCCTGCGTTGGCATTATCAACATGTGAAAGGCAAAAATTATTCAATATACAGTAAAGTATGTTATTGGACCATTAATGTATAAATTATAAAAAATAAGATAACCTGTACCCAATACATTTCAAATATGGAATAAGCCTTGCTCATTGTGACACGCGGGGCTACAAGCGATGATCCACTTTCAGTCATATTTAACTCATTAGCTTTAATTAGATTTGGAAGCTGCTGTGTAATCTTAACCGCACACTAGTTAAACATATGCTGGTTTTAACTAGATTATTAATCCTCCATATGTGTTTCTCATTGAAATGTTTTACACTGTGCCTTAGCACAGTGTAAAACATTTAATTACACAAGATGAGGATAAATAATAGGCGTAAGCAAATAATCCGCAAGGGTGTTTCAGCCTGATCAGTGATTTGTACACAGTAAGACCTAATTATAACCATCCGCCCAATTAAAATAATGTTTAATTTCTTGCTCAATCACTTTTCAATTCTAAAATTCATCTCATACTGCTAACAATGGCTGAGTTTGAAACAAGCTGTGCTCCAGAGTAAAGAAAGGCTGGTTGCTAAGATAAGAAGTGTTTTCATTGAAGGCCGAGTGGGAGCCATTACTCATCACTGTTCTGCTGAGATGCTCTTGTTAACACAAACACTGTTTTCATTCTTTTAATAATTCCTATTGTGAATTCCAATCTGATGTTGTTCTGGTTTGTTTTGTTTGCCGCTGAGCTTCTGTCGATGAAAGGTCATGATCCCCTCTTTCCTAGTTTGTTTATGAAACAATATATAAGTTTATGAATGCTCTTGTAGAATAACGGCTGTAGAAGTAAGAGGCAGAACATTCTGCTGACAGCATGAGTATTAGTAATATAGTATTATTTTTGCCTAAATCCTACCAGCCCACATTTGTAAGTGTTCCGGCCACTCCCTTTTTTTTTTGCTTACCTAAATCCTACCGGCCCACATTTGTAAGTGTTCCGGCCCAGCCCAGTGGGGTGTGGCCCACTGGGCCGGGCTGGGCTGGGCCGTTTTGATAGGCTACCTTTGTTCTATCTATCAGTTTCAATTTCACACATCAGGCCCGTAGCAGCTGTCACTGCGCAGTGAACGATCAGGAGTGAGTGACTGAGAGACCTAGCTGGCAGTTGCTTACAGATGGATAAAAAAGCTCCAAAGCGTAAAGGCGTTTTTGTAGTTTGTGTATACAGTATACAGTATTGTAGCGAGCCCTGTGTTCAGAGGGGGGGGCTTGCATAGGGGAGGGGGGGGGGGGGGGGGTTGGCAGGGAAACAGGGTTCAGGGGGAGTGGCTGTACGGCTGTACCCGTAGGATAGAAAAGGGGGAAGTGACGTCTGGCTCAGAGGTCGCACGGCTGTGGAGAAGAGCGTGTTGCCCACATTCTGTTACTGAGTTTAGGCTAGTTAGCTAGCAGGTTTATTGTTTTAGGTGCAGTCACTTTTGCCTCCACTTGCTGTTCAAATAAATGTTGAAAGAAAAAGTAAATCTGTTTACAGTTCTGTTTTATATGGGTGTTGAAGAAGAAAAAGAAGAATTGGGAGGGATGAAACCCTCTTTAATGGTCACACATGCAGAGCACACAGCACACAGAGTGAAATGTGTTCTCTGCTTTTAACCCATCCTAGTACCAGGAGTCTAGTACTAGGAGCAGTGGGCAGCTATTGTACAGCGCCCGGGGAGCAATGGGAGTGAGGGGGGAAGGGGGATGTCCAGTGCCTTGTTCAACCTCTCCAAGTAGAAGTCCACACTCCAAATGTAGGTCTGGTCGGGGACTTGAACCGGCGACCCTACAGCTCACAGTCCAAGCCCCTACTGACTGCCATAGATTTAGTCCCTAATTTTGCTCTCAAAGTGCACCAGATTGATGCATTTAACTTCAACATTTAAAAAAAAATCTTCCCGGAGGAGCTTGCCCCCGGACCCCCCTAGAGGAGGTGAGTTCCACCACCTGCCCACACCCCCTGTTCAATTGTCTCGCCGATGTTTTATTCCATGTATCTAGTCAGGCAAATTGGGTCCAAATGTTATTGCATCAATGATCTGTTAACATTAAAATCACTAAATATATGCTGTAACTATTTTGCTCTAGGCAACTCAAGGGCTCAGGTAATGTGATTACTATATGAATAATTGTCCAAAATAACATAAAATGCATAGGTTTTTTTGTTACAGTAAGTAACATACTTTCGTCGCCGGTCGGCCGATACATGCCGCGCATTAAGTGGGCTTGTCTGTCAATTAATCCCTGGGCCACTTTTTCCCCCCAGTCCGCCCCTGTATGTAAACAAATGTAATCAGTAACCTTATCTAAGTACCACACTATTCAGTAATGTAATAAAACAGAACAATGTAACCCTAGAAAAGAAGAAACCAAGATATGTCGTATAAAAAATGTCTCTTATTATAGACTTTTCCTACAGAATAGTAGTTTACAAATGCTGTCTTAATTTGATAAATGAATGAAACTCGTGAAAATACAGTATTTCTGTGTTTCCCATCAGGGGCCCAGCTATACTGTACATAGAAAAATATATACATTTACAAAAACTAATTGTCTAAATTAAAAGAAAAGAAAATTCATGCAGAACCTCTATCTATAATATATTGTTTTTTTATTTGAAATGCATGTATTAATGTAACTGAAAGGGTAATACAGTTACCTTTTCCTGTATCCTGAATATGTAATACTGTTACAAGTAATCCGTTACTCCCCAAGCCTGGCTTTAGAATTGTGTGGAAAGTAAGTTAGCGTATCTTATTACACGGAGAAGTTGAATACTCTATTTTGATTAGTCAATTTCAGAGGTTATAAATAAATAGTCGATAACACACCGCTGCTAAGTATAACATCACCATTGCTAAGTAAGATCAATGGACAGAAGGAAAGAGGTTAAAAGACAGAGGGTTGGATGTCAAATAAATCAACAGAAGAAGACAGACAGGAAGTAAAAAGTAACAGGAACACGGTATTCGCTGCTCTGCATTGTTTAAGGACTTGTTACTGGAAAAGGAACTGTAAAAAGTTACAGTAAACCTCGATCAGTGCTGCCGTTCATTTTATCATTTTAAATGACGTTGCTGTTGCCACAGTTCCATCTGTTGGTTTGCCTTGGAACAGAGTCTTTTTTTCGTAGCGTGAGCAATAGGATATTTTTCGAATCAATCAAATAATTTCAATTATTATTGCGAGCCAAATCGTTAGTTTGTGTAAAATGTGGCCGTATAATAAGTGGGATAAGGTGCAGCGAGGCGGGTCATTATTGAAAAAAGAATGACCAGCTCGCTGTACATTATCCAACATAACATTACATGTCTATGAGCTGACGCTCTTTACACAGCAATGACTTTATTAGTTTAGTTGTCAGGGACCATGTGCAAAAAGAACCAAAATCTCAAAGAGATAAGATGCTTTGTGCCAGATTATAGCAGTTTGCTATGTTCCATCTGCAGTGATTGACATACACTTTGATACCACAGGCATGCCTACGGGATTCTTTTGTGATAAAGTATTTTGCCCAAGAACACTTTAACATCAATCAATCAATCAATCAATCAATCAATCAATCAATCAATCAATGTTTATTTATATAGCCCAATATCACAAATGTTACATTTGTCTCAGTGGACTTCACAGTTTGTACAGAATATCAGTATGACAATACGACACCCTCTGTCCTTAGACCCTCACATCGTACAAGGAAAAACTTCCAGAGAAACCCCTACAGTTTAAAGGGGAACATGGGAGAAACCTCAGGGAGAGCAACAGAGGAGGGATCCCTTTCCCAGGACGGACAGACGTGCAATAGATGCTGTGTAAAAATCGAAGAGATAATACAGCACAGCATAGGTAGACCAAATGTTTGGAAATGCATGTTTAACATGTGGACTGCTGCAGCTAGGGATCAACCCACTGACCCTCAGATTGGTAGAATGTTGTATCCCCTTAGAACCCCCCACCCATAAGAGTCTTTCCAATAAGGTCAGCGCGTCCTCTTCAGCAAAGGAAATGCCTCTTTTTAAGGATTTTCGGTACAGCATCAAAACATCGTACTCTGTCTTGCTGTTATAGCTGAATTCATGACATGAATATAAATGCACAGAATCTGTATAATGGGCTGATGTGTTGAGCGGCCCAGGAGCCAGTGGAGCGGATCGCAGACGCATTCTGGGAGGGCAGCAGATCTGTTCTCCCTCTGAGGAGACCACCATATGGAAACACTGTGTGTGTCTGCACGGCGTCATACCAGCGTCCGACTTAACACTGCCATGTGTACACACACACACACACACACACACACACACACACACACACACACACACACACACACACACAAACACACACACACACTGTTGAGGCGCGTTCCTCTATGAGTTTGTTTTAAAAGAAGGAAAAGTCAAAGCACCAGGATAAGGGTTAAACAATAATCTGCTTTAATGGTAGAAACATACAATACATCACCCAATCACCTAATCACGAAGCACTCTGCAGAGTACTCCGGGCTCAGGTTCTACCACCGTGTGAGACACGTCTCAGGAACAGCAAGTCAAAAACAAGAGCGCCCATCTTCAAAATGATCACAACATTTATACACAGGTGGGGAGGTGTGTGAGATTAAAATAGCCCAATTGCTTTTACAATAAATAAACATTGAATGTGTTTAATTGAATAGTAAAGGGGTTTAACGTTAGTGGCAGGTTGTGTGTGAGAGAATAAATAAGACAGCCCAATATTTTAAAAAATTGTTTTTCTTTTTCCCTGCATATTTCAACCCAGTCTCATGGCATTTCGTGTTCACCAACACGATTTTTAATCTATTCATTCGTGTTCACCAACACGATTTCCCCCTTTTTTTTCATGTTGCACAGCACGATTTTAAAAGCAATGTATTTCTATTGGTAGTCTCACGGCATTACGTGTTATAGGAAGACCGGAAGCTGTGTGGTTCGTAAAAGCATGTTCTTACTCAGTATCAAGCCAAAATTATTGCTTCTATTTTAAATCGTATAATTTCGGACTTTTGTTGCCGTCTGTGAGGAAAATAAATGGGGCTGAGAGCCTCAGGATACTGAAATCTGTATATTTGTAAAACTTTTTTTCCTTCCAAGTTGTTATTCTTTTCAAAATAACACACTGTTATTTACTCACCATTAACACACAATTATCCTTGTTTTCATTTATTTGTTTAATTCCATAATCTCTGGCTTTTTTGGCGTCCGTCAGGAACTGAATTTCAAAATAAAAATAACCGGAAACAGACGTAGGCATTTCGAGAGATTACCCAAGATCCTCAGCTATGGTTTAAGCTCGCCGATTGGATGTTTTAGCCGCAATGCATGCTGGGATTTGGTGTTTATATTATATGAAATCCGGAAAACATTTTAAAAGAATAAAATAATACTTAATTCCGTGTGTTCTTGCTTTTCTCTTTGAAAGTCATCACATAACGGCATTGTAATACACGGTTCGGCTGCATTAAATATTACAGATCTGCTGTAGTTCTTTATTTATAGAGCCCTGATGAGAAGACCTTTGGAAAAACTGGAAGAAATGCCGCCGAAACTGAAGACTTGACGTGGATCATATATATATCAACAATTAAACAACATCTTCAACTTTTCTTTCGTCTCCTTGCAGTATCAACACTAATTCGGCTGACTTTTACAGATGATCCAATTAGTAGATAGGTTATATTTACACCATAACGGTGCACAGCTGATATAAAAGGACTAGTAGTAGTTTTTAAAGATATTACTGATTTTCTTTCAATATAAGAATGTAAATACTGAGTCTGAAATAGTATAGCAATATGCTGTAAAATTATGTGAAAGCATGAATAAAGCTACACATCTTCAGATGTTGTACATACATAAGTGTCCTACACTAATAATAAAAAGTTATTATGGCTGTGTGCACCTTGTGTGCACCGCCTACTGGTTAAAGCATGTTATTGAATTATTGTTTTTATGTGTTATATTTGATTAAAAATATTAAGAGTACATACTTTCAAAGGGGGAAAGTAGAAGGTCTGTGATAGAAATATAGAATATAAAAAATCAGGAAGATACTGTTAGTGATCTCTACAATAAAACAGTTTAGTGCTGGATGTACAAAGATATTAATATGAGGATGTGCAAAACAGAAAAACGAATTAACCTTTATTCAAACATTAAATAATACTTTAGATTAAGGTCTTCTTTTAAATAAGAAAAAAGCTTTGGGGGTATTTACAGATAAATATTAAGCCTGACAAAGTACTTAACGTCTAATATATTGCTTTCTTGCAATGTTGACTATGTTGAAGCACTTATTTTAACTGATATCATACATATGAATTATACTCTTATGTATGTAGATAGTATAAGAAATGTGCAGAATATGACAGTTTAATGGTGGTGGTACCATGGTGGTACACACATATTGATAGATGTCTTGTAATGCGCTGTTGAGGAACCTGTGACCCAAGTTTTTCATTCATTGCATACACAGTTGTGTATTATGATATGTCAATAAACCTTTGAAAATCTTGAAATCTTGAAAGGGATGTGCAAAATAGTCATTATACAGTCTTTAATTAACTATTAGTAGAGAATAACGAGTAATGAATATACTTTATTACTTGTTTCCATTCATGTCAATTGCAGATAAATGTTTAGTCTTCTCAAGCACCAACTATCAAATATCTCTCCTGATTGTTGGCACTTGACAATCACCTTCCCTGAATTTTACTCAGGTGTAACTAAAGTCTGCTTTAAGGGTTGTTTATATTTCACATCATTAATCAGAATCTGCAAAGTAACTCAAATAAATGTAGTGGAGTAAAAATACCAGGTTAACCTCTGAATTGTAGTGGAGTAGAATTACAAAGTAACAATGAGCTGTCATGTGGGTATATATTAATGCTGCGCATTATGGACACAAGCGATTTTCACCCATTTATTAATTATATGTTTTACATTTGATAACACCAATGTGTTTAATACTGGCAACTTCTAATTGTGGGAAAAACGAAAACGTTCAGTAGAGACGTCCCATAGCATGTGTAGTCCTGGGGGGGCGTTCGATCCCAGTTTTGGATAGTCTGGCGTGGTTTCGTTCCATTTCAAACCGCTGTTTGACGCTCGGCGTAACCTTGGCGCACTGCCATTCCAACATCTAATCCCAAAGCTTGAAGATTAATCACGGGGACTGTAGTCCTAAACGATAGCTGGGGATTATGGGTAGTGTAGTGTCTTCGGCCATCCTGAACTCGGAATGCGTACATCTGTTTCCGGTTATTTTTATTTTGAAATTCAGTTCCTGACGGACGCCAAAAAAAACAGAGATTATGGAATCAAACAAATAAATAAAAACAAGGATAATTGTGTCTTATTGGTGAGTAAATAACAGTGTGTTATTTTGAAAAGAATAACAAATTAGAAGGAAAAAAAGATTTACATATATACAGATTTCAGTATTCTGAGGCTCTCAGCCCCATTTATTTTCCTCACAGACGGCAAAAAAAGTCTGAAATTATACGATTTAAAATAAAAGCAATAATTGTGGCTTGATATTGAGTAAGAACATGCTTTTATGAACCACACAGCTTCCGGTCTTCCTATAACACGTAATGTCGTGAGACTACCAATATAAATACATTGCTTTTAAAATCGTGCTGTGCAACACGAAAAAAAGGGGGAAATCGTGTTGGTAAACATGAATCAAGAGATTAAAAATCGTGTTGGTGAACACGAAATGCCGTGAGACTGGGTTGCATATTTAGCATATTTCGCAACTTTCCGCATATTTCGCAACTTCCCGCAATTTCACCGCATAAAATCACATAAAAACCCTGCATGTTTAATCGCATAATCAAGGATTTTAGCCCGCATAATCAAGGAATTTAGCCCGCATAATCAAGGATTTTTGCCCACGTTTTTCTGGAGGGTCTAGCTTCTGTGCGCGTGTGTGTGTGTGTTTGTCCCTCTGCCCCTAGGCAGATCCCCCAATCAATGATTTGGAGTCATGACAAAGGACTCTTTGACAGGACACATACTCATTCCCCCTAAACATCTTCAACACACACACACATCCTATCATGTATCTTATCACACAACAGTCACCTGTTTTTCTCTATGAAAGCCAGATTCGTAAATATCCAAACGCCATCGTCCCATGACAGTCACCGAATCAGTCAACCAACATAAGTTAATTGTTCTTGTGGCTATGGCTTCCCTGAACTTCCCTTCACCCCAAAGTCAGCTCTCTGGAATGAAAACATTTAAAAATGAGAACAAAGGACTATGACCTCGGTAACTGTTTGACTCAATTCTCAAGGCCTCTTTTGGGGTATGTAGGAGATAAATCATTAATTCTACAAGACTTTAACTGCCTTATATCTGAAAATGTATCTGGGAATTCCCCTGTTAATTGCAAGGACTATTGATAATTAACAGAGAGACCCTATGGGCCTCTTCTTGGTATCTGCTAGGCAGAAGTCACTAAATGCAGAAATCACAACTTTAACACACATTCTATATAAGGTGACATTAAAATGAATATACCAGATTGAACTTTCCTGCCATAACACCTTACTTTAATCCTTCAAATAATACAAATAATACTTCAACACACACACACACACACACACACACACACACACACACACACACACACACACACACACACACACACACACACACACACACACACACACACCACACACACACACACACACACACACACACACACACACACACACACACACACACACACACACACACACAGGCAACGTGGGGTTTGTCAGGCTGCGCTAAATCGCTAACACTGCTCTCTTTATGCCTGTTAGCTTTGAAAAGTTAATAAGTCAGAGCATTTTACAGTCTGTTGAATACTGAGGCTGTGGGATGTCATATTTAGATTGGTTAGGACAGCCGTTACAAAACAACGGGATGTTACGCATTGAACTAAATATTTATAATTAGCATGTGATTCAACCGGATGAGGGTGCCGCTTGAAGCTATGAAAATATGAGTTTGTGTGTGCGTGTTAGCTTTCTGCGTTCAGAATCCAAAATGCTCCTTCACTCTTCAGGGCTCTGAGTGGGTGCAGTGTGTGTGTGTTTCATTGAAAGCTCGGTCAGCAGGGTCAAAGAGACACAGTTTGAACACAGTTGAGCTGATAACTAGCTTAAAGCCAAGGTCAGAAGTTGTTTTGTAAAAGCAGTGGGGCTGAAGAAGAATAAGGAACATGTCATTTCGTTTTTTTAACTGAGAAAAACTGAATCGTTGACTCTCATTAAATGTTTTATGTAAATGTCACATTAGGTTAGTGAAAAGCAATAATATGAAATTGAACCTAATGTGTTTTACGTTTTTTGTGTTATCTCCCTGACGTTCATATTTGGAGTACCTGTACTTCTTTAAACTGGTGGATGATTGTTCAGCAGATGATTTAGCAATGCTGCCATGCCTGAAGACCTGAACAGGAAACCATCTAGCAACACATCTGAGGATTGTATTTGTTGTCACACCTTTTGAAGATCTAGGAGCAAATCATTGTTGTATCTTTATCATAAACGCAATGAGAGGTGCATGTCTTATGTGTGGCATTTGGCCGTCGCCATCTTGTGTTTTTTTGGATATGGAAGATATCATATTTATTGATATTCCTTTTGACTAGTCAGAATAACTTTAATTCAAGATAATCCTCAGACATTTAGCAAGCAATGGTTGTTGCTTTCGAGTTGCTTTAAGAAGACACACATATTTGTAGTCCTGCTAGTCGATTGTAGAAGACCTTTAAAGACAATACAATTTAAATATCTTTGAGGGGGCTGAACTAAATATGTCCATAATTTAAATGTATAATAGGCTTACACTAGAGATAAATAAAGATATAAAAAAATCATATCAAATATAGTTAGGGTTCACCCTCACCCTAACATACATGTGGATATCTTTAATTAGATTCTCCTCACAATGCAATATGTCATTATCACTAGTCATATACTATACATATACATAAACAACCCGGTCTCACTGCCTTTCGTTTTATAGTCACAACATTTAATCTATTGATTCGTGTTCACCAACACAATTTTCCCCTTTTTTTCGTGTCAAACAAAACGATTTTAAAAGCAATGTATTTCTATTGGTAGTAGCCTATGTTTCGTGCCTGCAGCACGTATTTTTGTCCGTTCGGGTCTTGGAACACCGGAAGCTGTGGGGTTCATAAAAACATGTTCTTACTCAATATCAAGCCACGATTATTGTTTTTATTTTAAATCGTATAATGTCTGACTTTTTTTATCGTCTGTGAGGAAAATAAATGGGGCTCAGAGCCTCAGAATACTGAAATCTGTATTTTTTAAAATCTTTTTTTCCTTCTAATTTGTTATTCTTTTCTCAATAACACACAATTATCCTTGTTTTTATTTATTTGATTAATTCCATAATCTCTGGCTTTTTTGGCATCTGTCAGGAACTGAATTTCAAAATAAAAATAACCGGAAACAGACATAGATACCCAGCCACTGAACTGATTACCCAAGATCTTCAGCTATGGTTTAAGCTCGCTGATTGGATGTTTTAGCCGCAATGCATGTAGGGATATGGTGGTAATGGCATATCAAATCCGAAAAACATTTCTGAGTTTAGAATGACACTACACTACCCATAATCCCCAGCTATCGTTTAGGACTACAGTCCCCGTGATTAATCTTCAAGCTCTGGGATTGGATGTTGGAGTGGCAGTGCGCCAAGGTTACGCTGAGTGTCAAACAGCTGTTTGAAATGGAACGAAACCGCGCCAGACTATCCAAAACTGGAATCGTCAGGAACTGAATTTCAAAATAAAAATAACCGGAAACAGACGTAGGCATTTTGAGCGATTACCCAAGATTGGATGGTTTAGCCAAAATGCATGCTGGGATTTGGTGTTTATTTGATGTGAAATCTGAAAACGTTTTTTAAAAATAAAATAATACTTTATTCCGAGTGTTCTTGCTTTTCTCTTTGAAAGTCATCACATAACGGCATTGTAATACACGGTTTGGCTGCATTACATATCACCTGGTGCCCTGTGTTTGCTCCTCCCCCCTCACCTGTGTCTAATTGCTCCCCCCTCACCTGTGTCTTGTTAGTCTGTGTTTTTAAGTGCTGTTTCTTGTTGGGTGTGAGATCCTGGTGGCTGCAGGCTGGGCTCACGTGAACAGCAGCAGCAGGATTGAGGCTGTGTGTGAACTTTGTGCATATTGTTTTAATAAATGCCCACGTCGGGTTATATTTTGGGGCGTTCTGCCTCTGCCTCCTTGCTTGGTCGGGCCGCTCAACGGTCAGTCTCACAATTGGTGTCAGAAGTGGGATTTGACCAAGTAAGGAGGTGACAATGACGAGAGGAAAGAAGAGGGACCAAGGAGAGGAACCGCGGCTGGGGGTGGCTAGGCCTGGAACTGACCAGGGGCCACGGCTGCTGAGGGAGCAGGAGACGAGCTAACGGACGAGCTAACGGACGAGCTGACGGACAAGCTAACGGAGACAAAGAGGAGAAGCTAACGGACGAGCTAACGGATGAGCTAACGGAGACAAGGAGGAGAAGCTAACGGACGAGCTAACGGACGAGCTAACGGACGCGCTAACGGAGACAAGGAGGAGAAGCTAACGGACGAGCTAACGGAGACAAGGAGGAGAAGCTAAAGGACGAGCTAACGGACGAGCTAACGGACCCCCGAAGAGTCGACAGAACCAAGGGAAGGATATATTAGGTCCATAGCCTCAAGGGAGGGATCTGGTGTGTCCATGGCCTCAGGGGAGGGATCTGGTGTGTCCATAGCCTCAGGGGAGGGATCTATTATGTCCGTTCTAGAAAGCCAAGACTGTCTCGGGTACTGTGCGCTTGAGGAGAAAAGGGGGGGAATGTAACGACGAGACGCCGTTACAGAGTTATTTATTAAATGGCATTAATTGGTAATAAGTGTTCACCCCCATCTTGTCTGTTGCTTCCGGTCGTCTCTGTGTTCCCTCCTAATGATTACCCAATTGTGTTCACCTGGTGCCCTGTTTTTGCTCCTCCCCCCTCACCTGTGTCTAATTGCTCCCCCCTCACCTGTGTCTTGTTAGTCTGTGTATTTAAGTGCTGTTTCTTGTTGGGTGTGAGAGTGTGTGTGAGATCCTGGTGGCTGCAGGCTGGGCTCACGTGAACAGCAGCAGCTGGATTGAGGCTGTGTGAACTTTGTGCATATTGTTTTAATAAATGCCCACATCGGGTTATATTTTCGGACGTTCTGCCTCTGCCTCCTTGCTTGGTCGGGCCGCTGAATGGTCAGTCTCACACAGATCTGCCGTAGTTCTTTATTTATAGAGCCCTGATGAGGAGACCTTTGGAAAAACTGGAAGAAATGCCGCCGAAACTGAATACTTGACGTGGATCATAAATATATCAGCAATTAAACAACATCTTCAATTTATTTTCACACAATACGTCTCCTCGCAGTATTAACACTAATTCGGCTGACTTTTACATTTGATCCAATTGGTAGATAGGTTATTTACACCATAACGGTGCACAGCTGATATACAAGGACTTGTAGTTTTTAAAGATATTACTGATTTTCTTGGAATATAAGAATGTAAATATTGAGCCTAAAATAATATAGCAATATGCTGTCAAATTATGTGAAAACTACACATCTTCCGATGTTATACTGTACGTACATAAGTGTCCTACACTAATAATACAAAGTTATTATGGCTGTGTGCACCTTGTGTGCACCGCCTAGTGGTTAAAGCACGTTATCGAATTATTGTTTTTATGTGTTATATTTGATGAAAAAAATATTAAGAGTAGGCTACATACTGTCAAAGGGGGAAAGTAGAAGGTCTGTGATAGAAATATAGAATATAAAAAATCAAGAAGATACTATAACTGATCTCTACAATAAAACAGTTTAGTGGATGTACAAAGAAATTAACAGGAGGAGGTGCAAAACAGAAACACAAATTAAGCTTTATTTAAACATTAAATAATACTTTAGATTAAGGTCTTCTTTTAAATAAGAAAAAAGCTTTGGGGGTATCAAAAGATAAATATTAAGCCTGACAAAGTACTTAACGTCTAATATATTGCTTTCCTGCAATGTTAACTATGTTGGAGCACTTATTTTAACTGATATTATACATATGAATTATACTCTTATGTATGTAGATAGTATAAGAAATGTGCAGAATATGACAGTTTAATGGTGGAGGTATACACATATTGATAGATGTCTTGTAATACACTGTTGAGGAATCTGTGACCCAAGTTGTTCATTAATTGCATACACCGTAGTTGTGTATATGATATGTCAATAAAACTTTGAAAATCTTGAAAGGGATGTGCAAAATAGCCATAATATACAGTCTTTAATTAACTATTAGTAGAGAACAACGAGTAATGAATATACTTTATTACTTGTTTCCATCCATGTCAATTGCAGATAAATGTTTAGTCTTCTTAAGCACCAACTATCAAATATCTCTCTTGATTGTTGGCACTTGACAATCACCTTTCCCTGAATTTTACTCAGGTGTAACTAAAGTCTGATTTAAGGGTTGTTTATATTTCAGATCATTAATCAGAATCTGCAAAATAATAAATGTAGTGTAGTAAAAATACCAGGTTAACTTTTGAATTGTAGTGGAGTAGAATTACAAAGTAACAATGAGCTGTCATGTGGGTTTATATTAATGCTGTGTGTTATGGACATTATGGAGCGATTTTCACCCATTTATTAATTATATGTTTTACATTTGATAACACCAATGTGTTTAATACTGGCAACTTCTAATTGTGGAAAAAACTAAAAGGATCAGTAGAACCCATAGAACATTTTGCGAAACACAATAGCCAGCATGTGCAGTTCTGGGGGGGCGTTCGATTGCAGTTTTGGATAGTCTGGCGTGGTTTCGTTCCATTTCAAACAGCTGTTTGACGCTCGGCGTAACCTTGGCGCACTGCCACTCCAACATCCAATCCCAGAGCTTGAAGATCAATCACAGGGACTGTAGTCCTAAACGATAGCTGGGGATTATGGGTAGTGTAGTGTCTTCTAAACTCAGAAATGTTTTTTGGATTTGATATGCCATTACCACCATATCCCTACATTCATTGCGGCTAAAACATCCAATTAGCAAGCTTAAACCATAGCTGAGGATCTTGAGTAATAAGTTCAGTGGTTGGGTATCTACGTACGTCTGTTTCCGTTTTTTAAAAATCTTTAATTCAGTTCCTGACAGACACCAAAAAAGCCCGAGATTATGGAATCAAACAAATAAATAAAAACTAGGATAATTGTGTGTTATTGGTGAGTAAATAACAGTGTGTTTATTTAGAAAAGAATAACAAATTAGAAGGAAAAAAAGATTTTAAAAAATACAGATTTCAGTATTCTGAGGCTCTGAGCCCCATTTATTTTCCTCACAGACGACAAAAAAAATCAGACATTATACGATTTAAAATAAAAACTATAATCGTGGCTTGATATTGAGTAAGAACATGTTTTTATGAACCCCACAGCTTCCTGTTTTCCAAAACCCGAACGGACAAAAAGACGTGTTGCAGGCACGAAACATATTACCAATAGAAATGGCTTTTAAAATCGTTCTGTGTGACACGAAAAAAAGGGGAAAATCGTGTTGGTGAACACGAATAAATAGATGAAATGTCGTGACTATAACACGAAATGCAGTGAGACTGGGTTGACATAAGAGATATCTTCATTTGAACTATCACAAGTAAACATTCTGGACATTCGTGTCACAAATCCTAGACTTATATGTCACCAATGTATTGCAGATATACTGTGCTTTCGTTGTATGTGTTTGGTTTCAAAGAGTATTTCACACACTCTCACACACACGCACGCACGCACGCACGCACGCACGCACGCACACACACACCCTCCTCCTCTCTAATCATCCCAGTGAATCAGTGCATGTTGTGTCTGTGGTTGCGTTCTCTCTGGGCGATGCTACCATATCTCATTTTCCGATAGAAGCGATACATAAATCAGAGTTGCTTTAATCAACGTTATCATTACCATCCAAAGCAGACACATCATTACTGCAGGTATCCTTGGGATAGTCTCATATTTTTCCCCAAACCAAAGACACAAGAGATAGTGTTATCAGGATGACCAAACCTCATCTCCCTGCTCTCTGTCTCTTTCTTACCAAACAGTTAGTTTACTCAGGCAGGTTTGTTTGTTGTTGGCACTAAACGCACTGCTTTGTTTTTTGTTCTACAGTCTAATTCAATTAACTGCAGAATAAGCTGTTTTATTAAAGGGTTGTTACCTTGCTATCATTTTCACTCATTGGAAAACTAAACTCAGAAAGGGAAGAGGGGAAGTGTAAAAAATGCACAGTGAAGGGTTTAGGAATGCTAATGAAGGCCTTGAAAGAGCTTTGTCTTCCTGTGTACATGTGTAAAAAAACGTATTTGAAGCCTGACACTGCCTGCATCTGTGTAGTTGTGTCTCTGAAACAGCAACAGGCCACAGTTTCCTCTGTTAGCCGCCTCTTCTGTCACAGATGTAATGCCAACAGCGCTGTGAAGCTGCAGGACTCTAGCCCTGCTGCGTAAGCTAACATGTTTAAACAGCAAAACCTTCTTTCACTTTATCATTCTGTCAGCTGAAAGGGGAATTATGGTTTTGTACAGAGGTGGGTGTACGGCACGTGTTACTGTTATAAATTCAGTAATTATTAATCACAGCATTATTTTTTATTAAACTTTATTTAACCAGATAAAAAGAATTGAGCATTGAGGCAGCAACCTTACACATTATTACACATACTGTAACACAGACATTTAAAATACAGAGAACACAACTAAGTAAACAAAAGACGAAAGCAGTCTCTACATTGAGCACATTAGGACAGTAAGAAAGGTACACTACTTATTACTGCAAGAGCAGCTGGTGGTAAGGACTTCAGACAACTTCAATTTAAAACATGCTATCAGTTTGAGGCTTGATTGAATGTCATTCCAAGAACAAGGAGCATGATAAAAAAGACTCCTTTTTCCTGCCTCAGTCCGCAAAGCAGGAACCTGGAACCGTATCCAGGCACTGGATCTGAGGTTGTAACAGTCACAAACTAGTAACGACCCCATCTCAGGTTTTGTTAAGCATTGGTTTATGCATGAAAAGTCTTGTTAACCCTGTTGGTCTTTGGCGTCAGATGCTGATGCTGTTGAAGCATCTGGATAAATTAACCTTAAATCAAAATGTGTGTGGATAGCTAAACATTCACTCGCTCTCATTCTCAGTGGCATTGAGTGACAGACCGGTCAAAGCAGTTACACAACAAAATACAAAGATAAAAAAACTAATACAAATCTTCTGTAACATTTACAGATTGGATCTAACGTGCGATGGGATAGTGCTTTTCAACTGTGCATGCGTTGGAACAACCCTGTCTCCTAAAAATTACGTTCCCACAGAACTAAACTGCATTCTCAATTACGTTGAGCTAGAAACGTATTTTCTCCCACGTTACGTTTGTTATGAACGTATCTCAAATACGTTTATTTTCTAAATATCTTCTCGAAACATATTTTCTCCCACGTACATTTCTTATGAACGTATCTTAAATACGTTTATTTTCTACATATCTTTGCCATTTATTGTCTTGCTTATAATAATGATAATCGTCATTTATAAATATCATTTTAGTGCACACATTTGAAATCAGTAGGCGAGGCTGTAATTTCGCCAGCTGTTACTCTCATGAGCGAGGCAGAAAATAATAGTTTTAACATGCCAAAAAGCTGCTGTGTCGTTTATTGCACCTCAAACATTAAAACAAACCCAGAGTCACGTGTTTCTGTACTTCCTCTAAGAAGAAAGGACAGTAACAGAAGATCTCTGTGACGCCAGATGTGGTGTTGTTAATGCGTTATGATATCCGGAAAAAAAAATCAGTTTAGGATGGCCGAAGACACTACACTACCCATAATCCCCAGCTATCGTTTGGGACTACAGTCCCGTTGACAAACCCTGTGATTAATCTTCAAGCTCTGGGATTGGATGTTGGAGTGGCAGTGCGCCAAGGTTACGCCGGGCGTCAAGCACTTTGAAATGGAACGAAACCACAGCAGACTATTCAAAACTGGACCCGAACGCCCCCCCAGAAATACACTGGCTATTGTGTTTCGCAACATGTTCTCTATGGCACGTCTCTACTGGGAATTGTAGTTTTAAAAGATGTTTTCGTTTTTCCCAAAATTAGAAGTTGACAGTATTAAACTGTGTACAGCCCTGGAGGTTTAGGCGATAGGAAACATATTGGTGTGTACAAATTTAAAACATGTAATTACTAAAAGGGTTGAAAATCACTTGTATCCATAATGGGCAGCATTAATATATACCCACATAACAGCTCATTGTTACTTTGTAATTCTACTCCACTAGAATTCAGAGGTTAACCTGGTATTTTTACTCCACTACATTTATTTTAGTTACTTTGCAGATTCTGATTAATGATGTGAAATATAAACAACCCTTAAAGCAGACTTTAGTTACACCTGAGTATAATTCAGGGAAGGTGATTGTCAAGTGCCAACAATCAGGAGAGATATTTTATAGTCGGTGCTTGAGAAGACTAAACATTTATCTGCAGATCTCTATAAAGTATATTAATTACTCGTTATTCTCTACTAATAGTTGATTACAAACTGTATATAATTTCTATTTTGCACATCCCTTTCAAGATTTTCTAAGGTGTATTGACATATCATATACACAACTACGGTGTAGTTATGCAATGAATGAAAAACTTGGGTCGCAGGTTCCTCAACAGTGCATTACACAAGACATCTATCAATATGTGTGTATACCTCCACCCAGGGCTCGACAGTAACGGTTTTTTTTTCAATTATTTGTTGTATTAAGAGTGATATTTAATTATTGTTGTGACCAGTCTTAAGTCGCACGTGAGTTGGTGTGATTACGGAGCCAGAAAGCAATGCACGTTTACTCACGTGCGCTGTGCGCCGTGTGTTTGTTTTACAAAAAATGGTGAAGCAAATTAAGTTGTTTGACTGTGGGGTAAAAAGTTCGGCCAACCCGTCAACATCTCAAACGAATGTTCAAAGTGATTCAACTGATAAAGCGAAAATTAACCCGAACGATAGGCAAAGAGGAAATGTGTAAAGTCTTGGGAGGATATATGTACATTCTGCTACATTGTGCATTCACTTCCGGTAAAAGTTCCTTCAAAATAAGAGTCCCGATCTTATTACTACCAAAATAAAAGTACGAAACTTTACCATAGAAAAATATTGGCATACAAATATAATCACTTCTATAAAAAGATAACACATTTTAAATGTAGTTAGACATATTAGAGGTAATTTACAGCATTAATAATTAATATCTAAGTCTTGTCTGTGAATGCTTTTCATTTATTTAACATTAGAAATGTATTAGTCTGGCCAATCCAAGACTTCAATGCTGAAGGGCCAATGGATTTATGGTGGGGAGACAACGGATGACGAAACTAGTGACTTGCTCAATTCATGTTTGAGGGATCTGTGAAGAACATGACAACAGCTGCACTACTGGTATTCAGTATACCAGCAATTGAGGGTGGACAAGTTTACTACCACTTTAGTTTCAAATAATTGTGTTAATTACTTATTGTAAAGCATTTGAACATTCTTTTGTCACATTTTCATTATTAAGTTGATGTATAACTGTATAGTATCTTATTTAAAATATAAGGTGACTAAAAATGGCAACCGTATTTTCAGTTTTGGTAACCAAAAGCTGATGCCTGGTTGCCATCCTGGCAACCACTTTTAAAAGTTAGCGTTGAGCCCTGCCTCCACCATTAAAGTGTACTGTACAATTCTGCACATTTCTTATACTATCTACATACATAAGAGTATAATTAATATGTATAATATCAGTTAAAATAAGTGCTTCAACATAGTTAACATTGCAGGAAAGCAATATATTAGATAAGTACTTTGTCAGGCTTAATATTTATCTGTAGATAGATACCCCCAAAGCTTTTTTCTTATTTTAAAGAAGACCTTAACCTAAAGTATTTTTAATGTGTTAATAAAGGTTAATTAGTTTGTCTGTTTTGCACATCCTCATATTAATATCTTTGTACATCCAGCAATAAACTGTTTTATTGTAGAGATCACTTACAGTATCTTCTTGATTTTTTATATTCTATATTTCTATCGTTGACCTTCTACTTTCCCCCTATGAAAGTATGTACTCTTAATATTTTTTTCATCAAATAACATTATTCAACAAAAATAATTCAATAACGTGCTTTAACCACTAGGCGGTGCACACAAGGTGAACAAAGCATACTAATAATGACTTTGTATTATTAGTGTAGTACACTTATGTATGTATAACATCTGAATATGTGTAGTTTAATTCATGTTTTTACATAATTTTACATGATATTGCTATACTATTTCTCATGTTTTATTTCTACACATTAATATCTGATTTGTAAAACATCACAGACAGAAAGGCATATCCGTCATTTAATGGTAAACTATTGAAATTGTGATTCCATAGATGTGTCTCCCATCACCCAAATCCCCTGACTATTCTC